>NC_045545.1:64523802-65123802 GCF_009769535.1 Thamnophis elegans
TTCTAACTTTCTGTGAAGCTGACAAGAAGCACTTTGGCTCTAGCAATGGAAACCTCATTTAATGATTAGAAGTCTGTCCTTTCGGATGTTGTTCTACAGCCAAAAGGGATATTAGAGTGTTTTTTTTTAATATGTCAAGATTTCATTCTAAATGTATCTATTTTTATTATGATTACAGATGATGTAAAATAAAACAAGACCCAACCAAGTACCACTTTGCTGCACAAAGATCAGCGTAATTCCCAACTAGCAAATATACAAAAAAAGAAAAGGCTTCTAAACACATTTTGTATACAAAAGTTCCAATTTTAAAAACCCTATTCTCAAAAGAAGCCTAGGAGAAAATGCCAAGATAAAACTCTTTTGCATCATTTAGGGTTACAAACACCAGCTAAAATCAAACCTTGAAATTTCTACTACCCAGTAAATTACTCCATATGTCACACAAGATACATACGTTGCTGCCATAAGCAACATTCCCCTCCCCAAAGGCTGCTTTGTGGCAAAACTATAGTCATATTAAGGGAATTAATAATTACTAATTAAAAACAAGTCACCTCACTTACATTATTAAATGGTCTCCACATGAACACACACATATAAACCACTTTAACTTTAGCAAACAACTTTCACTTAGTATGCACAAATGCATGCCCTTTCAGCAAGAGGAGAAACAGGATGAATATTAAGTGAGAGAAAGGTAACTACATGGAGATGCAGACTGGATGTGTGTGAAGCACATGGACAAAATAACTGGCCTAAGAAGAAAAGCAAGGAGAAAGAAGGGTATTGCACAAAGACGCTTCCACCCAGCATCCATATTCAGCTTAATATTGAAGGATGTAACACCATTTGGACCACTTGCATATGTACTGTTTTCAACAGCTTCTTCTACTCATTGGGGAAGGCAAAATGATACCTCAGCTCAGTGGTAGTTATTTAAGAGGAAAAATATTCATCATCTAATAAAATGTTATTACATCGAACAGAAGTACAATATCTGTTACAAACAAATGGGGAAAAATCTATTACGGTGATTTAACCGAGACTTGGATAAAAGTCAGCTGGGGTTTTTAAAAGCTTTTTTTTCTGAACCTTTTAAAAACCTTTCTACAGTTGAAAATGTTAGCCTGAATCTACATCATAATCAAAATTGCCTGAAACAAATTCCTCAGGAGCCAGAAATTTTAACCACAGTATGTTGCAAACCTAGATTTCCACATAATACCTTAAGTCATAAACCACCAGAATGATCAGAATTCACAAATCAGGTAAAAACAAACTATGGGATTGCTAGACATGTTGCATAAAAGTCAATTGTACTGTCTGGTTGCCAGAACTTTGGGGGAGGTGGGATCCTCATTATCCTTATAGCTTGAATAATGAAGTGTTCTCCTTCTCACAACACAATTTTTTCTCTTATAAGAAAAAAATAAGCCTTTGTCTGTTGTAACTGTTTAAACCAGTGGGTCTCAACCTTTCTAATGCCACGAGCCTTTAATACAGTTTCTCATGTTGTGGTGACCCCCAAACATAAAATTATTTTATGTTTTCTGTATTTTTTCGAAAGTATGTGTTTTCTGATGGTCTTAGGCAACCCCTGTGAAAGGGTCATTCGACCCCTAAAGGGGTCCCAACCCACAGGTTGAGAACCACTGGTTTCAAACAACAAGAAATCTGTTTTCAATCATTACTCAACTTCAGCCACAGTTGTGTAATTAGCAAAATTAAGGGATAACTGGTTTATATTAAATGTTCTCAAGTAGGTATGAAGCAATACTCTGAGAACAGGCCACTTTCAGAACTAGAGATGTTTTACACCATCAATACTTGAGAACTTATTTATCATTATAAAATCATCATGAAGTTCTATGCACAATTTCTTTTTTCTTTTCTTTTTGCAGGATATCTGGTATACTAGGATTAGAATATGGTCCATCTCTATTCATTCTGGCTGAGGATGAAAGAAGTTGCAGTCCACCACCTAAACACACTAGATTGAAAAAGGTGCCTTAGAAGCTAGTGAGTTGGTCTTCCTGAAAGCAAACCATTGTTATGTTCTTGAGCATAAGCATGATTAGCATGCTCAGTTTATAAGTGATTAGAATTACTAGCATATTTCACATGGTCTTTCACAGAACAACTTAGATGTTTTATGAAGATCTACAAATCCATATTTTTGAAAGCATTAACTTGGAGACTGATTTGTTAACTTTTCATAAATGTTGTTAGATTATACTTTCAACGGCATGTGTCTTTTCTGAACATTATGAATCCCATAGTGCAAAAGTTCTACATTGCAAAAATAATAAAAGTTCTACATTGCAAAAATAATACTGTTATATCAGCAAAACATTAATATCAGCAAAAAGACCATTGGCACAATCATTGTATCAGAGCAACTTTATATCTGGTTAGGTGACTCCACTTTTCCAGGGATCAGCAATGCAGTATTGGAAGTAGCAGACAGCAACATGTTCAGTCACTAAACATTAAGTCACTGCAAGCTCTTCAGTCCAGACACAATTTCGCCTTTCTACAAATAGCTTCTTTATTTTTAAATCTCATATAATTCAGGTTATTTAACTCCCACGGGTTCCTATAATTATCAGGTTAGCATCCTTTAACCACAGACAAAAATAATACACACGGATTCTTCATCCATAAACATTTCAACAAGGCAGGAAAAAGAAATAGACCCAACTATGATTAGATGCAGGCTTTTCTGTTTGTAAGTCTTTCCAAGAGCCTGCATTGCTCAAAGGAGGGGGGGGGGGGCAACTGTCACAAAGTTCTGATGTGTAATTGTCAAGTGCTGTTTCTCCCCATCCCTTGATATGAACACTTGCACAGCTCCCATATGGTTCAATGGAACACACTCAGAAGTTTCCCCTAATTTGTACGACTTTTTTTTTAAAATAAATGATTATCTTTCTGGTCTTCCAGTTTCCAAGATTGATTTGGGGGGGTTAGTCCAGTTGAGCGTTTTAATCCAAAAGACACAAACGACGAGCCCTTCAGCTCTTATCCTCTATATTAAAAAAAATATATAGACCAGCCCAAGAGAGATAAACGTGGCTTTAGATGAAAACGGTATTTACTATTCCCCGGACAGCAAGGCAGCAAAATAACACCACATGTCCCACTCTTGAATCACAGAGATAGTGGAGAAGGATGAATCATGAGGGTTCCCCCCCCCCTTCTAATTCCTCTAGCTGTGACGGGGCATTTCACACATGCTCAGGAGCGCCCTTGTTCCATTACTTTCAAGAGGGAATACAAAAATATTCCAAAGCAGAGACCGGCTTCAACCAGAAAGAGCCCAGAGAAGCACCATCACTCACCCCCACCCTCCCCTCACCAGGCGCAGACCTGGCGTTTGCTTCGCGCAGCGGGCCTGCGTCTCACTCCTATTCCCCTCCTGTCGAGAGCCCAGCGCAGGACCCACGCCGCGGGCCCTTACTCCGGCCTTACCCAGGGTTGCAGCGACTAGGCTGCAAAACACCGTGCACGCCAGGGCCCAGTTCCCCATCGCCGTCCTTCTGAAAGGCTTCCAGATGCCCGGCCGATGCTGCGGGAAGGGGCGGGCGCGGAGAAACCGGATCCGAGGGGGGGGGGACGCCTCCTCTTCTCCCAAGAAGGGAAGCGCGAACCGCGGCGGAAGGCTAGACCGAGCTGTTTCTTGCGTGCCGGGCCGTCGGAGTTGAGGGGCCTGTTACGGGATTACCGAAGGCCGTAATTTTCGTCGCAAGCCGGTTTGGTTGGCAGCCGGCCGGGTATGGGGCGGGGGGGGGGTGAACTATGGGTATTTGTGTTCTCTGAGAGTCTCAAACTGATGCATGACGTGGAGGGGGGGGCGGAATGAAGGAAAAAGCAAAGCAACAATTCCTCACTGTACAATGGAGGAAAGGGTCTTTAACTCGTCATTTCTCTGCCTTCCAAGTTCTCTGAACAATTTTTTGTCATGATTAAAAACTAAAAGATCATAACGAAACGTAATGGTATGCAAGGGGAAAAAAAACATCAGGGACACTGAACGACATTAACTCCTAACAAGAACGTGGCAAGAGGTAACAGGTATTTTGAAAACCGATTTTAAATGGGAAACTTTCAACATCTGAAAAACGTGTCTTAAGGATCCCTTCAAGGAAAGCTCCAACAACAGAATTTGACAGCTCAGCCATCATAACCTTGGGCTTGTACAGTAAAGTTTCTCCACTTTTTCTACTTGTTCGCTCCATTCAGGGTTGCCTGAAAATCATTATTGGAGCCAAATGTTTCTTAATCAAGATCCCCATATTCATTAAAAGCTGGTGCCTATGAATGAAGGACATTTGAACCCCCTCCCCAAATAATCATTGAAAAACCATGAAATTTATACTCTTATCACTAGAAAAGCTCTTAGTTTATCATAATTGCATCCAGATCAAAACTTCATTTTTTTATACCAGTCAGTGAACATAAGGTGGGATTTCCCCACCCCTGGAAGTCTAGAGCACAAGGCTGCTTCAAGATCCTTTGATGCTTCAGATGGAGCAGTCAGTGATGCTCTGTCCCCGCCAGCCAGGTGAAAGTGCAAAGCTAAGCCAAGTATCCAGAGCATATGCTCATCATCATCCACAATTGTGCCTTATTTTCTGATGTGTAATCTCACTTCATGCTTGTAGGTTTATAACTGCACTATAATTGCATACCTTCTACCTTGCCATCATGAATATTAGTGTGTTCCTAAGTCTCTGATACCTGTCCTTTCCCCTCTCCCTGAACAGGGATCACCATATTTCTTTCCACTCCGTAACATGAACATACTGCAATGTGCTCTACATGGGGCTGCCCTTGAAGAGCATTCGGTGACTTCAGCTAGTCCAGAATGCAGCCGCGTGAGTGATTGTGGGTGCACCTCACTTCACCCACGTTACACCTATCCTCCGCGAGCTGCACTGGCTGCCTGTCGATCTCCGGGTGCGCTTCAAGGTGCTACTTATCACCTATAAAGCCCTTCATGGTAGTGGGCCTGGGTATTTGAGAGACCGCCTACTGCCAATTACCTCCACTAGACCGATACGATCACATCGATTAGGCCTCTTCCGAATTCCATCTACTAGCCAGTGCAAACTGGCAACTACCCGGAGGAGAGCCTTCTCGGTGGCTGCTCCGACCCTCTGGAATGAACTCCCCGTGAAGATTCGGACCCTCACCACCCTCCAATCCTTCCGCGCCGCTTTGAAGATCTGGCTGTCCCGGCTGGCCTGGGGTTAAGATTCCAACCCCGCCCGAATTGTGTGACTGTTGTGCTCTCTTTTAATATGTTGTATTGTTTCCATATTGGAATACTGTTTGTCCTTCCCCCCCTCCCTTTTTGAATTGTGAGCCGCCCTGAGTCCCCCCAGGGAAAAGGGCGGCATACAAATAAAGAAAATGAATGAATGAATAGGTTTCAATTTTTAGTTTTTGATTTCATTCTCCTCTCACTAGCTTTTCCTCTCGCTTTCTGGACATCCTTTATTTTGTGACTGTTTGCACTTCCCCAAATCTCACTTTTGCTGTTCCCTGTCTTATGCTTAAGAAGATATGATTTCTGGGGCACAAAAAAGGGTTTTGCTTTATGCTTCTCTTTCCCCTCCCCCCTCACCATTTCTTCCACGTTGGCCCACATGTCTGAAACACTTTGTTTTATGGGTTTTAGCTCTCTTTTTATCTTTTAAACCAGTGTTGGGATTCAAATAATTTAATATTAGGTTCTCTGCCCTAATGATTTCTTCCAACAACCAGTTCACCAAACTGCTCAGAAAGTTAACAACCGGCTTTCCCAAAGTGGTGCGGACTGTCTGAATCCCACCACTATTTTAAACTCTTCTGTTGTGTCTTAAAAATATAACAAACCCATGTGATTATTAAGATGTGAAGCGACACACATGGCAGAGACCTGCTTTTAATATGACATATAGGAGAGAACCTGTGTTGCTCTTAGGCTATGGAATATCTCCCTGGGTTCTACTTGGCCTGCATTTTCTCTCCATTTACAGAATCCTTAAAGACATCTCTTTCATCAGGCTTTTAAGATTAAGATTAATTTCAATGCTTCTTGTTTCTGGGAAATAGTGAATAGTGCGCTAGGTACTGTAAATGTTATAGTTTATATTTCAAAACTTTGTTACTTGGATTTTTGAGATCACATTGTATCATATTCCTGTATTTTATATATTGCTATTTTATATATGAGTACCATGTGTTGTAGTATGGTCTAGAAAATAAATGCTACAATGTTTTTGTACTGTACTTACAAAGTATAGTGCCTTGGGATAGTAAAGCAAAATCTGGAGTGAAATATAATTTTCCATAGATGTCTCAGCTATGACTGAAGCACTGTGTCACAATACAGAAACAAAGTTTTTGATTAGGACCTAAGAACACCAGTAGCCAAAGGTGGAGAGATACGTGATGTGAGATGACTTATAATTAATGTCAGGTGGAAAATATCGATTCTTTCTTCACAGAATGAAAGGATTTGATTTTGGGAGCGCTAAAAGCAAACTGTGTCTTGATCTTGGAGCATCCCATCCGAAAGAAGTTTGCAAAGAACAGGCTCCGTAGCTAATGCACAGCCGACCAAAGCTTATGCTGTTTATCTGTAAAGTTCAGCTCATTAAGGTTGTTTGTAAAAAATTGGCTTAATATCTGGTGCTTGTGTCAATGGACAACTCAACAAACTAAAATGGTTTGCTTTGAGCTGCATTCAAATCCCTGCCTGTCAAGCAGATTGCAAAGTTTGCAGCCACATTTAGCTGTGGTCTGATGTACCATGGAAATGGGGATGCACGGACAGGAAATTTGGAGTCCAAACAGAAGAAAAACCACTCTCTTTTCGCAACATCGGTGTCTGCTGCTTTGGGCGAACATTGCTGCGATTCTCCATCCAATCGCACTCTGCACATGTTCAGAAACATCATGAAATCACCCACCCAGCTTTGGATGAGAAGCTCTCTGCACATGACCAGAAACACCAGGAAAGCACTCTACACATGACAATGAAATCACCCACCCGGCTTTGGGGAAAAGCTCTCTGCACATGACCCGAAACCAGAGGTGGTATTTAGCCAGTTCTGACAGGTTTTGGAGAAGCAGTAGTGGAAATTTTGAATAGTTTGGAGAACCGGCAAATAGTGTCCACCCCACCCACCCCCGGCTGCCTCCCAGCTAATATTCTTTTGTTGCCCTGAACAGGAGAACGGAGCTAGAAAGCAGGTTAGTGGGGTGGTGAGGAATGGGAATTTTGCAGTATCTTTCCCCTGCCACGCCCACAAAGCCATGCCCACAGAACCAATAGTAAAAAAAGTTTGAATCCCACCACTGCCTGAAACAGCAGAAAAGAAAATGGAGCTGTGCATGCCAGTTGCTCGCTGGTCACATAGAACCCTTTCCCCATCTCCACTGGTCGGCAAAGCTAGAAAATTTGGGGACCACTGCTGTAAATGAAGGAATGGTGTGAAATGATGTGAAAATATTTCAACCTTTCCAGTAATTAGGGATGACAGGAAGAAGATGGTTCTCTGTTTCTGTCTAGAAATGTTAGATCTAATAAGATCATATGGAGTGTGATATAATACTTGCCCTCAGAAATTGTGGGTGCTCCAGCACTGAAGGTTTTTAAGAAGAGATTGGACAACCATTTGTCTGAAATGGTATCGGGTTTCCTACAGGGGTTGGACTAGAAGACCCCCCAAGGACCCTTCCAACTCTGTTATTCTGTTAATAGGGCTTTTTATTTGTGTGATAGTTAAAAATTTGGTGAACATACAGACACACAAACTTTGGAAACTTTGTTGCAATTGCCACTTTTATTTTAAAAATTACAATTGTAAGGATAAATTTAACAATTAATGATAAAGTTGGAAATTGGAAAAATACATACTCTCATGTCAAAGACAGCTGTTTTATAAACGAGGGGAAGATGCAGGAATTTTCAGGAGCAAGAAATCAGTATTGTTGAATTGAAAAAATGGGAAGAGAGAATCAAAATTCAAGGTCTTGTTAGTGAATTTCTTGTTCATAGGCTTCCGAATTTTCTGCAGTAAATTTACCTAAATAACTTTCATGAGGTTGCTTTGGAATATGAAGAGGAAAGAGAGTTTAATCATCATATCTGGTATAAAGCCAAACGGTGATTGCTTTCCCTTACTTCCAAACTAAGAACAGTATCACGGTATAGTACCAAGATTTAAAAAAATAAACGTCACTGCTGCATTTAAAGAAGATAAAGTGATCAACAGACATGACAGCTAATTATGCTTTTCCACTTTGAAGATTCATCAGTACTAACAACAAGTATAGAAAGCCTTGCAAAGTTACTGAAGTATTTCAAAATATTGCAACTCTATACATGCTCCATTACTGGAGGCTTTTAAGAAGAGACTGGACAGCCATTTATCATAAATAATATAGGTCTTCTATGATAGCAGAGGATTGGACTAGATGATCTCCAAGGTCCCTTCCAACTCTTGTTACTGTAACGTGTGTCCCTCTAATGCAGACCTGGGCATTTTATGATTCACATGCCACATCTGGCTCTTCTGTTGTCCCTGTCCAGCCTGCAGTGTTGGAGGTGTCACTGGGGTGGGGCAGTAGTGGCAGCGGGAGAGGAACAGAGTGTGGGTGAGGGGGGCAGTGGTAATGGCAACAGCCCTCCACAACAATTCCAGTTTTTCATGTGGCCCTTGGGAAAGTTAATTGCCCACTTCTGCTCCAATGTATGTGTAGCATTTATGTGGATAAATAGTTAAATATATTGGTCTGCCTAAAATCTTTATCCCTTTCAAATATTTTTGCTGGTTTTACAAAATGTGGACCCTACTTAAATATATTCTCCTTTGGGAAATCCATAATGTTTATTCGATGTTTCAGTATATTTCTAATGAATGTTTGTAATGCTGCTTGGCAAACATATGTGCTAATAATGATTTAGTGCAATTTTATCACTTAATCTATTAATGCAAAATGTATGCCTTTTCTAACACATCCGTAGCATTTATATGGCATATTTCTAAATAAGGATAATTAGTTGTCACTATATTTCAGATATTAAAAGGAATATCTGTTGGCTGTATGCAGTTGCCAGAGATCACATTGTAAAGAGTTTTTGAACAAATTCTGAATCCATTGATTAAGTAAATATAATTTTTAGGTTAATTAATTAACTAGCAATGTTTGGCACCATATATTCCTTTTTACAAAAATCTGAATGGCCAACTACATTGGCGTACAATGTTGATAAAAATCTGGCCTGGTGGACAATCGTTGAGCTCAGTGTTCCCATCGCAGCAAGCATAGTACTTGTGTGGATCTGGTAGGTAAGTGTAATTGCCATTAAGTTTGTCTTTACAAAACTCATCCTCAATCAAATTACTTGGCCAATCCCTGATGGTATTATAGACTGGACAGTTCATGATTACTGTCTGCCCATTAGAGCATCTATGATATTTGTGTGGATTTGCTGGATAAGCATAGTTACCATCAGGTTTGTCATTACAAAATCTACTTGGATCAGAGATGTGGAGTCTAGGATTCACAGTGGATGCAGGAATAAGTGTGATGAAAGGGCTTCCTGTTGGTTCCGTAGATTCCAAGTCAGCACATACTGAAAGAAATATTTGAAGTCAGATCTTTAGATTCTTGTAACAATTCAATAGCACTATTACAATCAGAAGTATCTACCTAGCACTGACCCCCAACCCCCACCCCCATTTTAGTGTGCACCATATACAGATAAGAGTGGGTTTTGCACAGTCACACCCACCTTCTTGACATCTTGCTTCCCTTTTCTATAGATTACAACCCAGAAAATCCATTATGAACTGGTATTATTAAAAGAAAATACTAATGGAAATCATTTATGCTAGATGATAGATGAGTTCTCCATGACTAGGGATAAAAATCTAATAATATTGAATTAATGTTTTTTTTAAGAACTGTGACTATTAAATAAAGAGTCTGTCCTGCTTGATTTAAATCAGAGTAATGCCGAGGCTTCCAGGATAAAGCTTTGGCATTACATTAGAAACAGATAGAAAGTTTGTTTAATGAGGAAAGATATATGCCGTACCTTTTGATATAGATATCTTGATACATTTTGCTAAAATGTTTTATAGAAAAAATTAACAAGAATTCAAAACTCATAAAGAAGATGTGAGCCGGACTGGATTAGACTTCAAGCACTATCAGATTAGCCTCCACTTTTAAATGTAATTCTACTTTCAGAGTTTCAATTATCTGGCAGAGAGGAAAAGAACTCCTGGCTCACTCCCAAGACACAGAGTGCATGCCTTGGGAAGGGCATTTAATTCTCCATAAGTCTACTTCCAGAAATGAACTCACATCCTTTCCACAGCATTTTAAATGGTTCCACCATAAAACCGCGCTCAACTAAACTGTGCCCGACTAAACCACGTCGCTGACGTCATCAACAGGGCGACAACAGCACGGAGACAGAAGCACGCTGTAAACCCTAAACCTAAAATTAACACCTAAACCTAAACCTAACCCCCCTAAACCTAATCCTAAACCTAACCCTAAACCTAACCTTTAACCTAACCTTAAACCTAATCCTAACCCTTAACCTAACCCTAACCCTAACCCTTAACCTAACCCTAACCCTTAACTTAACCCTAAACCTAACCCTAAACCTAACCCTAAACCTAACCCTTACCTTAAGTTGAATCGGCTTGCTTTCAAAGCGCTATTTAAAGCACCCTTCTTTCTCCGCGCTGGCTGTTGTCGCCCTGTTGATGACGTCAGCGATGCGGTTTAATCGGGCGCGGTTAGGTCAAGCGCAGTTTTGACGGGTCACGATTTTAAATGGTGCAGATTCTATCTTTTGCTGGTTTAATAGCATTTGACTGTACATTCTATTTTAGGTTGTCTATAAGGCAACTCTTTCTCCTGGCTACCTCCAAATTTTATCCAGAGATCTTTCTTCCCAAATGTTTAATCAAATTATCTTGATTCAAAATGTGTTTTCATTTTGCTATTGTATACATTTTGTTTAAAATTTTCCTTAATATTTCGAATGTTGAATTCCTTAATAAATATTATTATATTAAATATGTAGTGCCCTCTTTTGAAAATAAAGAGCGCTAGTTCCCAGATTAAAATCCAAATATTATTTTATTCCAATAATTGGCACCATTATAACTCAGGATTCTCTAACTAATCTGCCCTCTAAAAGTATGGGCAAACTCCCAGAATTGTCAGACAGCATGGCTATTTGTGAAAATTTTGGGAGTTAAAATCCATATTTCTCAAAAACACCTAGAATAAAATGATAGTTTTATCTTGTACTTTTTTATTATTAAATACTGCATTTGATGGTAGCAATTACAGATTCAGTGTCTCTTTCATTCTTAATTTTGCTGTATATAGATTTTAGGTGGCAGGTCCAAATCTTTCCTATTTACTAGCAGTATAAATTATCAAATTATCTTTTGATAGTGGTAGAGTAGTATGAAAGTATTTTCTAATGGCATTAACTAATGCTATTATTCCAATATTTAGTATATTATACACAAATTAAATATTCACAGGATTTAGTAAGACTGCATTATAATACTGTACAATTTCTAGAACTTCTTGTCTTGTAATATTGTCATAATTCTGTTAATAATATTAATTCTTATCCATTTTTCCCATTGATAAAACCAAATAGCCTAATCTGCTGCCCATTTAAGAGTAATGTCAGTTATGAATATCTTGCTTGGTCCTGGATATCATATCACTTCGTTGTTATTTTTTAATCTTTAAAGAAGAATATTTGTAACTCAAGGTTGAAACGAAGGGTCCTTGGTCCTCTCTGAGCTTGTTCGTTTTTTTGCAGATGTTTCATTACCCAAACTAGGTAACCTCATCAATGCTAGCATTTCTCTCTTCTTAGGGTTAGCTGGCAGAAAGTGCTTTGAGCAAAAATAAAATATGCTTAGGCTAAATTCTTCTGGATAACATATTTTATTTAGGATTATGGCTGACAGAATCAACACACAATTCAAATGTTGTTGCAGAACACAATACTCTCCTCTGCAAACTTACCACTGTCATTCGTTTTCATAAAACGGATATATGGATAATTTTCAGTCATCACTTTATCCCGATTCAAAGTGTAGACAATTTTAGCAGGAATATTGTGCTTGTTCTCAAATACAAAAGTCCACACAGATATGCTACCTAAACACACAGTAATTAGTTAATTACATTTTTAGTACTGTAATACAAGAATTACATTTATAATTTATCTAAAAAAGACTTAATACGTTTCACTAAAAGCAGAGGATAGCAATTCTTTTTAAAATCTGCATATTTCTCTTGTAATAATGTGAAGTATTGCTTAGAATTTTGGAACAAAAAAACTTAGCTAATAAAAACAGGCATAGTAATTACCACCAAGCTCTCAAATTTGAGCGTAGACATCTGAACATTCTAGATTGATTTTCTAAATCTAAGTGAAAGATGGGTGCTTCTCCATAAAAGCATTTTGTCACTTTTTAAATTTCTGTCTCCATTATTGAAAATATTTTATAAAAGTAAACTCTGTTACTTTGTCACAATTTACTAGCTCTTTTATGGCTCTTCAATGACTACTTTATATGTGGTACAAGTTTCAAATTAGCCAAAGATATTCACTTTGTGTACTATCAATATCATTTCTGTGTGTGTGTGTGTGTGTGTGTGTGTGTGTTATGAGTAGTTAAAAACATATCTATGTATAGATTAAAATAGTTCATAGTTTATTTATTTGTTAAATTTATATGCCACTCATTATTGAAGTTCCGAAATGCTATATGCTTATATACATAATGAGAGAGAAGAGATTATAGATAAACTATCTAAAGCAAAAAAGAATAGATAGTTCTCTTTACACAAAAAATAAAGCAGAAAAAATATTTTAAATACTATAGAAACATTACGCCTTCCCAGTTCAATGACTTTTTAGGGTATAAAACAAAGTTACCTGACATCAGTCAAACAGGATTTAAGCAGCTAATGTATATGACAACTTTGTCTATCAAAATAAAGTATCCACTTCTCCATAATCTTCCAATTCTTAATTTAAGTAGATTTACCTGGTGCTACAGAAGGATCTCTTACAACTTCCCAAACTCCAATATTTGTACGATTTATATGACCAATATCTTCCCAGATTATACGGCATTTTCCTCTTACTAATATAGTTTCATGGACGCATCTAGAAATTGATCAGTTTACAATGCACTTTTAAGTTCATTTTATTCATAATTGTAATACAGTGTATCTTACCTGTTGTGCTTTTTAAATAAGAATTCAGAACTAATAGTTTCTATTAGTTTAAGCTAAATTATTGCTCTAGCTTATTAAGTTAAGAAACAGATAATGGTTCCAAATTTTGGATGATAGCCACCAACACTAAAATATAAGGGCTTTAGCGTACAAATGAGTGGAAATATGTGGCTTCTGGGTATACAGAAACTATACCAGAGAAGAATATTTCAAAATATCTGAAGCAACTTTGTGCCTAATTTCAGGCTTTTAGCACCCAGTCATGGATTATATTTTTGTATCTTTGCTGTACCAATAAGCATTTGGATATATAAGATAAGCTTGATACTACCTGACAGACAAGGCTGTACTGCAGATATGAAAGTGGAGAAGTCTGCTATCTCAAACTTATTCTGAAATGATTTCCATCCAAGTTGACCCTAGGATTCCAGCGTACATCCAGGAACGTGCAGAGTGCTGCTGTTTTTCATTCCACAAATCTCTTACTGTGGGACCAATTTCTGGAACCGATTGATTGATGTAGAATAGCTACATTTTCACTAAGAATCTTTCTACTACCAAGAGAGCTAGAATCTTGAACAAAGCTGAGATACTCATGTTTTGAAACACAACGCATATCAAATGATTCATGATAGTACTAACTTAGGAGCCTGTCCATTCCTTCCTAAAGATGATACCTGGTAGTGACTGCTGCAGCAAGGATGTTCTTTGACTTCATTAGACATATGTATAGGAAATAAGATCTGCCTAAAGCTGTGGTAGATTTGTGAAGTGAGAATGTAGAGTTAACCTCTCCCTGCAAGTGTCCCTGGCCTTAGGAGCAAAATGTGCTGTATGAATCAAACTACTATAGTTTGTATTATGAACTATAGTAGCTTGACTCAACATATTGTATTACGCACACCCAGCCAGTTGTGGTTTACTTTACAAACCTTGGCGAAATAAATCATAGATTAGCAACATGTGTGAATTTCACTTTCATGAATTATCTCTCATCACAATCTATTTTACAGGAGTAGGCAAAATAAGTATGGGTAAAATAGGGAATTGTGCAGCCACTTTGAATACCTTGGAGGAAAAATTAGATGTAAGAATAATAAAAACAACAATAATAAATTTCCAACCTCTTTTTCAAAATGTTAGCCATTTATTTTTTATTTTTACCTCAGTATTTTATATTATTATTATTTTATATCTATACATTCTTTTTCTAATCTAGTTTGGAGAGTAGAGTTGACTCACACATTTTCCATACTGTTTGTTATCATTATGGTTTGGTCTTTGAGATTTAATTTCTGAAGTAACTTTATTATATTCTCCAATCTTTTATTAAAGTCTTGTTATATTATTTTAATGGTATCATTAAAACCAAATATAGGTTAATCCACTTCATTGGGTTCCGCTTAGCTATCTATGGTTGTGAAAGTTGGATCTTAAAAAATCAAGACAGGAAAAAAATGTGGAGAGACATAGCCCATAGAATCATCAAGAGTCAGGCACAACCGAATGGATAACATCCACATCATCATTAAAATATTTTAATTAAAAAAAACAATCACTAAGAAAAGGAAATTTGGCAACCAGGCTTACCTGTAGCTAGACAGATGAGGAAACTGGCTGGAGTTTTTAACAACTATATTTCCTAAGGCTTTGAACCCATGTTCACAATCCATCTCAAAAACTGTAAAATCGTTATTGCCTGAACCTCTCCAGATTGCTCTGAAAATTCAAGATACGAAAGCCATTATTACAAATGAAAAGTCAAGGTTGCATCCTTCTATCATTTTTTTAAAATAATTAACTGTAACGAATAGAATGCAAATCCAACATACACATACAAGAAGTGAAAAGTGCAATGTATCAGTAGTACAAGTCATATTTATGTGTATATGTATGTATATTGTTTCTGGGCCATGCCGTTGCTTTAGAAATGCAGTTATCTGCATTGACAAAAGAAATAATATAATTCTTTAATATAAAGAGTAGAGTAGAGTAGAGTAGAGTAGAGTAGAGTAGAGTAGAGTAGAGTAGAGTAGAGTAGAGTAGAGTAGAATAATATTTCCAATTAATCCTGTGAGGTTTTCAGTTTGGAGGCTTCCAAATGAAATCTTAATCTAGCCATGTTTAGTCTGGAAAAAGAAGGGTGGGAGACTTCATTGAGCACGGGATCCAATATCCGTATTCTTCATGTCTCTGAATCCTGAGAGAAGATTTTCAGGGAACATCTATAGCAGTAATTGCTAACCTTTTCCAGTCCGAGTGCTCAAAATGCAATGTGTGCCCCACTTCACGCATGCACCCCATCTCACTGTGCATGTGCACGTGACCCCCCGCATGCATCCCACCCCCTGCGCATTCACACATGACCCCCCCCACATGCATTGCCCCCATGCATATGCACGTGCACCCCTGCAGGCACCACACTCCCATACATGCGCCATACTCCACCATGCATGCACACGCAATCCCCCAGCATGTGCCACACATACTCATGCGGCCAAGGCCTGATGGGAGGTGCGTGCGCATGCGTAGCAGAGCTGAACTGGGATTACGGCTCGCATGCCACCAGAGAGGGCACTGCGTACCACCTCTGGCACGTGTGCCATAGGTTCGCCATCACAGATCTAAAGCCTCTTTGCCAAAGCTTTTTGTCCTGTCCTTTTCAGGTAGGCAAGTTATTGTATTTTTAGGATTAGTAAACAAAATACTAATGTTCAATATGTTATATGTCTTCTAGATTTAAATACCTCAAACCTTTAGGATGTCCAAGAAGGCCATCAGTCTCATCCTTCACTATTATAGCACTATTATGAGGTTTACGGCTACCTTGTACAGCTATGTCTCCAAGAGAAAAATACTCTGGGGGAAAAAATAAAGATTGTCATCACAATCCCACTATCCACTAACCTCTGTATTGTAGATTTGCTAATCTCATCTGGGTTTAATTAACTGTCTTGGCATTGACACATAATTCAAGGCTTTTAAAATATTTGAGCCAGGAAGATTTTGTGCTCCCAGAAAATCATTCCCTTTTCAAAGAACTTTCAACATATTAATATTCTCGATATAATTAAAAGAACACATAGCTAGTGAATGTGTTTTATCTTTCTTGGGAGTTGACATTTCCTTCTTTAAAATAGACTGTTAACATCTAGTCAATGACTTGAGGAAAAACACACATTATAGTTTTCCTCACTATAAATGTGTTGCATTTTTATTTAAATTATAAGCATAATCTTTAATTTCCTTTTTTAAGAAATGCGAAACAGCTACTGTATCTTTTCCAGAGGACCTACAGGAATAATCATATAAAAACTATTAACTTTGATGATGACAGTCCACACGCCAGAATGTCGTAGGCTTTATGTTGTGTTTCAGGCGTCCAATCTCCTTGTAATGTTTGCAAAGTGTATACTTCAATTTTTTTCCAGTTGAATATTCTGGAAAGATAAAATACATATGAAATTATTTTATACTAAGTTAGAACAATAACCCATCTATTCTCTGTATTGACTTAAGGTAGTCCTCCACATATAGTCACTTAGCACTTAGCAACCATTCAAAGTTATAATGGAACTACCTTAGGGCTACTTATGACCAGAAATTGAAATCTCAACAGTCAGTCTCCCTAAATTTAAAAAATAGTGTAACTATTTTATAAATATAAGAATTAATTTGTAATGCATCACATTAACAAATACATTTAATAATATCACAATAAGATAATAATTTATGTTTGTTACTCATACCAGATCCTGCAATCACTAAACAGAGCATAACAAAAGGCCCATATGAGAAGATCCCCATCATTGCTGAAATTGCAGTCTTGATTAGAATCTGCAAAGAAAACAAACAAAATAATTAGAACTTTAACAAATCAAACATATTAACATTAGTTTTGCTAGAGAATAACCCTTCAATTATATGGTCTCATATTACTACTGACAGGCAGAATTAAGAAATGTCTTCATCCACTAAAAATTTTATGTCAGTTAAGTTAAATATAGGAGTTAAATAAATGGAGGATGGAAATTATTTTGCATCTTAATATGGCATGAATGGAATCACTACTTGACAGGCTTCACTAAAAGGAGAAAAAAGGTATTGATTTTCAGCTATAAAGAGCTGGCTTGCTGTTACTGGGAGAACATTTAACCGTTGTTATGAATAATAAATCCTGTAGGCATCATTAGACAGTTGGTGCTGATGTTGGGAGAAAAAGGTGCTGGTTTATCCCAACACAAGTCCCACAAGGATGGTCCTGAATTCATTCTTATTTTGGATGTTGAGATGTTATCCTTTATAATCCCCAGAGGAAGCATTTCACTGGGCTTTTTTGCCTCCTGATATTAATCAAACAGTATATCTACACTGGCTTCAAATTACAGTTGAATGTCATCTGGAAGAATTTTCTTGGCAGCCGTCCAGAGTTCTGTTTAGCACAATGCCAAATACTTTATTCCAGCACTCTAACTCTCTGTTCTGAAAAGTTAATATTCTAAACAATGAAAGGCTTCCATTTCATCTCTGACATGCTATTCATTGTTGTGATGGAAGTTGTTTTACAATGTGGTTTGCATGTAACAGCTGAATAACCATATATATAGTTATTGTTACCCAAGCATTACTCCTGAACTGGTTCAATCCAAGTAACCTTTTACTGCGTGGCAGTGCCTGTTATGTATTCAGATATGTATTCAGATAACTCTTGCAGAGTCTATCATTCACATATTTTCTTTTCTGTTTTCTTATTTATTTTCATTACAATTTCTATTTCTCCCCTAGTATATTTTTGGGAAATGGTGCTATTCTATCTGTTTTTGTTTTAACAGCATCTCTAATATCTATATACTCACCACTGATTCCTTCCTGGGCAGCTCATCTACAGATAACTAGAATGAAGAAAGGCCAATGCCAAAGAACTCCTTAAATACATGTTGTCGGGAGAACAACATTGACTGTGATTGGGCTATCTCAGGTTGAAAAAAAGAGGGGAGTGGGAAACTATGGGAAGTGTGTCAAGAGTTCTTTTCAGATTAATGTTTCACAAATCAAGTGACTGATCACTTTTATAATCTAAAATAAACTGTAAAAGAGCAAACTGTTTATGTATATTGGCTGAACATAGAGTTTAAAATATCTATATTTACATTTTGCACAATTCTAGAATGTCCCGGTGACCTCTTTTGTTCAGTCATCCTGCTAAATGTCATAAATTTGAAGATAATTCAAAAGGAAGCATAGCCTCTTTACCATGGATGATCAACTTTCACAAATGTCTTTTAGTAGTGTAGGTATGAACTACAATTCCACATTCACATTGTTATTTCACCAGGTATATTGTTATGGCTGATGTGCTGTATTTGGATAAGCACAGCTAGATACAGGTCTCTACTGAATAAAAAAGTTTTCAGAATGGCTATGAACCAGTCATTCTCTCTCAGGTTGACCTTCAGAGCTGCTGTTCTGAGATCTCTGAAGTATACTACCTTGATTTCCGTAAAAAGGGAAGGTCATCATCATCTTAACCATTGTCTATCCACTGCAGGATGAAGGTCCCTTCTATTCGATAGGGGAAAGGAGGCACAAAAGACTTCAGTAAACAACAGCTCTTTATTGCAAGTCAAGTAAACATCCGGCTGGAGAATGGTTGGGCAGCATCCCCTTTTAAAGGGATCTGTCAGACCTCTTGATCAATGAGATTCAACCTCTGTTCCCGCCGGAACAGAGGACCTTGGTGGAAACCTCTTTCAGTCTGTCAGCGGGGGCAGGGGGGAATATCTAACACCCATCCCCTCTAGGATGAAATCTAACTAGTGATGTAGTCACGCAGGTAGGCGGGCTTTTGCGTAGCTCTGCCTGACCTGCGCAAATCAGTCTTGGTGTTTCCTTCGCACAAGTCGGACTGACCTGTTGGTCCTGCAGATCCGCCTGGTGGAACCTCCTGGAATATTTCCCAGACCGCGGTTGGAGCTTCTGGTGTTGACTCGCTCGGAGCTCGTTGTGGGCCTGCATCGAAGTCAGATAAGTCTTCCAATATTCTCGGACTTTCCTTGGGTTTAGAGAGACTGTTATTTTTCGTGTCGTTTCTTTCGGTTTGTGCAGGAGTTATATTTGGTTGTCTAAGCACTGAGTTAGACAAGTGACTAGGGAGTTGGTCTATATGCCTTCTCCAAATTCTACTGTCCTCGAGTTTTAATGTGTACGATCGAGGACCAGAAATTCCAATTATGGTTGCGGGAATCCATAACATTCCCCCGGTGTAGTTGTGTGCATATACCAAGTCTCCTATGGTGAAAGACCTGACTTTGCTTGTGGAGTCACCGGGTGTTGAAGTGAAATAATTTGGGTGTAGCCGATCTAAGTGAGACCTTAGGCAGCAGCCCATGAGGAGTTCAGTGGGGCTTCTTCCAGTGGTAGCACTGGGTATAATGTTTTGTATGAGTAAGTAGTGATAAATTCGTGTTTGCCAATCGCCTGGGCCCATCCTATTGAGGGCTTCCTTTGCGGATCTTACCATCCATTCTGCCTGGCCATTAGAGGCCAGATGGAATGGCGCAACCAGAGCATGTGTGACTCCCTGAGCTGCTAAGAATGTTTCAAATGGCATGGCCATGAATTGGTTCCCGTCAGAGACTACTACATCAGGGAGGCCGTGCGTGGAGAATAGTCTCCATAGTACCTTGATGACTGATTCCGCTGTAGTGGAATTCATCAGGACTACTTCATATTTTTAATATGCGTCCACAACTATGAAGAAGGTTTGGCCATGGACTGGTCCAGCGAAGTCTATGTGTATTCTGAACCATGGTGCTTGCGGGCGCTCCCATTCCTTGGTGCCACTTCCGGGGGAGCTGGTCTGGACTCCTGACAGGGCATGCATGTAGCTACCCATTTTTCTATCTCCCTGTCCATGTTAGGCCACCAAACATAACTCCTTGCTAGAGACTTATTCTAACAATCCCAGGATGTCCTACGTGCAGCGCTTCAGGGAATGGCTACCCTGTCCCCGCACAACAAACAACCGTTAATAACCGACAATTCATCCCACTTGGAAAAATACATTTTGAAATCAGCCCCAACAGGCCCCTTCACACCCAGTTCAAAATTTGCTTTATTATGGGGTCCTTTGCAGAGTGGCATGCCATGTCACTGGCTGAGACATGACTGGTGTCCAGGCAGTCAATGAGGAGGACCAATGTCTCTGGGATGGGGTCAGTGAGAACTTTGGGCAATGGGCAGGGCTCAAAGCATCCGCATGCCCTAACGTGGTGCCTGGTCAGTGGACGAGCTGGTAGGAGTAGGCTGCTAGAAAAATTTTCCCTCTGGTCATCTGGGGAGATAGGGATACTGGGGTGGGGTGATCCCCAGCCAACAACCCTAATAGAGGCTTGTGGTCTGTGACCAGTTCGAAATCCCGGCCGTAGAGATACTTGTGGAATCTCTTTACTCCGGCTACTGCAGCCAAAGCCTCATGGTCCAGTTGGCTTAGTTCCGCTCTGCAGTGGATAATGTCCTGGAGTAAAATGCAATAGGGGCTTTGGTACCATTTGGCATGCAGTGACTAAGGACTGCACTGACACCAAAGGGGGAAGCATCACAGGTCAACACCAAAGGCAGGGTCTGGCTGTATTATACTAGGAGACAAGTCTGCTGATAAGAGTCTGTTTATGGTGGCAAATGCAGTGGCCTCGGTTTTACCCCAGGACAATTTTGTGTTCTTTGCTAGGAGCCGATGTAGTGATTCAGCAATTGTCGCTTTCTGTTTGAGAAAGATGCTGTAGAAGTTAAGGAGCCTGAGGAACACCTGTAGTTTGGTCTGATTGCGAGGTATGGGGGCTTCCTTAATGGCTTAAATTTTTTGTAAGGTCGGGTGGATCCCAGACTCATCTATCATGTACCCTAGGAATTCGACTTTTGGTACATTGATTTTACGTTTTTCTTTTTTGAGGTGGAGGCCCTTGTCTCTGATTCTAGCCAAAACTGTTTGTACGCATTTTAAAAGTTGCACTTCATTTGCAGCCGATACCAAGATGTCGTTGAAATAGGGGACAACTACTGGAATCTCCTGCAAAAGTCGTTCCATGATGCTTTGGAACAGTCCAGGGGCGATACTAATGCTGAATTGCAGGCGATTGCATTTGAATGCACCCCTGTGCATCACAATGGTTTGGGCCTCCACAGTAGAGCCATCTACTGGTAATTGTTGGTATGCCTGCACCATATCTAATTTTGCAAATATTTTTCCGGAGCCAAGCAAATGCATTAGGTGTTGTACAACAGGTACAGGGTAAGCGATTTGTTGTAGCGCTTTATTAATTGTGCATTTATAGTCTGCGCAGATGCGTACAGACCCATCAGGCTTGACAGGTGTCAAAATTGGCATTTCCCAACATGCATGATCGACTGGCTGTAAAATGTCCTGGCTCACGAGCTTATCAATTTCTTTCTCAATTTTTGGGCAAAGAGCGAAAGGTACTCTCCTGGCTTTAATCTAATTGGGGCTATTGTGGTGTTAAGCTAAAGGAAATGGGGGGGTTCCTTTGTACTCACCCAGACTGGTGCCGAAGACATCCTTGAACTCCTTAAAAATGGCTTCAGCGTCGTCAGCGGCGTCCTCCTCCACAGAGTTGACTCCGGTCACTTCCATTCCCAGAGCTTGGACTCAATCAAGCCCCAGCAGGCTCTGAAGGTCGTCTTTGACCACTGTCACACGGAGTTTTTTGCAGAATTGCTTGCGGCTTACCCAGAAGGTGCCTTGGCCCATGATGGGGACCTGTTTTCCCTGGTAGTCGCCTAGGCAGACGTCAGGGCTTCTGAGGTGTCTCTTTTGTATCTTGGGGATTGTTTGCTTCAGGACTGACCATGGAATTATGGTCAGTGATCACCCGGTGTTGATCTCCATTTTGCATGGTGAGTCCTCGATGAGGACAGTGACTTTCAGCTTTTGGGGGAAAATGGTACGGATATGTCTAACCGGAACAGTGACATTCAGCTTTTTTGTACGCCCAGGGCGGCTTCGTATGGCAGAAGTGAGGTTGGCGATTCTATCATCTCCCTCTGAACCCCATGGGTACTTCTGACAAGCCCATGGTTTTGGGCGCTGTTTGCTGTTTTGGCCCCCCTTAGGTTGTCCTGCGGTCACAGGAAAATCGCTGCGGCACACCTTGGCAATGTGCCCTCTCTGCTCACATCGCTGGCAAATTGTTTCACAGAAACAGCAGAATGATCGGACATTGTCTCCTCCACAGCTGGCTCAAGGCAGAATTTGTGAGTTGAATTTCCGCACCGGCTTTGTTTGGCTACTGCGCATGTGGTAGCTGTCTTCCTCTTCGCTGTCAGAGCTCTCAGGCTCTGTGGTCTTGCGGTACTTTTCTGTGTGTCCGGAGGTGTGCTGTGGTGCTGGAGGGTCTCCATTGATTGGGCTGCGGATTCCGATGCTCTAGCTTCATCTAGTGCGATCTGCAGCAAGAGGTTGGATCTAGCCAGAAGCCTTCTCTGCAGATTGAGATCTCACACTCCACAAATTATGCGATCCAGAATCAGGTCGTCCAGTTCACGGAACTCACAGTGGGCTGTGGCTTTCCAGAGAGCCGCCACATATTCATTGATTGATTTGCTCTCCTTCTGGTTCCGTATATTGAACTGGTACCGGCGAACGTATTTGGATGGCTTCATCGCGTAGTGGGTCTTCAGCATTTGTTGTAGTGCAGACCAGGATACTGCTTGTAGAGGGGTCGGTTCTGAGAGGTTTTTTTGCCATCTTGAATACTTCCTGGCCATAGTACCCTAGGAACAAGTTCTTTTTCCGGGCTTCTGGAATGCCCGTGAGATTGTTCGCTTCCAGGAAACACTTGAATTGTAGCATGTACGATTCCCATGTTCTGTAGCTGGATTGTACGGAGTTGGTGGGGCGTCCATAGCCATTCTGGTTCTCTCTGGTTGTTCAGCGATGGCTAGTGCGATGCCTCACAGGATGCTCCAGACTGGATGTAATTGCAAAGCTTTGCTGTCTTTGTTTGCCTAGTTGCCTTCCAATCCCACCTTCGTCACCAGTGTTAGATTGGGTAAAGGATAAATATCTAACACCTTCCACATTTTCTAACCAATAAGGTCCAGAGATTTCTTTTGCCAATTGGGCCCTCAATACTTGCTGATATCGTCGATTCATCTTGTTTTAGGTCTCTTTCATTGATGCTTTTTATCAAGTGGGATGCATTCTATGATTGCTTTGTTCCACCTTCCTTCAGTTATTTTTGCTATGTGACCAACCCATTTCCATTTCCATTTTTTTACTCTTTTGATGATATCATATACTTTTATTTGTTCTCTAATCCATGTGCAGGTAAAATGGCAGGCGAAAAAGAAAAGGTGTAAGCAAAAAAATTTAAAAAATGTATTTCCAGTAGGAACTGGCAGGGCTGCATTGATACATTTTTTTTGAAGTGGTAGAACTCTGACACCCTCCAAAATCATATTTCAAGAACAGTTTTGGCCTCAGCCACAAACAATGTCTACAAATTCTCTGTAATGTTATATAAATTGATTGACAGACAGATTTCTTTGGCTGACCATAAAATCTTGAGTCACCTTGGCTTTCAAAACTCCAAAGCATGCAACAGTGGAAGATTAACATATGTTCCGCACTATAAAACATATTCCCCCCCCCAAAAAAAATTGTGGGTGGAAATGTCTGTGCATCTTATATAGCGAATGTTGCTGAAGCCCTGCAAACCCACGTGCCCCCACCCTTCAGCCCCTGTTTCCCAGCAATTTGCCTCCTTGCAGCAAATAGCAAACAGCCTGGTCAGCTTCAGCATGAGCAGCTGATTGGTGGATGGATCGGCCTCGTGGAATACCGCAGATCAGCTGTTCCAGTTTGCAGGGATTACTGCCACCCTTCACCACCATCACCACCCATTGCCGCTGCTGCCTATTGCTACCTCTGCGTGCCCCATTTTCAGCCTCCATGTGCCCCATTTTCAGCCTCTGCACATTCTTGTTTTGGCCGTTCCAGGCGTTTGGGATCATTTCCTCCACCTATAACCGCTGTACAACGACAGCAAGCAGCAGTGACAATTGGTGGCATAAGCAATCAGCGGTGGTGGCAATTGGTGATGGTGGTGATTGGTGGCATTAGGTGGCAATAGACGGTACCTGGAACCGGCCAAATGTGGGATGCGCGGAGGCTGAAAATGGGGCACATGGAGGTGGCGACAGCACTGATGGGCAGTGGCTATCCCCTCAGCCTGGAACAGATGATTGGCAGTATTCCAGGAGGCTGATCCAATCCCCAATCAGCTGTTTGTGTAAATCAGGCTATGCTGAAGCTGACCAGGCTGCTTGCTACTTGCTGCACCGAGGCAAATTACTTGGAGGCAGAGGTAGATTTTTTTTTCTTATTTTCCTCCTCAAAAACTAGGTGCATCTTATAGTCTGGAGTATCTTATAGTGCCAAAAATATGGTACATAATAGTACATTGAAAAATGGGCAAAAGCTACACTCTTCCATGATTCTGCTACATTAAAAATTGAATAAGATTATTAAAATTAAAAACTTACCTTTTGTACTATTTTTATCATGGATACCAGTCTTAGGAGGAAATAGAGAAATGGGACCGAAATATGTATGTTGTCGGGCCTGTAGCCATATCCTTTTGGATCTTTGGCCTGCCACACTTTCTATTATTCTACTATGCTGTTTCTATGGTGGGGAAATGGGAGCATAAGACCATCCACCCAGCCTCCCCCTCCTCCAATAGTGATAGTGGGACAAACACACTATGAAGAAAATTTTAGACTCTAGGTTGTATATAGACGTCATTTACAATATTTAGTGCATTGGAAGGGGTACCTTTTGTCTGAAGCTACTTGGGTAAGAAGTTGGAATGTAAAAGCTGATAAGTTAGTAAAACAATTACATCACGATAAATTCCCTGATAAGCCAAAGCCCCCCGACCCCCCGGCAGGGGAGGTGGTTAGTTCTGCTTATGTTAACCCCTACTTTATTCTCTTTTCAGGAAATAGTTTGCTTCTGAGGAGAGGCCATCTGTCAGGCCTACAGCCATATTCCTTTTGGATCTTTGGCCTGCCAGGCTTTCTATTATTCTGCTATGCTGTTTCTATGGTGGGGAAATGGGAGGGAGGATGGTACGGAGTTAGATACTATGTAGCCAAAATAAAATTCCTTTCTAGAATGCCAAGGTCATCCTTTGTCTCTGCACCTGACTGGAACTGGATGGGTGGAACTGCCAGCATGGCAGTGGAAGATTGGACCATGTGATGGACTTGTGGGTGTGGGGGCAAGATCATGAACTTTCAACTTAGTGGGGAAAACCAGGAAGCTTCAGATTCAGGTTTTCCCAGATGTGCTAACATGGCTCTCTTAATAAATTGGAACTTTGAGCAACACTTTCCTTGGATTCTGATTTAATTTTGGATGCTACTTGGAACCCTGACATATGTACATGTGCAGACATTCTTCCTTCTTGTTTTCTTATGTTCTTTTATGTCCACGCACACATTGAATTGGGGTGCTGTCAGCCCCTACTTTGCTTGCTTGCTGTTGGCTGCCATAGTAACGGGGAGGGTGGGGGGTCATGGTATTTGGGGAGGGGGAATTGTTAGGTGCTGGAGGAGTTATCTTGAAGGGAGTTTTGTTCTCAACATCTTCTGTGCATGCTGATGGCTCGTGTTTAGGCTTGGTCAAAGTCAACCGTCTCTGCATACCAACTGAGTGAAGCCACTGAAGATGCACCCCACATGACACCTTTGGGAGTTGCAGATTGGACATTGGGTTGGGATAACTGGGAGGAAGGTCCTGGGTAAACGTTTGATAGGTACATGTTCAAACCTTTTTACCGCAGATCTTGCTTTCCTTTAGCTGCTTTCATTTCATGTCTAGTAAAAATACCTTTATCTCTGCTCAGATGGAGTTGGGGGTTTTCTTTCTTGGATACTGAATGAGGTACGCCTGATATTAAGCAAGATCTCTCTTCGCACCCATCCTGGAGTTAAAAGCTACTGTGGGGGGAGCACCAACATGTCTAACCCCTGCAGCGACCAGGAGGATATGGGAGCCGCTGGCTTCTCCTTTTCCTTGGAAACAGAACGGAGACTGAACTGAATCTGGAAGAAAAATCAGTCTGGCCCAGATGGTCGCTGGGAGTGGGATGACTGATCCTGAGGAGATGCTGGCAGGAGTTACAACCACTCGACGCCAGCGTCCAGAGGCTGCCTGCTAGGAGGCTGAAAAAGAGGATCTCATGATTACCCATGCTCTACACCTCTTACAAGAAACCTGAGGAAAACACCATTTTCGTGAAGGTCTCGCTGAAAGAGAAAAGCCACAGAACTTATCTTTGGCTGAGTGGAGTGATCAGCTTCAACGTTTCTGGCCAATGACTCGAAAAGCCTTAGACGAAGCTCACCAAGCACATAAAAGACAAGCTGATAAAAAAAGGTCAAAGTCAAAAGAGTACCAGGTTGCGGATAGGGTGTTTTTGTCTACTAAGTTTCTTCAGACTACCCAGAAGTCGAAGAAACTTGGTCCTAAATATGTAGGTCCTTGTTAAAATTGTGAATCTTGTCACAGTGCAATTGGAATTGCCAAAAACCCTTAGGAGAATCCCTCCTGTGTTCCATGTGAATTTACTGAAACCGGAACATACATCTTTGATGCGTTCACATCACCCACACTTCCTGTTCCCCTCCTTATTGAAGGGGAACAACATTTTGAAGTTAAGGAAATCCTGGATTCCAGGAAACATAGGGGAAGAATAGAATATTTGATGGCCTGGAAACATTTCCCTCCATCCCATGCTGAGTGGGTGAATAAGTCGGATGTCAGGGCTCCCAAACTCTTGCAAAAGTTCCATTCTCAGTATCCTGATCAACCCTAGTTATGATGTATATATGTTTTGTTATTGTTGTTGTCTGTTTTATCTTTTTCTTCAGGGATGATGTCCTTTCTGCAGGAGGGTTGAATGTCAGCCTCTACTTTGTTTGCTTGTATCGGCCACCATAGTAACTGGGAGGGTGGGGCTTGTGGTATTTGGGGGGGAATTGTTAGGTGCTGGAGGAGTTATCTTGAAGGGAGTTTTTTTTCTCAACATCTTCTGCTCACACTAATGGCTCATGTTTAGACTTGGTCAAGGTCAACTGTCTCTGCATGCCAACTGAGTGAGGCCACAAGATGTACCCCACATGACACCTTTGGGAGTTGCAGATTAGATATTGGGTTGGGGTAACGGGGGAGGGTCCTGGGTAAACATTTGATATGTACACCTTTGCACCTTTTTACCTCAGATCTTGCTTTCCATTAGCTGCTTTCATTTCATGTCTAGTAAAAGTACCTTTATTCAAATGGAGTTGGGGATTTTCTTTCTTGGATACTGAATGAGGCACGCCTGACAGGTGCACAAATTATATCATTTTAAGATTACTTAGCTTTGGGTGGTGGCCCCTTGTCAAAAATAAGTAGGAATATGGGCTGCTTTGGGAAGGTGTTCAAGAATTATAAGGGATACAATGGTGCCTTGAGCCTCACAGAATCTTAAGCTTCTTCAGAGTCCTAACCTCCAAAATATATAACAAAAGTTGGGAAATTGGGCTCCATTCATTGGGGGAGCTTTCTGTAACCCCACAACTTTTGAATAAATAAGAGGAGGAACGATTCAAATAAGGATGCTTGGACAGGGCAAGAGTTTCCATCATTGAAATCATGTAGTTCTAGAGAAAATGCTGTGAAAGGGCTTTCATAGCATTTCATCTGGAGTGGAAGCTGAGTTGATTCAGGTTTCTGCATTATTTTCAAAGCTTACTATGTTAAGAGGGTACAAAGAGACAACGCCTGTATGAAATGAGCATATTCTCCTATATGTGAAAAAAGGCCAATGCATTGTAATGAAATGTAATGAATTATTTCTTTGTAATAGTTCTAAATTTCTTTAGCATTTAACTTAAGTTAGAGAGCTTGCCTGATATCCTGGATTCACACATCATGGTAAACAAAAATGGAGAGGGATTTTGTTCACTACATCTGGGAAATTCATATTAAATCAGAATTCTTCCCACTTCTGACTTACTGAGATTTATGGATGTGAGATACATGGATGTGGCTATTGTGTAACGAATGACAAGCATTTTTATTGATTAAACAGATGAATATCTTGTACAGTGTTACAGTACACTTTTTAGTGTCAGAATAACCTGTTCACTTGAAAGATAAACATTTGCTAAACAAAACAAAACATGCTTTAGTTAGATTTGAAGCCTATGTATACAGTTCCTCTTGAGGAAATATATTTACTGTATATTATTTTTCTATCTCAGGAAAAATGTTCCAAAAAGGGCAAAGAAGCAAGAAAGAAATTCATTTTTACCAACATAAAACATAACATAACATAAACATAATCATTGAAATTTATCATACGTTTGAAGAAGTAGCATGCAGAAACAGGACAACTATTTAAAGAATTCCCTATTGTTTCAGTAACAGAATTCAATTAATTAATTTAGAAAGAAGGTTGAACAATACCCGAACATATGTAGCAATTTTTATTGTCCAGCCAGATAGTTACAGACAATGGCAAGAACACTAAATCTCTAATTTCCCCATGCTAACAATCCTAAAATGCATTTTAATAAAGCTATGTATATTAAAAGGATATGGTTGGTACAATAGAATGTCTCAACATTAATAGTACAAATTTCCAGACTAATCTTACTATATCTTCAAAATAGATGAGCAGATCTGGAGCCAATATCCACATATTGTACGTACTGTATATTATGTTTTATATTGTCACTGCTATTGCATCATTGCCTCAGATAGATCTGGTGTACAAACTGGGGGTCTTCCCGGATTTGTGACTTGTGCTTGAAGAGCAGGTAGCAATCTTAGCTATAAGAGCCTTTTGCACAGCTTTGAATTATGTATCAGTTGAGCCCGTTCCTGGATCAGGAAGCCCTCCTCATGGTCGTGTCCTCCCATCTGGACTAATATAATATGATATGCATGGAGCTGCCCTTGATGAGCATTTGGAAGCTTCAACTGGTGTGATGCGTAATTAATAGCACTGGCTATTCAGTGCATGTAACACTACTACTTTGTGAGCTGCACTGGTGTCAGAGTGCTTCCAGGTACAATTTAAAGTGCTTCATGTCTTGGGGCTGGGTTATGTAAGGCAGTGGCTCCCAACCTTTTGGGCACCAGGGACTGGTTCTATGGAGAAAGATTATTCCGCCGACTGGAGGGGGCATAGTTTTGCATGCTGCCTGCATCCCGCAGATGGGGCTTTGCTTGTTTGCTTGTTTTGTTTGAGGCCTGGTTGTTGCATGCCATGGCCCCCTGCTGGCCCATGGGCTGAGGGTTGTGGACTCCTGACTTAAGACCCATCTAGCTCTGTTTTTACCTGTCTGATCTGGTCCAGCAGGATATGCATGTTATGGATCCCGTCAGCTACGGAATGTAGGCTGGCAATACCCAGAAAAGTATTATTTTCTGCCATGGCACCCACCCTCTGGTATGTTTGCCCTCCATGGTTGGCTCCCAACCTTTTTGTCCTTCGTAAGATGCTAAAGACCTGTCTGTGTGCTTTGACTTGAGACCCCAAGTGTGTGAAGGGACCCATCCCCCGGCTATGGGAATTACCATTGGTTTTCTTGGCTGGCATGTATTCTATTTTTTGCATATGTATTTGTTTTATTTATATTATGGTTCACCACCCAGAGTGGTTGTTGAAATAGGCATCTGTATATAGATTGTTTAAATAAATAAAATACATGTTATCAGAGATGTTGTGCACATAGACAGCATGTAAAAACTTTAAATAAATATATTTAACATGAATGGAATCTGATTAGCTGCTGAGCTACAACTCTCTTATCGTGGGAAGGATGGGGAGAAATGATTGAAATTACAGGGAAACTACTGGACATTGCTATGAGGTAAAACAATTTATCGCCTCTGAGGGCAAAGATCACTGGTGGGATTCAAATAATTTAACAACTGGTTCTCTGCCCTAATGACCAGCTGAGTGGGCGTGGCTTGGTGGGCATGGCCAACTCAACGTCACTCAGGTCAATGGGCGCTTCGCCTTAGCTGTTACAATGTAATAAGGATTAACCAGAGAGGCAGTTTCTGTAAAATGGGCAATAAAGATTAGGCTGGAAACTACACCAGAATATTTCCTTCCTGCCTTCCTTACAAGATTAGCCCTGTAAAGTGGAGAAAAACAAAATAAGATTTCTTCCAACAACCGGTTCTCCGAACTGCTTACAAAGTTAACAACCGGTTCTCTCAAATAGGTGCGGAGTGGCTGAATCCCACCACTGGCAAAGATACGTTCCAGAATGTATTTCACAAAGTGCATAGTATAAATGTACACATTCTTTCATTCTCCAGATAAAATAGCAGAAATGAGCTTTCATCTTAGTAATTAGTTGGAAAGCTAAAGACAGGTTGACATAAAAACAGAGTGGAGGTAATGGATGTAAAAGGAACTCAGGAAAGAAGTACTAATGAAAAGGGTGAACATAGGGAGAGAAATTATTATGGGCCAAGCTAGCTAGTGACAAGAAGAGCAGTGGCATACCTGTGTCTTCCCCAAACTCCCAAACACACCTTGATAACACCAATTATTAGCCACCTCATTGTGCCTTCAAGGCTGAAGATGATGAAACATAATACATTTACATACTATGAGGCTGTACTTGGATGGTGTCAGAATAATGAAGGCAATATTACCTTTATACTGGCGTACTTGCAGTGGTGGGTTTCCAATTTTTTTACTACCAGTACACACCCGCGTGATGATTCTGCGCATGCACAGAAGTGTCCAGGCGGGTGGGCGGAGCCTCCCGCCACCACTACTACCGGTTTGGCTGATCCAGGCCGAACCAGGAGCAACCCACCTCTGTGTACTTGATGATATCTTAAAGCTTCCTCATTCATGGACATGACAAGATAAACGTGTGAGTATTGTTATACAGTAAATATTGCTATTTCTATTGACAGTGTACAAATCTCTTATTTATTTAATTAGATTTACCAGTATTACTCCTCAAACATTCAGTAATTGGCTCCTTCGGTCATATTAAAACTGCACTTTAATGGCTCCTTTAAAGAAGAGAGCTAGAGAATGCACAAAAAACTTGGGGACAGGATCAGCTGTAGATTGTGCCCTTCTAATATAAGATTAGACTACAATTCTTGGTCAACAACTCTAATTAAGACTGGAATGTCTATCACTAAGTAGGGTGGCTATCAGGTGAAACATGGCATGACTACACCACTTAGCAACAGCAGTTCCAGTAGTCCCGGTAGCAATTGTTAGGTGAGGACCAAACTGTTAGGTGAGGACCTCATGCTTCTCTTGCCCTGCCCTATTTGCCTCTGATTTAATTCTTCCCACTTGCCTGTATTCCACCCACCCCCCCTCCATCTCTATCCTTTTGGCTGCCCTGCACTCTATGCCTGCTTACGCCTGCTGCCCACACCAGCCCATTATGTAGGGTGCACATAGGCTTTGCAAGGCTTGTGGAGGTCTCTCACAATCTCACTAAGGGTCAGCAGCTGCCTTGACTAAGAGGCCTTGTCAGTGGTAGGAGGAAGAAAATGCTGAAGGTAAGCTGGGACAACAGATAGACAGCAGTGGAACCATAATTTTGAATAGTCTCTGAATAAATGGTCATTAAGCGAGAACTCCCTGTACTTTTTATTATGATTCGATGTTCAATCTAAATATTTTTAACCAACTTGACTTTTTCAGATATTGAGATTTTTTTCAAAAATTCTGAATTCAAACAGGTCATGGGGTTCCAGGACCTGGGATTCTGCCATCCCTTGATCAGTTGTTTGTGTCACTATCTTGTGGTCAGGGTCACAGTGTTCTATGCTCTATATTTTGCAATGTAACACAAACCACATGGAGGAAAAAAGATTGTTATGCAACACCTCCCCCAAGTAAAATAAATAAATTTGGCTAATCCTATCACTATTATGATAAACAAGCCTGAAATTACGATTTTCCTCTGGGGAAAAACATGAAAATCATACAATAAATATGATTCAGTCAGATTCAGGCTTGACATTGTATTTATAAATAAGTCGTATATATAAAAAATTGGAAATAAAATTCATTGAATTCACTGGATTTACTTTCAAGCAGAAATACAGTGATAATCTTTTTTCCATTTACTGTAACTGGGAGTAAGCTCTACCAAAATCAATATGATTTATTTGATTTCATTGAAAATGTATAAGGCTGACAGATTTGTTGTTAAAATTTAATTGCCTGTAACATTAATATTATTGTTATATTGAACAAAGAAAATTAATGTAATATTCAGTTGCTTATTGCGCATGTGTTATATGTGTTTCTCAATGTATACATGTCTGTATGTATCTTATAAGTTTGTATCATGTAGAGAGAGAGAGAGACATAAGGTGGATTTTGATTTTCTATGCTTTCTATGTTCTCCTCGTCTGAAAAATAGATTGGTGGCATATTTTTACTCTAATGGCTAAACAAATAAAAGAAACAGCCACCATGTATTTCTCTACTGTATAATGCTCAATTAAAAGTAACAGAATAACAAAATAACCAAGTTGGAAGGCAACTTAGAGGTATTCTGCTCCAACCTTCTGATCATGAATGGGCCCTATACCATTTCACACAAGTGGTTGTCCAATCTAAATTTCCACCTACAACTTCTAAAGGCAAGCCATTCCACTGATTATGTGTACTGTCCCATAGGCACACACAGCAAAAGAAACTCCTGGACATTTTTTTTATCACCAAGAATAAAATTTTACTGATAGATCCATACAGGCACAGAAGAAGCAAAGCCAGTTCTAAGGTTTTGGCGTGAAGTGCAGTATAATGAAACCCCCTTTTCCTTTCCCCAGGCCACCCAGTGTCCATTGTCCACCAATCCAGGTTAAGCATTTTATTTTAAGACAACAGTCTACACCAGGGGTTTCCAAACTTGGGAACTTTAAGACTTGTAAACTTCAACTCTCAGAATTCCCCAGCCATGCTGGCTGGGGAATTCTGGGAGTTGAAGTTCATAAGTCTTAAAGTTCTCAAGTTTGGACAACCCAGTTTACAACTTTCGAAAGTCTTACAACCTTGAGATTTTCTCAAGCTGCAAATGGCTCACATAAATTCCTTCTCTCCCTCCCAGCTTTTCACACATTCAACTCATACTTCTCCCCCTCCCTTGCTTCATTGTCAATATAGAAGCAGAAAGGTGTTTTGCAAGTCAACCTTGACAGATTAATTGTAATTACAAGATTTTTTCCCCTTATTTCTAAATTGCTTCTCTCCTTGATTAGTTTCCATCCATTGCTTCTCATCCTGCCTTCAGGTGCTTTGGGGAATTGTATTATAGTTGCAAGGACAACCAGGATTTTTAGAGTCTTAGAGCTTTTATTTCTTATCAAATAAAGAAGGCTGTATAAATGAAGCCTTTGGACCATCATTTGAAAATGCTGTATGCAATGTTTTTAAATATAAATTTAAATGTGGCTTTTAAGGAGGAAAGCATGAACAAGAATGGTCCAAGAATGAATACAAGTGGGGGGAAAATGAAATTAGACTAATTTGAAATTGAAGAATGCTTTCTAGGTTCTACCAACTTCTTTAATACTGTTCTTTTTTATATGTTGTTTTACTTTGTAAGTTTTTTGTGTGGGGGTGTGTGTGTACTGTACATATTTTAACTGAACTTCTTTCATTGTGAATCTGAATTACCTTCAGTTGTTCTAAATAAATTTTACCTCACGATTGTCTCTTTTCAAATCTCTTTTTTGGATCTCAAATACTGTATTACTGTACTATTCTGAGCATCTTAGAAAACATATATTTAAATTTAAATTATATTTAATAGTGTAGAAAGTTATCACCCAGCCATCTCCCAGAAAAAATGAAATATCCTAGGAAATATTGAAAAGGCAGAATATTTCTCTGGATGTGAAAAGTAAGAAACATGTTTTAAAAGACAGAATAGCTGCCTGCAGCTTCCTGCTCATCCCCCTTTGTCAATGAGCCATTAAAGCCTGAGCTAGTCCACTTTACTTTACATAATAAGGAGTTCTCCCCTCAGCTCCAGAATGATGGGATTAAGGCATGATAATATTGGCCCTTTTACCTAACTGCCACATGGCATCTGAGAAGTCAACCAAACCTGGATTCAAAACACAGCCTAGAGAGTTGCCCCTGCATGGGCCCATGGGAGTCTGACAACCAATCAGAATACAAGATCAAGATCAAAGGCCAGAGGGGGATAAAACCAGGGTCTCAGCTTCTCTTCCTTCCTTGCTTCCCCTTGCTTTCCCTTCCCTTCCCTTCTCTTCTCCACCAACATTTAAGCATGTGATCACCTTTTCTGTTCAGGACTCAAGCTATGTGGTCCTGTCCACCATTAAAACCATCTTTCCAAGCAGCCTTCATGTCTCCAGTGTCTTTTTCCCCACTTGGAGCCGAACCCAGGAGGACATTTCTTCCAACAATAGTATTATGGTCAAATTAAATGGTTGCACCAAATTAATTTTCATAACAAAAAGGATTGCTTTGATACAACAAATGTAAACAAAGAATGCAAAAAAGGGGAAAAGCACCAATATTCTCTATGACTAAAATGTAATGCGTCCATATTGTCCATAAAGGTTGACAATACACACATTTCACCAAGTCAACCGTTGGTTTATGTTGCACAATTACCTTCCCAAGAATATGTAACGTTTTGTCCTCTCTAAGCATGATAGGTCTAAATATTTTCATAGTTAATACATTACAAATTTTGGAGATATATATTTAACCTTAATGTCTTTAAACCTAAATTCTCTTATGAAGACCTCGCCTGGTACTAAGGAAATGGAAAAATACCAGAGGATATGACTAAATCTCATGTATTAACATGCATTTAAATGTTTGTATCTCCAGCACAAATTGATAACCAATTCTTTTAAACATTCTTTGAAAAATTCTGTAGACACCAAAAAAAAATTTGTCATCAGTTCATACTATATTGTCTCTATTCATACTATATTTTCTTTTTAAAAAAAAACTCAATAACTTGCTAGAACTGGGGTTTCAAATTCTTTCTTCCAAATTAGACTAGTCAGTAGCATTGTTTAACTCCAAGGTGACCTCAACTTTGGTCTCTGTGTGTGTTCACACACTCATGTATGTGCTGGCATGCTTTCAAGTCAGTATTGATTCCTGGCAATTACCCGGACAAGTACTTGCAATTTTCTTGGCAAGGTTTGCTATTGAGAAGTGGTTTGCTATTTCCCACTACCTAGAACTGAGAAAGAGTGATTGACTCAAGGTTATCCAGCTGTTTTTGTGCCTATGGTGGGCCTAGACTAGAGCTCAGGATCTCCTGGTTTCTAGTCTGGTCTCTTAATCACTACAACAAACTGGCTCTCAGACTTTAGCTAGTTTATGACTCCCAATTTTCCAAGGATACGTTTTTTTTAACTATCATGATTTGAACATGTATACAACCAGTCTAAATGTTAAGTTATTGCTACATTTTCGTATTTGGATGTCCCCCTTAATTTAATTATCCCTCTCTGTATCATTCTCAAAATATTTTGCTAGTTATGATGTTTAATTCTTATTTAAATATAGTCACTGGAAGCTTTTGATTGGACACTTTTTTAAAATTCAAACTTCATAGTTCTCTTTATTTCACAATGCAATTTATCAATAAAAAGTATATTAGATAAAATCTATATGCATTTAGACATAAAGCTAACATTAAATAATTCATTATATAAAAGGAGATTGTTTACAAAGACTATGCTTTTTTGAAATAAATTTGTGAGATGAAATATGGGAAGAACATTTTTAAAAAAATGAAGTACTACAGAAGACATCAAGTTTTACTTGTCAAATTATTTCTACTTATCTGGAGGGAGGGAGAAATCACCTTTATATATATATATATATTTTTTAACCCACTTCCACGTTTCTGGGGTTGTTTTCCTCGGCCCTTCCGAGGCGGCGGATCCCGGAGACCTCCTTGGTTTACAGAGGAACTCCGGGAGATGAAGCGCTGGAGGAGACGCCTAGAGCACCTATGGAGGTCCGATAAGTCCGAATCGAACCGAGCAATGGTACCATCAGCACCAAGGAATACACCAGGGCACTTAGGGCAGCGAAAAGATCTTATATAGCCACCTTGGTTGCGTCCGCTGAGTCCCGCCCAGCCGCCCTGTTTAGGATAACCCGCTCCCTACTAAATAGGAGGGAAACGGGGGAACCCTTGCAGGGCAGAGCTGAGGATTATGCCCAATTCTTAGCGGACAAAATTGCTCGGTTTCGGTCGGACTTGGACTCCATCTCTGCAGTTCCAGCTGAGGCACAAGAGGATGAAGTAGACCACCTCTGGGTTGAGTTTAAGGATGTTGCCCTTGGGGATGTGGACAAGGCCATGAGGGCTGTAAGCGCCTCCACCTGTGTACTGGACCCGTGTCCCTCATGGCTGGTTGCTAACAGCAGTGAGGTGACACGAGGCTGGATCCAGGCGGTTGTTACCGCCTCTCTTCGGGAGGGGAACTTCCCTGCCACGCTAAAAGCGGCGGTGGTGAGACCCCTCCTGAAGAAACCATCTTTGGATCCAGCTATTCTTAATAACTATCGTCCAGTCTCCAACCTTCCCTTTCTTGGGAAGGTTGTTGAGAAGGTGGTGGCCTTCCAGCTCCAACGGTCCTTGGAGGAAGCAAGTTACCTTGACCCCTTCCAGTCAGGCTTCAGACCCGGTTACAGCACAGAAACCGCTTTGGTCGCATTGACCGATGATCTTTGGAGGGCCAGAGATGGAGGACATCCCTCCATCCTGGTTCTCCTTGACCTCTCAGCGGCTTTCGATACCATCGACCATGGTATCCTTCTGCGACGACTGCGGGAGGTGGGAGTGGGAGGCACCGTGCTGCGGTGGTTCTCCTCCTACCTCTCGGACAGGTCGCAGTCGGTGTTAGTGGGGGGGCAGAGATTGACCCCTAGGCCCCTAACATATGGGGTGCCTCAGGGTTCGGTCTTATCCCCCCTACTATTCAACATCTACATGAAACCGCTGGGAGAGATCATTCGCAGGCACGGGATAAGATACCATCAATATGCGGACGATACCCAGTTGTATCTGTCCGCCCCGTGCCAACTCAATGAAGCGGCAGACGTGATGAACCGAGGCCTTGGGGCCGTTATGGACTGGATGAGGGCTAACAAGCTTGTACTCAACCCGGAAAAGACCGAGTGGCTGTTGTGCTTCCCTCCCAACAATTCGACCAGTACTCCATCACTCAGGCTGGGGGGTCAAATTTTACACCCCTCAGAGAGGGTCCGCAACTTGGGAGTCCTCCTGGATCCACAGCTATCCTTTGACCACCACCTGACGGCTGTGACCAGGGGGGCATTTGCCCAGGTTCGCCTGGTGCGCCAGTTGCGACCCTACCTGAATCGGGAGGCTCTCACAACAGTCACTCGGGCCCTTGTGACCTCTAGGCTGGAATACTGCAATGTGCTCTACATGGGGCTGCCCTTGAAGAGCATCCGGCGACTTCAGCTAGTCCAGAACGCGGCCGCGCGAGTGATCGTGGGTGCACCTCGGTTCACCCACATAACACCTATCCTCCGCGAGCTGCGCTGGCTACCTGTTGATCTCTGGGTGCGCTTCAAGGTGCTACTAGTCACCTATAAAGCCCTCCATGGTAGTGGATCTGCGTACTTGAGAGACCGCCTTCTGCCAATTACCTCCCTGCGACCAATTAGATCTCATAGATTGGGCCTCCTCCGGATTCCATCTGCCAGCCAGTGCCAGCTGGCAACTACAAGGAGGAGAGCCTTTTCAGTAGTAGCTCTGACCCTTTGGAACGAGCTCCCCGTGGAGATTCGTACTCTCACCACCGTCCAGGCCTTCCGCATAGCCCTTAAGACCTGGCTAGCCCGTCAGGCCTGGGGACAAAGATAATCGCCCCTCCCGAATGATGAATGAATGTTGTTCACTATTTTACTCTATGTATGTCTACGTTATTGTTTGTATTCCCTCCCCTGATCTTATGTAAGCTGCCCTGAGTCCCCTCAGGGAAAAGGGCGGCCTATAAATGTTAATAAACTCTTAAACTCTTAAACTCTTTACTTTTTATATTTTCCTTAGTTTGTTTTAGTTTTCATCTTTGTATTCCTAAACATTAAAAAAAACTATTGCAAAGGAAATTTGTGAATAAATCTTTCAACGAACTCTATTTGACAGCTATGCAAAAAAAGGGGAAATGAGAGTAATTGAACAGAAAGTTATGGCTTACCTGTAAATTTATTGGTGGGAAGGAGATAGTGTAATCCAAAACTTTTTGGATACTTTTTTACAAGCAATTTTTAAATTTAGTTTAAATTTAGAAGGATAAGATTCTTCATCGAACTCATCTGTTTATATTTAAAGAGCTTGAGACCATTTAGCCTTTTAATATTAATACTATTTGCTTATGTAGAAGTTAACAGATGAAAATATTCCAGAGAAATGTTCTGAAAGAGAGAAGAAATCAAATTGACTATATTATTTTGTTCTTTGTGTCTTCATGTTAGACAAAAAGCGTATGTTAGATCATGTTGTTGCTTTTTTATAAATTCTGTGTCTCTCCCAAAGGAAACATACAAATATTAGTCAGGAGACAATTCTGCCATCTGCTGGGAAAAACATTCAGATCAGTTTATCTGTTTTATTAGACTTTATCAAATAAAACAAAAACCCCAGCTTAAAATTGTATCATTTATACAGAGCAAACAGCATATATAGATTAGATGGAAGAACTAAGCAAGCAATGTTATTAACATATGCAATTCTATATTTGACATTTCTGACCTCAGAACTACATATTATCAGTAACTAATGTTGGAAAAAATGTCCATCTGGGTTCGATTCCAAGTGGAAAAAAAGGCACTGGAAATATGGAGACTGCTTGGAAAGATGGTTTAATGATGGAAAGAACCACATGGTTTGAGATCCTGGGGGCGGGGGTGGAAGAGCACAAGGGTGAGAGAGGGAGAGAGACTTATACCCTCTGTTGAGCTTTGAACTTGCTTCCTGTTCTTGTTGTGGCAAGAAATGTATCCTGATTGGTTGTCAAACTCCCATGGGGCCATGCAGGGGTAACTTTGTGGGTTGTTTTGAGTCCCAAATGTGGTTGAATCTTGCTGGGTGATGGTAATGAGGGGGCTTTGGGCAATTCCTATTATGGCTTAATGGCTTTGTCATGGTTTGTATCTTGAATAAAGGCTAACCCTATCATCCTAGAGCTGAATGTCTTTTGTGTTGTAAATAAGGTGGCCCAGTCTTTCTGAGGCGATTAACAAAGGCGGGGGCTGAATTCTAAGAGTATGTTTCTCCATTTCTCACCCAGGGAGGTATAATATTCTGCCTTTTTAATATTTCCTAGAATATTTCATTCTTCTGGGAAAGGGGTGGGTGCTAACTTCCTACTGAGCTTCATGGTTGAAAGCTCTCTGGGAGCCACTGAAGGGATCCTTCTGCTGTCTCTCTCAATGACTTTCCATCAGAAAAAAAATAAGTCTCCCAGATCTGACCAATTTTAATCTTTTGTCAAAAACATGTGTGTTCCACTCACATGTTTTGAAAAAAGGAGGGATTGATTGTAGGGAGCTAAAACCCATCGCTCTGCTAGAAAAATGAAATATCCTAGGAAATATTGAAAAGGCAGAATATTATATTTCCCTGGATGTGAAAAGGGAGAAACATGTTTTAAAGAGAAAGTAGGTCCTTGCAGCTTCCTGCCCACCCCCTTTGTCAATGGGCCATTAAGATGCCCAAGCCAGTCCCTTTACATAATAAAGAGTTCTCCCCTTCAGCTCCAGAGTGATGGGATTAAGGCATGATTAGCCTTTACCCACTCACCACAAGGCATCTAAGAAATCAACCAAACCTGGATTCAAAATACAGCCTAGAGAGTGGCCCTTGCATGGCTCCATGGGAGTCTGACAACCAAACAGAATACATTTCTTACACAGGAACAGGAAACAGAGAGGTGGGGCTGAACAGAGTATAAAAAGCCCAGCAAGCCCCTTCCTTGGCCCTTCTCTTCTTCTCCACCCAACATTGAAGCATGTGATCACTTTTTCTGTTCAGGACTCAAGCCATGTGGTCCTGTCCACCTTTAAACCATCTTTCCAAGCAGCCTCCATGTCTCCAGTGTCTTTTTCCCCACTTGGAGCCGAACCCAGAAGGACATTTCTTTCAACACTACACAAAAATATGATTCCAATTACTTAATTTCATTATCATAGATTTACGAAATAAATTGAGGGAAATCGTATTGGAACAAAATGGTGTTTTAAAATTGTAGGGGGGGGGGATAAATAACTTGCACTATGTTCATGATACTACTGTAATGACCTGGAAACTCAGGCAATGAAAGTGAAGGAGCACAGTGAAAAAATAGGGTTAAGATTAATGTATACAAGAAATATGATAAAGCCCAGCACCTAGCTAACTTCAATGTTTTGCTAGTTAAATCTTAACTAGATTCTAGGATTTGGCTATCCCTTATAATGTATTTTATGTACATGAATATTCTGGTATAAAACTTGTGCTTCCTCACAAGGGTATTCATTAAAAAAAACACTTTCATCTCCTACCAAGGGTAACTAAAGCAAACATAGAATTGAACATGCGTTTTTTCTTAAAAGAAGCAACCCAAGGAATTCCTACACTCCTGATCATGATGGCTGGGGAAGTATTTAACCTCTTCTTCCACACACAATATTTTCTTGTTAAGAATGTAGCCAGTTGCTACTGTTAACCCAACTGAACGATCATAAGCACACTTTGATGAGGAATAGGATGAAAATATTTCTCATCATTTCTTCTCGAGGCTCCTCTGTCTCTTTGAGTACTAAAGCCATGTCTAACCTTAGCCCAAGAGACAGATTGAAGGCACAGAAGATAGACAATGATTAAGCTCCACACCTGGGTTCTACCATGTCATGCACCTGCCTATATTCTCTAGCCTTCCTCTAGCACCTGAGCAGTTAGTAATGCTTTTCCAGGCAGCACCTGATGCTTCACAGTTAATCCTCAATGAAAGGGAAGCAAAGCAAAAATATATCTTCCAATTGCTTTGATTTGTGTCGCATTAAAATAGTAAGAAAAGCATCATGTACCAGCTTTTCTAGAAGAGGCCTCAGCCAGTGCTAGTGCAAAGTGCTTACAGCCTGCACAAAATTTGACCAGACACGTTTAGTTGCGTCCTTAGATGCCCTTTTCTGTTATCATCCACTTTCGATGTATTTAGTTTGTAACTTGTGGTTGTTTTTCTGTACTTCCCAATGTTTATCCCCAAAGGGAATAATGTGATGGGTTTATGTCAAAATATTATACGCCCTATACAACTAGAATAGTTTTTACTAGTCCAGGCAGTCACAGGGAATCAATAACTGAATCGAATATTAACCCCCCCTCACCCCAAATCTTTATTTCCATCATTTGTTTAGCGCGCCTCTGCTGTGCCCCCCCCCCGGAGCTATTTAAGCAGTGTGATAAAGCAAAGCAAAATATTAAAAGCCGAGGAAGAAGAAAAAAGAGCACCCCCCCTCCCCCTGGCAAGGCCTCAACTGAACTGAACTGAACGGAGGAGGCGGGAGACGACAATAGAAGCTGTTTCGTTGCTCAGCAACCAAGGCGAAACAGATTCTCTCTGCAGCCCTCCCTTCCTCGGGCCGCAGCTCTTTGCACATGGGTGCAAACAGAAATCAGCCTTTTTTGGTCTCTGCCTCGGCGCGAGCGGTGACGCAATCGGCCCGCGCCTAATGTGAAAGAGGAAGGCGACGTGTGAGGCTGAGGAAGTGGGAGTTTTTCCCCTCATGAAAATGTTATGGTGGTGAATTTGGGTAGGAGAGAGAGAGAGAGAGAGAGAGATGTTTCGCCGGAGGTTCTTTTCCCTGCTCGGCTCAGTAGAAGAGGGCTCCTGTTTTGACTGCTATGGCTTAAAAGAGCTCACCGGTCCCCGGCAGGGCTCTGCAGATAAGTAAAAGCATCAGAAACGGAGCAGGTGAATCCTCTGCCCTGGCTTGCAGTCTCTTTCTACAAAAATCGGTGCTAATTAGGGTTTGCGGAAGGCGTCCTTCCCTCTCCGTAGTTATATATGAATATACAATTATATCGCAGCGTTTCCAGGTTGGAGAATAAAGGTATTGTCTTCCGGTGGGTAGTGAGATCCGTATTGGCAAAATTATTTGCACCGGTGGCTAAATCTGTCGGTTGACATAAAGATGGTTGGGTTGGGACAGAAGCATCCTTTCCTTAATTTGGGTCTTTGTATTTGTATCCAAGCTGGAATGTCCCTGGTGTTCTCCAGCAGGAGCTCAAGTGGAAGCTTCAATTGTGAATGAATTTCTTCTTGTTGTATTAGCCGGAAAAGTTTATATTTATAATGCGGATATGGCTTTGTTTTTCATTTACAAAACGTCAAGTAAAGCTTATGCTCTAGGAAGGCATATTTGCTGAAGTACTTTCAAGTGTATGTTGAAGGTTGCAATCTTGAAAATGAAAAATAGACTACCAAATTTGAAGTGTATAAAATACCCAACCTTTCTTTTAGAGTAAAACAAAGCAAACTCAGTACACATTTGTAGTACTTTGTTAACGGACTTGTAGCTGTCCACACTTTAAAAAAAACTTTTCTTCACAGGTTATTCATACTCTGAATCTGTCTTCTCAACACTCTTGTTGGCTGGGCTAAGACTATGGCTCCTAAAGATATAATGACTAATTCACATGCCAAGTCCATTCTTAATGCGATGAACTCTTTGCGAAAGAGTAACACACTATGTGATGTGACCCTGCGTGTGGAACAAAAAGACTTTCCAGCTCATCGTATTGTATTAGCTGCTTGCAGTGACTACTTCTGTGCTATGTTCACAAGTGAGGTAGGTAAGATAAACATCAAACATTTTGGGGTATTTTTTTCCATGTGAGTAACGTGTGCCAGAGACTTAACACTTAAAAATATCACTGCAATTTAAGTATAAACCTTCCTGGAAATAATACTCATTGCATTCTTTGAGATTTACCCAGTACATGTGCATAGAATTGTATTGTACAGCTGCAGTTCTGTGTATAATCTGAAAGTAAGGCAATGGGATTTGCTTTTAAACAAATGTACATGTCTGTAGGCTGTGGGTGTGGGTATTCTTATACAGAGGTTAAAATCGGCAACAAAAATATATAACTCGAACATTATCTTAGTCATATTTTTTAGAGTTGAATGTTGCCCAGTAACTTTGAATTGTTACAGTGTAATAATCATAACAATTGACAACATAACAATGTAATGAATAGGTAACTATGTTTCTTCTTCCTACAATTTAATTATATATATATTTGGGCATATTTCAACTTGTATAAAGGTTAATATGAAGTTCAATATTAAACCTTGGGCGCATTTCGTTTGAGCATAAATTAGAAGGCCAACTTCATGGGTTTTGCACAACGATGTATCTTCTTTAGTGGCTTTTCTCCTATAGGGTTATAAAGAATAAGTCTTTTAGGGTATTTGAGAATTTCAATAGTTTGTATCTTGTTTTTTCATAATATCTTTCCCCTTTCACATTTTATATACTTTTTTGTATGTATAGTATAACATATATAATCAAATAATATGTGAGTATTTGATGGCAATACATTTGAATTAGAAGATCTTTAACTTACACTCTTATGTGATGCTTTGGTAACCACAATTCTAACATATATTTGAAATCTATAAGCAAATAATTTAAAAAAGTATTTATGTTATACTATGGTTATATTTTAGTTAAGGGACACAGTGGCTCAATGGCTAAGACGCTGACCTTGTCGATGAGAAAGGTTGGCAGTTCGGCAGTTCGAATCCCTAGTGCCGCATAACAGAGTGAGTTCCCGTTACTTGACCCAGCTTCTGCCAACCTAGCAGTTCGAAAGCATGTAAAAATGCAAGTAGAAAAAATAGGAACCACCTTTGGTGGGAAGGTAGCATTCCGTGCGCCTTCAACGTTTAGTCATGCCAGCCACATGACCACGGAGATGTCTTTGGACAGTGCTGGCTTTTCAGCTTTGAAACGGAGATGACCCCTAAAGTCAGGAACGACTAGCACATATGTGAGAGGAAAACCTTTACCTTTATATATTCTAAACATGTAAGACAAAGGTCTGTTGAAGTACTATTAAAAAAAGATTGAAATGAATAAAAGTTAAATTATTTTCTAAAAAGCAAAATGTTTGATACTATATATTATTTCTCCAGGAATGTTATACTGCTTGAAATTGTATTTGTTGTAAATTCATGCTTGTAAATTAACACTTAGTGAATTAGTATTTCCAAATGTGTCTGTAGGTGACCTGAAACAAAACTATGAATGCTATTTATCTAGACCAGAAATAGTACGGATACCAACAATAAATATATTTTATTTCAATAAATTATATTTTGTAGACTAGTAACTTTTTTTTACAGAAGGAAGATTTTGTTGTAATGTATATATAAAAGAGAAGTTGGTATGGTGAATGAAATAGCTTAAGCTCCTGGGAAAAAGCACTAAGATATTTGTGTCTTTGTTATAGTCTTTCAAGGGTGCACTTTTAATGATAATTATTTTTATAGTACATGTAAAGTTTGAATAAATGCTTATTTCCTCTTACCCATACTTATATTTTCCAAATTAGTTTCCATAACCCAGTAAAGATCATTAATACAAATCCTTGTAATTAAACATACTTTACTTGTAATTTGTAGCTTTCAGAGAAAGATAAACCCTATGTGGATATCCAAGGGCTAACAGCCTCAACTATGGAAATACTGCTGGATTTTGTATATACAGAGACTGTCCATGTGACAGTAGAAAATGTTCAGGAGTTACTCCCTGCAGCCTGTCTACTTCAGCTGAAAGGTAATGCCAGAAACAAATTGTATAAAGCAGGAATCAAGGATTAGTTGCATTGTCCAGATGCCTTCAATGTACAAAAATGAACAGAACTTTACAAATATACTGAAGTTAGTAAATTAAAGATGTATTAAAATAACATATAGATCTTGCTTACCGACCATTCATTCAGCAACTTCTCAAAGTTGCAATAGCACTAAATGAGTGGTATTTATGACTGATTCTGAAAGTTCCAGCTTCTCCATTTGCTTAATTCTGAATGCTGAATATTTTGAATGGCCATTTAATAGTTTTCAAATAATTGATGATGTGTACTAGTACAATCAATATGTGATTTTTCATTCTAAAAGTGTTTAAAATGTCAAAAAATATGGCAGCGGAGTCTAAATTCAGACTATAAATATTGATCATAACCATACTTATATCAGTAGTTTTATAAGCTGGAATTAAGTAACATTTATGTCAAATACAGCTTATTGAATTTATAAAAAGAAGTATTTATGACTCATAATGGCCACTAGTTTTACTCTGATTGAAATAATAAAAACACCGCTTCAACCCAGTCTCAATGTCAGGGCTGCCTCCTTCAGTAACCAAGAAAGAAAACTCCCAACTCCATTGTTTGTGGAATTCACTCCAATTTTACTGATACAGGATTTATGATTTTCACAATGGGAAATGGACCCACATATTTCGGGCCCAGCTTCTTCGATTTCTGGGTAGTCTGCAGAAACTTGGTGTACAAAAACACCCTATCACCAACTTTGTACTCTTTTGGCTTGGCCCTTTTTTTATCCACCTGTTTTTTGTGAGCTTAGTGAGCCACGTCTAAAGCTTTGCGGGTCATGGGCCAAAACTGCCGAAGTTGATTACTCTATTTGGATAAGGATAAAGTTTGCGGTTTTTCTTGAGGCAATTCAGGAATCAGCACAAAGTCCTAACCAAACACAACTTTAAAAGGGGTCATTCCTGTACTGCTGTGCACCCAATTATAGTACGCCACCTCCACGTAAAAGTTCAGCCCAATTATACTGTTGATAATTGATAAAACACCGAAGGTACTGCTCCAGAACTGAGTTAGCCCATTCACAAGCCCCATTAGTCTGTGGATTGTGGGCGGAGCTTAGTCCCTTGGCGGAGCCAATCAATTTCAGGAACTCTTTCCAAAAGTGGGAAGTGAATTGGAAACCCCCCCCCCCCCCCGTCTGAAATAATGCATTCAGGCACTCCATGCAACCTATATATAGGTAAAATAAACAATTTAGCCAACAACTTCACTGATGGGATTTTGGAACAAGGCACAAAATGGACCTGCTTGGAGAACAGATCGGTGATTACCCAAATAACGGTATTTCCAAATCTTTCTGCAACTCGACAATAAAATCCATTGATATCTCCTTCCATGGGGCCCCAGGGCAGGCAACACTTTGAAGGAGACCTCGGGGCTTCCCTGGTGGTCTTTTCGTGGCCACACAGATGGGACAATTGGCTATGTAGGACTCAATGTCTTTTTTCAAGGAAAGCCATCAAAATTGCCTTTTAATCAAATGCAGAGTTTTTACAAATCCAAAATGGCCCGCTATTCTCGAATCATGGGTCCGTTGAAGAATAACAGGTTTCAGGCTGGCAGGAACATACAATTTAGCTTCTACTCAAGCAAGTCCATCTTTCATTCATCAAAATATGTTTTGAACCAGTTATCGGACCCAAGACCTTCCTTAAGTTTGTCCATCAAGTCAGTGGTCACATCCAAGTTTACTGAGCCCTGGCTCCTATTAACCATTGGGGCAGCCAGATTCTTAGCTTGGTTGACTGGATGAACCACAGTAGGCCTGGAACTATTGTACTGGGGAAGCCTGGACAAGGCATCAGCTATAAAGTTCTTCCCTCCCAGGATGTATTTGAGGGTAAAGTTGAAATGGTTGAAATGCTGTGCCCAGCGTACTTGTTTAGGTGAGAGCTTACATGGGGTCTTCAATGCTTCCAAGTTTTTATGACCAGTCCATACTTCAAAAGGGCGTTTCGCTCCCTCCAGGAAATGTCGCCAGGTCATCAAGGCCCATCTGACAGCGAAAGCTTCCTTCTCCCATATGGCCCATCTCCTTTCAGTTTCTGTAAGGTTGTAATTTCCCCTCTGCCTTTGTTTGGAGTAATACTGCCCCCCCCCCCACTGCCATGTCACTGGCATCAGCCTGAACCATGAATGGTGCATCCATGTCTGGGTGTTTCAAAACAGGCTCTGCTGCGAAAAGTCACTTTAATTTCTCGAAAGCTGCATGACATTCCATAGTCCAGTTCAGAGGCTTACGTGGATTAGGTTTAACTTCCCCCTTTGATTTTAGGAGATTTGTAATTGGCAGTGCGATGCTAGCAAACGAGGGGATAAATTGGTGATAGAAATTTGCAAATCCCAAAAAACTTTGTAGTTGCTTGTGGGTGCAAGGAGCTGCCCACTCATTGATGGCCTGGACTTTTGCCGGGTCCATTTCGATACCCTGGTGGGAGGACGGTATCCCAAATAATCAATCTTCTCCTGGTGAAATTCACATTTAGACAATTTGCCATAAAGTTCAGTGGCCCGGAGTTTTTTGAGGACCAAGCGCACCAAAGTCACGTGTTCCTCATGTGTTTCCACGTGGATAAGGATGTCATCAAGGTAGACTAACATGCCCTTATACAGGTGCTCATGCAAAAGTTCATTTATTAATTGCACAAAAACTGCTGGTGCCCCCTGCAGTCCAAATGGAAGTACTCTAAACTGGAAACATCCTAAAGGGCAGTTGAAAGCAGTTTTCCACTCATCTCCCTCTTTGATTCTGACCTTGTAGTAGGCTTCCCTTAGGTCCAATTTTGTGAAAACTTTCCCTTTGCCCAACTGGGCTAACATATCCTTCATGAGTGGCAGGAGGTACATGTTTTCCATGCAAATGGCATTAAGATTTTTATAGTTAACGCACAAACGAAAAGAGCCATCTTTCTTTTCTCTGAACAATACAGGTGCTTACTCATGGTCTAGCCGGTTGTATAAACCCCCTTTTTAAGTTTTTGTCGATGAACTTCCGTAATTCCTCCATTTCACATGGGGTCATTGAGTAAATTTGAGGCTTAGGGAGTTTTTCCCCTGGGAGGATCTCAATGCTGCAGTCCATAGCGCGGTGGGGGGTAGTTTATCAGAAGCCCTTTCACTGAAAACCTCCCTGAGGAGGTCTTTGGGGATTTTTTCTTCCCCCTTAACTTTTTTCTTGCGCTGCTGCAGCTAGGTTTAGTTCAGTCTTGGCTATGTGGGAGATCCTCCCCTTCTCCTCTGGGGGTTTAGCAGAACGGATGCGTAACCACCCTTTCCTCCAGTTCATGTATGGGTTCCATTTCCATAGCCAGGGTAATCCCAGTATGAGGGGCTGATCCATCCCAGGCGCAACGATGAAACTCAAGGTTTCTTGGTGATCCCCCATCCACATTTCTATTGGTTCCGTTACAAAATGAGCAGGGGCTCCTCCAGCCACCGACCCGTCTAATTCGCAAAAGGCAATTGATACTTTCAAAGTCCTCAGTCTTAACCCCATTTTCTCCACCATTTCTGAGCTAATTACATAATGGGTGCATCCAGAATCTAAGAGGGCCAGCCTTTTCCCTTGGGCTCCAGTAGAGGGCACTTTAGCTTCTACTAGAATGGTCCTGGGCCCCGATCGGGGACTTACCAAGTGGTCGTCATCAGAGTCAGTTTCACTTTCTTCTGAAGGAAAGGAGGGTTCTTCCTCCTCCTGGCTGGGAGGGAAATGCTCAACAGCTTCCACCCCTTTCAAGGCGGTCTCCTTTCATTTCGCTGTCTATCTGTCTGGTTTCTTCTCTCCAGCAACGGTGGGTTTGGGGCCAATTTTTGAGTAGCAGCTCGCTGCTCAGTGCCCCTCCTTCCCGCATCGGAAACAAGCAGTAGATCGGGACTCGCTTGCAGGCCATCCCTTTCCTTCCTTCGGAGCTCCTTTGGGGGTGGGTGGGAGGGGGATTTTTGCCTTTATCACCGCTTCCCCGGTATTTATTCCTGGCTAGGTTGATTTCAACATCTGCTGCCATCTCATACCAGCATTGCAGGTTGTGTGGGGTCCCTCTATTCACACAGCTCTGGTATATATTTTCGTTCAGACCATTCATAAAACTGTCCCTTAAAGCTTCCTCTGACCACTCCCGCATATGTACAGACAACTCACAAAATTCTTGGATGTACTCAGCCACTGGATTTCTTCCCTGAGTAAGAGACTTCTCTTACTAGTTCTCACCTGATGCTCGGCTAGAGGGTCATCAAAGTGCTTCCTCAGGGTGGCCATAAACACATTGTAATTCCTCAGCATGGAGGGAGTCATCATTATGCAAAGTGACCATACACGCTGCCATTTTGTTCTCCAATGCCATGGTAACAGCTCTCACCTTGGCTTCCTTGTTAGAGAAATCCTCCTCATACTGTTGCATGTAACCTGGACCAGGAAAAATCCCAGCTCTTTGGGGTGTCCTCCAAATTTCACGCCAAGGGGAGGAACTTTTGGCATTCGGCGTCTGCGGGGGACCCCTCCCCCCTTGGAGGGGCTTGGACGGCTGCATATCAAACGATTACCCAACCCCCTCCCTCTAACGACCCCCATTCCAGTATCCAATCTGCAACTCCCTAAGGTGTCATGTGGGTTGCATCTCCAGACAGCATCATCATGTTGGTATGCAGGACGGTTGGCCTTGACCAGGTCCAAACATCGACCATCAGTATACGCAGAAAATGGTGAGAAGAAAACTCCCTTTGGCATATCACCTCCAGTACCTTTTATTCCCATCCCAAAAACATGCCCCCACCCTCCCCGTTTCTATGGCAGCCGATAGCAAGTAAGCGAAGCAAAGGCTGACACTCTAAGCAAAGATTAATCATTTCCTTTAGATGTATCTTTTGTAAAAAAGCAACATCAACTTGTAAAGATATAAATTTTCTTGACCACACTTGAAACCCAATATAACATTACACTTGTCTATGTTGCTGTTCAATAGAAATAAATATTGTACCATTTCACTTTTAATTTAAATTTGATTTCCTGGTAATTTTTCAGAATTATGATTTAACCAGTCAAAAGTGTCAACCATTATTTTATTTTCTTGTAGGAGTAAAGCAGGCTTGCTGTGAATTTCTGGAAAGCCAGTTGGATCCTTCTAATTGTTTGGGTATTCGTGATTTTGCTGAAACGCATAATTGTGTTGATTTAATGCTGGCAGCAGAGGTTTTTAGTCAGAAGCATTTTCCAGATGTAGTACAACATGAAGAGTTTATCCTCCTCAGTCAAGAAGAAGTGGAAAAACTCATAAAGTGCGATGAAATTCAGGTAGGAACTCATCCGTTACTGCAATTTAAGGCAAATAATATTTAATTCTAACGTGATGAATGCATTTGTCAATCATGTATTTGTCGAGCTGTATAAACAGGATTTTTGTATTACTTTGAGAATATAAAATACATTTAAGCAGCTTTTTCAATGCAGTGTGATAAGGTTGTTTGCACACTCGCCGTTCTTTCCTTTTCATGTTAATGTATTTGTCTAATGGGAAACATCGGAGGCTCTTGTTTTTTATTTATTTTTATCTCCTTTATTATTTTTATATATAACTCAAAGTGGTGAACGTACTTAATATTCCTTCCTTCTCCTATTTTCCCCAACCCAATTTCACCCAACCAGCCTTCATGCCTAAGATAGGAGTAGAACTTGCAATCTCCTGGTTTCTAGCTTCATGCCTTAATCATCAGGGCAAACTGGCTAAAAGTCCTATTTGAATGCTTCAGTGTTTTTAAAAAATGAACATTTGTGAAACTATTTTTATTATTTCTTCTGGGGCTGCCAACAAGAACTGCCCTCCCTTTAGAGAGGACCAAAAAACCCCCCCAGAAAAAGCCTTAAATCCAATGATTATATTAGGAACTGAGTCCTCTACCTTTAATCATATAATGTTGGAATTACATGTCACATGTTCACCCTTTTTATTTGTGACAGTCATAAGACAAAGCTACAGATTTTTGTTGGTAGACAGATACTTGTAATATATGATTGAGTTTTTTCTAGCAATCATAATTTGCTAAGCAGTTTTCCCACAGTACAAATGCAACCTCTGTTTGGGCTGCCAGGGGGCTATCTTGAATCATAGCCAACTCTTTTTGCAAAAGTCTGAGGAATTTTGCTTCTTTTCTTACAGGTTGCTTCTGAAGAGCCTGTCTTTGAAGCAGTTATTAATTGGGTGAAGCACTCAAAAAAGGAACGGGAAGCCTCTTTACCAGAGCTTTTGCAATACGTGCGCATGCCACTTCTAACCCCACGCTATATCACCGATGTGATAGATACTGAGGTTGGTCCAGGTTCTTTATTACTCATCTTTTAGAAATGGTTAATACAGTTATGGTGGGCAAGTTGTGCTTTTCCAAATGTTATTACAGTTCAAAGTATGTCTAATTAATTAAATTTGTCTAGAGAACTGCAGTTTAATATTATGATCATAGTTAGGGAAGACGTCCATTATAGTAATACTATGTCTGAGAGTATCCATTATTAGTAATATCACTATTGCACTACAACATTTATTCACTTTGGGATATTTTCTCCTTTTCATTGTTCATTGAGGAATGTCAGTGTTAACTTAGCAGATATAAGGCATTTGTTTCAGCACTGAAAGGAATATTCATGATTTTAAATTCACCTGCAGTGAATACAAATCAACACATTTGCAAAGGCCCCTTCAGACTAATAAAAAATCAGTCTCTGGGTGTCCATTTAAAAAATCTGAAGTCAGTTCACCACATATAAGAATATAAGATGAACCATGTAGGATCAGGCCTGTAGTTCATCTAATAATATGAATATCAGTCAATTTTGATATATTTAGGGTAGTCACAATTATGGAGAGAAGGGCGAATACTCTTCTTCCACTGTTGCTTCATAGCAGCTGGTATTTAAAGCACGGTATGTTGTCTATGATTCTTAAAATAAAAAGAGCTAATTGGAGTAGTAGAATCTAAGACTGTGCAGTGCATTGCTTCAGATTCCATTCCAAAAAGTGCTTCAGAGCACACGTACATCTGACCTGCAACTTACTAAAGCAGCTACATGCCTTTGCAGATCAGATGGTTGACAGGAAGAAGACTCTTCGGTTTTAATGAAACACAGGCAGGTTCTGCATTTGTGCTTCCCTGCTTCTCTGCAATACATTTATGGAATTGGATCCAACAAAAGGGAGGGTCACTTTTCCATGAATGTGACTGGTGCCTTTTTAAATTGTTTATCACAATAATAATCAACATATCTGTTTCCAGCAAATTCTGCAATTAATAAGCATTCATTCCTGTTCACGTGCCAAAATAGAGAAACTTCAAACTGCCTTTTAGTATCTGGAGAGTCCTTGGTGCTATCTGAGCTTAGTTGTTTGAAGACATTTCATTACCCAATTTAAGTAACATCATCGATGCTAGAAAGTGGTGTAAACCCCTGCTGGTGGAAAAGATGTGTTCTGGTGTTTTATTTCCTTCTTAGCTTTTTTGTTGTCTTTTTCTGAATGGTGTGTAAATGTTTATCTCTGTGTCTGTTGATGGCTCATTTGTCTGAATACCAAGCTTCCAGGAATTCCCTTGCATTTTATGAATTTTGTATTTATATTACAGCATAGCATGTACATACAAAAGGAATTAAATTTACACCAGAATGCATATTTTGTTAGGCATCCCCTCCCCCATGGATTCCTGAATTTAGCATATTTTTATCGGTTCAGGTTTCAATGGATGCTACTATGTTCTAACACTGAGGGGAGAGGGAGGCTTTCTCTCCATGTTTTTCATACCATGTGCAATTTATATTGGTCAGGGATTACTTGCCTTGGCTCCATATTGAAGAAACCTCAGATACCATTTCTTTGGGAAAGCTATTGCAGTTTCTCAGATATTTTGATTGCTTTTTTTCCAATTTTGCTATATCATTTTTCAAGTGAACTGAAAGCAGATCAAACAGTAACAAATCAGGGCTTCTCTTAAATACACTGAGAGTAAACGTGACTTTACCTTATGTTTTTGGTACTGCATCTGTCCTTCAAAGATGTCTTTCACCCAAGTGGTTTGATCAGCATTAATACTTGTGGTACAGATGGTTCATTAGTGTAAAAGAAATAGTCTAAAACTCAGCAATTTTATAGTAGCATAATTGTTTAGCTTTAGAATGGGTTTCTTCTGCTACCGCAACACAAATTTGTATATGTCTAATTAGTCCTTTTAAAAATATTTTTTAATATAAATACAAATGTTCTTTTTTTGTTGTTTTCATAAGGAAGTGTATCTCTGTGATATTACAAACCTGTATATATTGTAAAAATTATATAATCTTATTATAATTCCCCAGCCTTTTATCCGATGTAGTTTACAGTGCAGAGACCTTGTAGATGAAGCTAAAAAGTTTCATTTAAGACCTGAACTCCGGAGCCAAATGCAGGGCCCCAGAACCCGAGCACGTCTAGGTAAGTGGCAAAAGATTTAAATCAACATTTAAGAAGAAGGAAATATCATGTTCCATTCTTGTGTTTATTGTCTTTTGTCAATTGCCAGGTTTAGGCTTAACAGATTCATAATGTTAACACTGCTGCAAAAGATACTGGGCTTGATAAGTAATATATATATTACATATATATATATAATTCAGAGCTACTGTATGTGTCTTATATGAATGAAAAATGCTAAGCAAAATTAGATGTTCTGTGTTTGAATAAAAAAAAACTGCTACTCTCAAAGTGTAGAATTGTATTCTTCTGATTCAAGTGAATTAAATAATTATTGAAAACAAGTAATTAACCTCTTTTGAGAGTCAGTTTGGTCTAGTGGTAAAAGCACCAGACTAGAAAGCAGGAGACCATGAGTGAAGTCCCACCTTACCCATGAAAGCCTTCTAGTTGACTTTGGACCACTCTTAGCTCAACCCACCTCACTTTGTTGTTGTTGTGAGGAAAATTGGAGGAATGTGCTGGATATGTTTGCTATGTTGAGTTATTTGTAAGAATAAAGGCAGGATACAAATTAAATAATTATAAAATATATATAATCAGAAATATTTTATGTTTCCATGTTTCAAAATGCTGAAATAGTTAAAGTTTTGAAGAGATCACTTGTTGAAATAATTTGAGTTTCAAACAGGACAATTCCGGTTTGCTCCATAAAAATAAATGCAAAACATAATCTAAATAATTTGTTAGTAATTAAAATATAGGGAAAGCAATGTTTTAAGCATAATGTATTTAATTTATAAACCTTCATAGGGTGAAATCACCATGTACCTTCAAGCCCAAAACACAGATGTTTGAAGAAAAATGATACGTGAGGCTTTTGTGCTTAGTCATCAGTATGCTGTGTCTGTCTAGTTCAAATGGATGGATAGATGATTAGCCTTGCCTAATTTTAGGTGCTGTAGATCAGCGGTCCTCAACCTTTCTGGCAGGGGAGAGAGTGGGTGGTTTCCTGCACACATACTGCTTTTATAAATGCAACTGTGAGCTCATTCCCACGCACCCACCACTTCTGCTGCCCAGTTCCCAATGGGCTGTGGCCTGGCAATGGATTGCAGACATGGGGTTGGGTCCCATACTGCAGATCTAAGAACTGTTAATGAAATATCTATTTGGTATACTACCTGGAATAAATTACAGTGGTTATTACTGAAATATAATGTGGCCTCAAAATTGAAACAATTAACTGAATACAATAGAATGAGCTCACCAAAAGCAAGTATAGAACATAGGTAGGAAGCAAATGCATAGCTGCAGAATAAAAAGTCAGATTGTCAGAAAATGACTCACAATTATGTGGCTCATGTTAGCAAGAATAATTAGGATAGTTTTTGAAAAGAAAGAGAAGGATAATTTGTTTCATGAACAAGCATGGCAGTTGAATTGCCTTTCAACTCTGTATTCAATGATACCTTGATTTTTGTTGATATTGATATTAAAGAAGGGAAAAATCAGCTATTAACATTTAAAATACATTATTGTTAATACGTTATTATCTATTGAACATATAAATGAAATGCATTGCTATATTCTAGTGTTTAATTATATTTGTTATAACAGGGATTAATATGCTTAACAATTCCATAGAGTATAGCTTTCAAGCAGAAAGTAAGGGGAGGAGTGGAAAATCTGAACAAAATTGTTCAGTGAAGTAGTAAAGCTTTCATGGTGAAGATTTTTAAGAAGACAGGAGGAGATTTCAATGTTAATATAAAGGTAGTTCATTACTCAACTACATAGTTCTTAAATGTTTAGGGGTATGTGTTGATTATTTTTTGCTTGCTAATGTTTATATGCTGCCTTCTGATTCCAGACAGCTTACAGCATATCAGATAAAATCATAAAATCAATCTGTAGTAAATAACTACTAAAAATAATAAAGCTGCCATCAAACAAGTCTATGCAGTTTCTTGTACAACTTATTTTTGGGTTAAGATTGCAACCAGAACTGCGAGAATTGCTGTTGCTAAGCAGTCCGGTCATCTGACAACCATATTGCTTAGCAACAGAAATTCTGGTCCCACTTGCCATCATAACCTGAGGACTGCCTGTCTCAGTTGGCAAATCTGTAAAGCAGCTGTTCCCAGTTAACAGAGGCCTTTGAAGTTTAACTTTGCTCTTGCTCTTGGGTTTATTGTTATTTTAGTAGACAGATAGCAGGTCAAATTAGTTGGGTAAACAGAGTCAGAGAAGTTTATAAATTGTGGACCTATTTTACAAGGCGTGGGGGAGGGAATCTACTATTGTTGAAATACATTTATCAGTATTCAACTAGGGGAGACAATTTATGTGTGTGTTTTTTATGTACTCTTTTTCCTTTTCTTGTTTAGTTTTGCTTTGTTTTGCTTTGGGTTTTTTTTTCTTAGTTTGTATTTTAACTTTGGTAATTCAAAAAATTATACAAAATAAAAGCAGCTGAGCTGTTCCTTTTCCCAGAACTGCATAGCAGCTGCAAAAAGCAATCATGTATATATCCTAGAAACCTTTAAGCAGTTGCAGATTGTTATTACGTGATTATTTACTCAGCTAAAGTGCTGAACAGCCCTAGTATAAAATACTCTGATAACTTTATGCTACATATTTTAATTTTAGATGTTTTGTCCCACCTTTTATTTTTATAAATAACTCATATATAATACTCCTTCCTCCTCCTGTTTTCTCCACAATAACAGTCACAAATAGGGGACTAGTCTAAGGTCACCCAGCTACTTTTCATGACTAAAGTGGGACTAGAACTCTCAGTTTCCTGGTTTCTATGCCAGGATCTTATTTCCTTCAGGAAAAAAAGAATTGAATATGGTAGAGAATTTGTACTTCTTTATGTAGAATGTTATTTTCTTTGCATTTATCCTGCTTGGTTGCAGTGTTCACTTGTTTCATACTGCTGTAACATAGCTTGCATACAAAACTTTCAGTGTATAATTCAACAGTGAGGGTGATTTTTCAGCTTGCTTTTCCCTGGCCTTGATTACAGATAAGAGTAAGTGAGTAGTCCAAGTTCATCCAAAAGGTTTCGTGCCTAAGGGAAATCCTAAATCTTCCCAATTCTAGTCCAGTTGCTGTGGTAGTATATCACACTGGCTTTCAGTTTATTTAAAAGTTTATTTTTATGCCATTTTTATTTGTAAAGTTTACTGATGTGTAACGTTATGGTGGTCTCTTTCATTTAGGTGCCAATGAAGTTCTCTTAGTAATTGGGGGTTTTGGAAGTCAACAGTCTCCCATTGATGTGGTGGAGAAATATGACCCCAAAACACAAGAATGGAGCTTCCTACCAGTATGTAATTATCTGCATCATATATGTTTAAAACAACACCATGCTGTTTACATACATGAAATATTAGGTGTCCACTGTGGGGCATTGTAAGATTCCTAGAGCATTCTTTTTAAAAAAAGCAAAATTTGTTTGGCATGATGAAGTTTAGTGCAAAGGAGCATCAGGTAAATAATTTTTTCTTTGCCCAATGCTTCTAATTTCACAACATTTTTTCTCTAGTTGATTTCCACCAGTAGTATTTGAATAGGTTAAAAATTGGTCAGAGGGAGACCTTTATGAGTTTTTTAGAAATCTCCATGTAAGAATGGGTATAAAATTGGAACACCCTATTTGTGAACAGTAGAAGATAACTGTCGCTTCCTGTCTATACTCCTCAGGGAAGTAACACAGTAATAGTCTACTGTGTGAATGGATTGTAATACAGATGGATGCAGACAAGAATGATTCAAGCTCAAACCATTGTTAGCTGTCATCTCAGTATTTGTTAATGGAATGACACTGTTAAGCAAACCACCTTCTCACATTTCTAAAATTTGCTTCCAGAACAATTTAGGGATTACTGAGAAAACCATATTGTATATAAGATTGCTAAATCAAGATTTAAGAATATTCCAAATGAAATATCACTTTCTTATATTTTCAAAGTACATAGAAGACATTTTCCTGTTTTTTTGTAAGACATGTCTTCTCTCTGAATTAAAATTCTCCAGAATTCAATGCGGTCCATAGGGACCAGGTTTATCTTATGCTGAGAAAAACACAATTGTGTTGCATTTTGAAGAGGCAAACATGGGAAATTGAGTACTATTGTTGCAGATGAACTGGACACCTACAAATAAACCCTGTTACATTAGTCCAGGTTGATACAATTTACATTCTTTCTCCCTGATCTTGCATTCTAGCACTAGAAAATTGCTAGTGCCAATTTCTTTTTAGATACAAAAATTTGATTGTTTTCTTTCTTTTAACTTACATAGAGCATCAGCCGCAAAAGACGCTATGTTGCTACAGTTTCCTTGCATGACCGGATATATGTAATAGGTGGCTATGATGGTCGTTCACGTCTGAGTTCTGTGGAATGCTTAGATTATACATCTGATGAAGATAGCATTTGGTACTCTGTGGCGCCAATGAATGTTCGACGGGGTCTAGCAGGGGCCACATCTCTAGGAGGTATGTATTGAAAAACAACCAACTAATGATTATTCTTGGAGAAAAATCTACATGTGGGAAATAAGTATTAATGAAGGGGTCTTTGGTGCTCTTTGAGCTTGGTTGTTTTCTTGCAGACTGTTCATTATCCAAACTAGGTAAGATCATCAGTGCTAGTAAGGAGTTGGGGTTTGCTCTCAATTTATATTCTGGTGGCTTGCCCTGTCAGTGTTGATGGGAGTGGTCTTGATAGTTCTTTGGTTGGGCTGTTCACTGTTAGCTTGTTTGGAAGTTCCTTAATTGGAGTATTGTTTACTTCTTGATTGTTGGGCTGATGTTAATCCTGGTGTTAATCTATGTTCATCCGGCTGTTGATTAGTGGTGCGGAGTGTTTTGATATTTTTCTTTCCTTTTTGGCTTGTTGTTTCTTTTGCACAGTACTAGATGTTGTTTATGTCTATGTATCTATTGATTGCCAATTTATCTGAGTGCCAGATTTGCAGAAATTCTCTAGGATTGTCAGAGTTTCCCAGCTGAAACTATGGTTAAATCTGTCCACATGTTGTGAAATTAAAGAGTTTTTATCATGTCCTCTAACTGCTAGTCTTACATACTGGCTATTGCAGTCTTTATACTATATGCTGTAGATGACTCCCATTTTTTCTTCTGAGGTTGCTGGAACTTTTGCTTTACTTAGGATGTTTTGGAGGGCTTTAGTTGACATATTCTATGTTGATTCTATGTGGCTGTAGTAGACTGTTGGTGTTTTCTGAGATGTTTTTGATGTATGGAATTATCCTTTTTATGGCTTGAGTTGGTTGTGCTATATTGGATTGAGCGATCAGGCACTTTATGATGAAGTTACATGAATATTCATTTTGTGGAAGATGTTGTATAGATGATCTGTTTCCTTTTTCTGCTGTTCAGGGTTTCTGCAGTATGCTTGTGCTTCTCTAAATAGAGTTCTTATGCAGCTTCTCTTGTAGGAGTTGGATATTAATATTACCAACAATAATAATTAACCAAAGTAATAACACAATCTCCCACAAGAGAATACATACATGGCAGAAATGGGGGATGAAAAATGTCTGTATAGATTCCTCTGTTTTCCATATGTTTGGAGGAGCATAATTTTTTAAAGGATTCAGTTAGACATGAAAAGAGCAAGTCTAAGTTCATTTTGAATGAGAGATTAAATAAATGAAAGTTTGACTTCAAAATCTTCATGTTCAGTATCTTTTATCATATATGAGTCTTTTTATCATTTTCTTTTAAATCATTTTCAAAATGCATACACCTTTGTCTATTTATCTTAAATGTCCTAAATATACCTTTTGCCTTTTGCTGCAATTTTCAATTTGTATACCCTAAAGATATTAGGAGAACCAATCACTTGTGTATATAATATTTGGTTTTCCTGATTTAGGGGGTTAATTAGTTTAATACAGAGATTTGAACAGAGTAACCCACAAACATTACTATTTTTTCCCCTCCAGAGACAGAAATCTTAGGGTTTATACACTCCAAAATTTATCCCAGCCCCAACTACTTTTGCATATGATTCTTAATATGGCAGAGACATTTTTTAGCTTGATTTCTAAGCCAAGGGAAAATACAGATTCCTGATATAATATTTACTCCCTTTGGTAGTTCACACTTGCGTTTATCATTTGTACTTGTGTTTATTTATAAATTTATATATTTCACTTAAAATACTGTGGGATGCTTTGGAAATAAAGTAAAATTATAATACATATAATAAGAAAATTATATAAAAATTGTGATAAAGAAAAACCTTTCTCTTGAAATAACTGACTTATTTGTTATATTATAGATATGATCTATGTTTCTGGAGGTTTTGATGGAAGCAGACGCCATACCAGTATGGAAAGATATGATCCAAATATTGATCAGTGGAGTATGTTGGGAGATATGCAGACAGCTCGTGAAGGTGCAGGATTGGTTGTGGCGAATAATATTATCTACTGCCTTGGTATGTAAACCCCCTCCTATTTGGATGTCCTAGTATTAAAAGTGTTCATCAAACATCAAGCATCAAACAAAATCTACCATCCACAGATTTTATGTTATATATATATATATTGTATATATTTCAAGTATGAAAATATTTTTACCTGGAATACCTTTAGTACAAGATTCCAGTATCTCAAAATTGTAACTGTAAATGGAGTACTACTAGATAGAGCTTAAGAATTGTCAGATTGCATCAATTCTTTAATATTTGTGCATTTAAGAGATACGGTGGTACCTTGGTACTCATTGTTAATTGGTTCCAGGACAAAAGTACCGAGACAAATTTTTCACATCAAAATGTTTTGAATACCAAATATGATGAGTTTAAAGCAGTTGAGTACTAAGGCACTCTGTAGAAGAAAAAACTGCTCTAAACTATTGTATAGTTAAAAATTTATCACCATTGTAACATAATTTCATCTAGAAAAAAGAGATGTTCTAAGAAGTTTATTGTAAGAAACTAAAGTCTAGTTGAATTGGGTTTTATGAAATTAAAATGATTCTCCATCTTTTTTGGAACACTAAAGCTAATATATTCTGATAATTTATGTATGAAGAAAACCATTAAAGTCTTCTAAAGTAACCTTTCTTCCACAAGTATGCCTAGATACTGTAAATTGGCACTACAGCTGCCAGAATGTCCAGGCAACAAAGTATAACACTATACATGCGCCGAAGTGGCGCAGTGGTTAAATGCAGCACTGCAGGCTACTTCAGCTGACTGCAGTTCTGCAGTTCGGCTGTTCAAATCTCACCGGCTCAGGGTTGACTCAGCCTTCCATCCTTCCGAGGTGGGTAAAATGAGGACCCGGATTGTTGTTGGGGGCAATATGCTGACTCTGTAAACCGCTTAGAGAGGGCTGAAAGTCCTATGAAGCGGTATATAAGTCTAACTGCTATTGCTACTATTCACTATACAGTATTTATCCTAGGCTGGCATTTGTAAATCAAATCATAGACCAGTATAAAGAAGTGGGGTATGATTGTTAGCTATAAAAGATATGTAATTGAAAACTAAAAGTATATATAAAGAGCAAGACTCTAAAATAAGGAATAGAAGCATTAAATGGATATAGGAGAATATAAAGAGTTAATAGGTGGGAAACTATATCAAATTACAAAGTTAATATTGTAGACGAGGTGCTTCTTAAATCTAGTTTATAGTGCAAGCAATCATCCAATGAATTTTGAATGCTGCTGCACAGAACCAAAAACATTGTATATTGTAAGGGTTGGTATCTGAAAACAACAGGATGGTATAAAATTGTCTTGGGTGCCTTGGATATTTATTTAATAGTGGTAAGATAAGACTAGTGCCACTGGGGAGGCATATGCTCTGTAGTTCTGTGCCTCCAGCATCAAGGGGCATTGTCTCTCCAGGCAAGGAATCTTCCTATATCAGCCTTCAACATGATGATATCATATCAGAGTAAAGGCCCTTTTGTGTTTAGGACTGATATTTGTAGAATTTCTTTTTTCAGCATCCAAATAATATAGGTGAGTACATTAGGATCTCTATATAATATTGTTGCATATCAATGTGACTACAATTCTGTGTTTCCTTCTCTCCCCGCGCCCTGGATCTTTTTTTGTTTTTTCTGGGTTTTCTTTATTCCAAGTCTGAATATAAATCAGACATTTATTTTACTTTCTCTTGTGTATGCATTTAGGTGGTTATGATGGGCTAAACATCTTAAATTCTGTGGAGCGATATGATCCCCATACAGGCCATTGGACAAATGTGACTCCAATGGCTACTAAACGCTCAGGTAAGATTTCTGATTTTAGGATTTTTTTTTTTAGGATTTTATTGAGGATTTATATGCCGCCCTTTTCCCTGAGGGGACTCAGGGCGGCTTACAACAATGAGGGGAAGGGAGTGCAAGACAAGACTTAAAAAGAAAAAGAATCGTGAATAAAAGAAAATTATCCATAAAAACACAACATTCACTCAACATTCGGGCGGGGTGAGAGTAATCCTATGCCCAGGCCTGACGGGATAGCCAGGTCTTGAGGGCTGTGCGGAAGGCCTGGACTGTGGTGAGGGTACGGATCTCCACGGGGAGGTTGTTCCATAATGTCGGAGCTGCAACTGAGAAGGCTCTCCTCCGCGTAGTCGCCAGTCGGCACTGACTGGCGGATGGAATTCGGAGGAGGCCTACTCTGTGCAATCTGATGGGACGCAGGGAGGTAATTGGCAGGAGGCGGTTTCTCAAATAGTCAGATCCACTACCATGGAGCGCTTTATAGGTGGTAAGTAAGACCTTGAAGTGCACCCGACGATCAACAGGTAGCCAGCGCAGCTCACGGAGGATTGGTGTTATATGGGCGAACCGTGGTGCGCCCATGATCACTCGCGCGGCCGCGTTCTGAACTAGCTGAAGTCGCCGGATGCTCTTCAAGGGCAGCCCCATGTAGAGCACATTGCAGTATTCCAGCCTAGAGATCACAAGGGCTCGAGTGACTGTTGTGAGAGCCTCCCGGTTCAGGTAGGGCCGCAACTGGCGCACCAGGCGAACCTGGGCAAATGCCCCCCTGGTCACAGCCGACAAGTGGTGGTCAAAACTCAGCTGTGGATCCAGGAGGACTCCCAAGTTGCGGACCCTGTCTGAGGGGTATAAATTTTGCCCCCCCAGCCTGATTGATGGAACGTTAGCCAAATTTTTGGGAGGAAAACACAACAGCCACTCGGTCTTTTCCGGGTTGAGTACCAGTTTGTTAGCTCTCATCCAGTCTTTAACAGCCTCAAGGCCCCGGTTCATCACGTCCACCGCTTCATTGAGTTGGCACGGGGCGGACAGATACAACTGCGTATCGTCCGCATATTGATGGTACTTAATCCCGTGCCTCCGAATGATCTCGCCCAGCGGTTTCATGTATATGTTAAATAGCAGGGGGGACAGAACCGAGCCCTGCGGCACCCCATAGGTTAGGGGCCTCGGGGACGATCTCTCCCTCCCCACCAACACCGACTGCGACCTGTCCGAGAGGTAGGAGGAGAACCACTGTAAAACAGTGCCACCCACCCCCACCTCCCGCAGTCGTCGCAGAAGGATACCATGGTCGATGGTATCGAAAGCCGCTGAGAGGTCGAGGAGAACCAGGATGGACGCGTAGCCTCCATCTCTGGCTCTCCAGAGATCATCGGTCAATGCGACCAAAGCGGTTTCAGTGCTGTAACCGGGCCTGAAGCCAGACTGGAAGGGGTCAAGATAGTTAGCTTCCTCCAAGGTACGCTGAAGCTGTAAGGCCACCACCTTCTCAACAACCTTCCCCACAAAGGGGAGGTTGGAGACTGGACGATAGTTGTTAAGAACTGCTGGATCCAAGGACGGTTTCTTCAGGAGGGGCCTCACCACCGCCGCCTTAAGCGCGGTGGGGAGGTGTCCCTCCCGAAGAGAGGCGGTAACAACCGCCTGGATCCAGCCTCGTGTCACCTCTCTGCTGTTGGCAGTCAGCCAAGAGGGACACGGGTCCAGTATACAGGTGGAGGAACTCACAGCTCGCATAGCCTTGTCCACATCCCCAAGATTTCTGATTGGGTTAGGGAATTATGGAATAAAATCTAAATGCTTTCTAGATAGAATAAATCTAAATAAGAGAAAGAAATAAAATAAAAGTCAACATCTTTCTGTAAAATGTATGCAGCACTTTACTGAAATCCTGTCAGACACATTTAGTAGATAGTATCTGTTGAGCAGAAATATTTTCCTCAGGCAGGCTTCCTGAAAATGTTAAAAAATACATTCAACTATGGAGGTGGCATTTGCCAAGCTTACCAGTGATCAGCTCTTTCCAAAATTTGCTCTAAATCATCATATTAGAGCAATCTTTACCCTTTACTACTTATTGTTTCTCACTCTATTATGTTTAACAGACATTTTAAATGTAAACTTCCTTGATGCCCTGAAACAACATAACATCTTCATCACAAATTAATTTACCATTAATTTAAACTTTCAGTAGTAATCATGAATATAAAAAACAGTTGTTAAAAATGAAGGCATATGCAGTTATTACTAGATTTTTATTCTGCTTTTTATTATATAGCTCAGGGCAGCAAACAAAACTTTGTACTCCTGATTCCTTTTTTTCCCACAACAACAACCCTGTGAGGTGGGTTAGGCTATGAGAATAACTTCCGCAAAGTCACCTAGTTGACTTTTATGCACAAGGATAGAAGTTAGCATGTCTTATGGAAAGCAGACTATGCAGTCTCCTATAATCACCTAATGTCTAACAGAAGGAATCCATCTATTTTGCTATAATATTTCATTACTTCTCTTTGCAGGAGCTGGAGTAGCCTTGCTGAATGACCACATCTATGTGGTTGGAGGGTTTGATGGAACATCACATCTCTCCTCTGTGGAAGCTTATAACATTCGTACAGACTCTTGGACAACAGTAACAAGCATGACAACACCTCGTTGTTACGTTGGGGCAACAGTGCTCCGTGGAAGGCTTTATGCCATAGCTGGGTAATTAGATGGTGCTTATGGAACTAACATTTATGAACCTTAAATGTTCTAGGTACCCCTGACACTTGCTTTGTTTTATGGAATACATATTCCATCCATTCAGGCTACATATTTTATATCTCTCCAGATATCGTTAATTTTGGGTATAATTAGATACTGTGTGCATACATGATCTGTTATCCTGAGCCGAGGTGGCGCAGTGGTTAGGGTGCAGTACTGCAGGCCACTTCAGCTGACTGTTATCTGCAGTTCAGCGGTTCTAATCTCACCGGCTCAAGGTTGACTCAGCCTTCCATCCTTCCGAGGTGGGTGAAATGAGGACCCAGACTGTGGGGGCGATATGCTGACTCTCTAAACCGCTTAGAGAGGGCTGAAAGCCCTATGAAGGTTCTATAAGTCTAACTGCTATTGCTATTGCTATTCAAATCCTTTAAAGCTTAGATGGTAGCTGTGCTATATCACAGGTCAATCACATTGCTGCAGTTTGCTTGTATATGTCTTGCTCCAAGTTACTTAGATCACAGGGTTCCACCTGAAGTGAAACCCCTGGAGAGGACCATTTTGGGGGAATTCGGATGTAAGTTTGAAACCAAAAGATTAAAAATAAGACTGTTTTATGTCTATATCATGTTGACAGAACCAACAGCTTACTGAAGTATATTAGATGACAGTGCATTCTGATTGCATTGCCAGAATATATATTAATAAAATGCACTTGTCCTTATCCCAAATTTCTTATAAAAATGAAAATTGGCCTATTGTACAGCAATAGTATGAGTAAAAGTAGATAAGAGTCCTGGACTTACGATCATGATTGAGCCCAAAATTTATGTTGCTAGGTGAGACATTTGTTAAATGAGTTTTGCCTCATTTTACGACCTTTGTGGCCACAGTTGTTAAGTGAATCACTGCAGTTGTTAAACTAGTAACACGGTTAAGTGAATCTGACTTCCCCATTGACTTTGCTTGTCAGAGGGTCGCAAAAGGAGATCACATGACCCCGGGACATTGCAACTGTCATAAATATGAACCAGTTGCCAAGCGTCTGAATTTTGATCACAGGGATGCTGCAACGGTTGTAAGTGTGAAAAACGGTCAGTGATGTAACTTTGAGTGGTCACTAAATGAACTGTTGCAAGTCGAGGATTATCTGTATAGCAAGCTTTGCCTTGTGCTAATTTCTGAATAGCTTTAAAAAGCTCTTAGAAAAGCTTTATTTTCCTCTGACAAAGGTATTCTGCTAGTTCTGACTCCAAGAATCTGGACCTCAGCAAGGTTTCATCTGTAAATCTCTATTGTATACAGGTATGATGGAAACTCACTCCTGAGCAGTATTGAATGCTATGATCCTATCATTGACAACTGGGAAGTGGTGACATCACTAGGAACCCAGCGTTGTGATGCTGGTGTTTGTGTACTACGGGAGAAGTGATTTTAGCAAAGGCTTGGGAGAGAAAACAGTTCCATGGAACAATTACCAGAAAAAGCATTGCCTGACTTGGAATTATTGATCCTGTAGCTGTGAATTAAGTCACTTTTAATATCTGGACTATGCTGCAAATTATCAACAAATCTACTGATTCTGGTTTGAAGAAAAACCCAGACACAATGCACTTTGACTTGACAATGGATGAACTGCATGCTTATGTAGACTAACTCTGTAAAAAATGAATCACCAGAGCTGCAAGAATGTTTGCCTGCTGAATATCTAAAATTAAGTCGGTCATCTCAGTTTGTCTCTAATCATCAGCACATACTCTCATTGAGCTTTGACCACATCCAAAGTTCAGTTTGTTCCTGAATATTTTCATATACCAAATATGCTGATGAACATCATATGAGCAGACCAAACTTTTTGGGGATATTTTTTTCAGATTCTGCACCAACTTGTCCATGTCCTGGAAAGCAGCCAGGAACCTATTGATCTATAAAAATGAAAGATTATGTATGTCGGTATACGAATTTGACATATATGCAATACATAAGGTGGGGCAAGTGGCAGACATAGAGGAAAATTACCTGCTGGGATATGCAGTCATGTCTGTTGGGAAGAACAACAGGCAAGCAAGCAGGCAGCACTAGATCTGTAAATATTTTTTAAAAACCAGAGACTAGAAACAATAAGCACTAGAGAAAAAAATATGTGCTAGTGCTTAAGCAACAACCAGGTTTATGTTTACATTTGCCTTCTAAGCTACAAACTCTTGCCAGTAGCAGAACAATGAAGGATGTCCTTGGCATCTTGAGTGCAGCAGTTATTTATAAATATGCTTTTGAAGAAAATCTCTATCTAAGGTACTTTTTAGGGACTGGATATGCCCACGCACCACGAGTTATCACTTCAAATCATAAGAGACTCCCAAAGTTACAGTGGTCACCTTCAAGTTGCACTGCAAATAAGGTTGAAATATGATGCCTATAAAGGGATTGCAGTGTATGTGTCCAGAATGAATGTCAGTACACATTTTGCATTTCAGTTTTGTTCTGTATTTCTTAAGCTTTCAGCCAGAAAGGCTAACCTCCTTCATATCCACTAAGGATTTTTGAATAATCATCTCCAAAGTGAGCCGGAACTGTTGACTTGCTCAAGCCGTTCCTCTATGGTGGCACGTAAGATTCCCAGCTCCCTATTTCCTTAATATGCCCCTGATATATAATGCAGCTTGTATTAGATATGTGAAGACAAGTCACTTTGCTGGTTGAAATACAACCCTGTGGATAATACTCTTCCATCCCTCAATTATGTGCTGTGGCTTTCAGTGTGACCTTGGCATTTTCTCCCATGAAACTACTGAGGCTTTGTGTGTGTGTGTGTGTGTGTGTGTTATCCAATCAGAAACCAAGGGATGAATGTATTTATTTTCTTGTGTGTGGGTGACTTCTTGCTTTGGGAATGGGGGTACAATAGACTAATTATGCACTTTCAAATAACATTGATTTAAAAACCCTGACCTATCACACTAGTGTTTGATTCCTTTCATATGTATTTTCTAATAAAATGATGGCTGGTTCAAATATTTGATATATCCATATAGGTTGGTTATACTTGCACTATTTATTAAGTACTGTGTTAGTTTCTAGGTGTCACTGATTTTTAAAAAGGCCAAATGTAATGTTGCCCAAGAGCATATTATCTATAACTCTTTGAAGGCTTACCTAGGTTTCAAAATGCAGCTATGATTATATAGTAGGGATTTTAAATTTTCCTGGCCTCTGGGTTTTGAATTTGTATTTTATTTCATTAAGAGACAATACTTTAATCATGTTGCCATTTTTAAAAAAGATAACTGAAACCGTTATCACCCTCATTAATATAGAAGGGATTTTATTGTGAAAATAACTGTAAACTAATATTGCTATTACTTAAAAATCAACAATGTTAAAATTGAAGTACATTTTTTACAATTGGAAAATAAGTAATTTCATATAGCTTCCAGACTAAGCATCATGAAACAATTAAGACAGCTACTAAGCTACATCTATGGAATTCCTGGATTTTATTAGTTATCTGCATAATTTCATGTTTATATTATAGCTCCTCTCAAATTGGGTGCATAGTTTGTTCATTTGCGTTTGGTAATTACAGTAAAATTTTGGAGACTTATGAGACATATGACACTACTCTTCATGATAGCATTGAAAGAGCAAAAGAGAAGATTAAAGCATAATAGTCACACAATGAATCCATTCATACATTGATAAAAATACTAAGAATTAAAACCACTTGTTTTGAAGATGTTTAGCAGTCCTTCAGTACGTAAGACCATATTGAATTGGCATAATGAACCGTTTTCTCCGATCACCCAGACTTCAGGATCAGTATTTGCAGCTTGCTCCTTCCGAAGCGAAGGTGGCATTTTCATAGGACATTATAAAAAAATTGGTGTCTATGCCAAAGTGAGCTTCTAATAAAAAACCGACGCAGAAATGTTTGGCCACACTTTTTACAATGTCTTAAGAGCTGTCCAAATCACCTAATAGGCACTAAAACTTACTTATAGCTGTAGCCACATGTAAAATAGGGTCCTCAAATCGAAGCCTTGCAATTATCGGAATTGAATTAAACTAGCCGGTAGTACCTAGTTTTACTTTTTAATTTCTTCCTGGGTCCGATGTTATGTTGTGATGGTTTACTTCAGAGGTGTCCAAATATGGGAACTTTAAGACTTGTGAACTTCAACTCCCAGAATTTCCCAGCCAGCTGGCTGTAGAATTCTGGGAGTGGAAGTCCACAAGTCTTCAAGTTCCCAAGTTTGGACATCCCTGGTTTACTTGAAACCTGAGGTAGGACTCCAGCGGCAAGCACAGCAAAGGCACTTGTAAAGCTTGGGGGGGGGGGGAGCTCCCCCCTGTTTCAGTAGCCCCTCCCACTTACACAAATATGGTGGATGGGAGGGTAACCCGGTCCCGCCTATTCGGTAGAGCAGGATTTCCTGACTTCAGCTTCGTTAAGCTTGTGGACTTCAACTCCCAGAATTCCGTAGTTGGGCGGAGAGTTGGAAGTCCCCAGTTTAAAATTGCTGAAGTCGAGAAACGCCACCGTGAAGACTCTCCTTCCTTGCTCTATTGCGCTTGCGCAAGTATGGCGGCGCCCAGTTCGGCGATGGAGGCTGCTGCGCTGGGACCGGAGGAGCTCGTGTGCGCGAGTGGGCGGAACCGCAAAGCAGTCCTTTGCCAGCGCTGCGGCTCCCGTGTCCTTTTGCCCGGAGCTGCAACCTTCACCCGCAGAGAGGTAGGGCGTATTCGGCCCACCGCTGTGCTGTAGTCCTTGGTGATAGGCAGCCAAGGGGCTCTCCTCCCCCGCGTAACTTCCAGCCTCAGATGAAATCGGAGTTGCCAATTCCTTGATCGACCGGTGGATTTAAGCACCTTTCTGAGGATGGAAAATTGTTTTGATTAGGTCCCTAATGAAAAGACATCCCTTTCCTCGTAGGCCTTCCAGTCTATGGCTGAGCGGGATGCATGAAGTACTTTATCATGGTAATGAAATTAAATCAAGGATCTAGACTAGAGGAAACTAGCAGCAACTTGAATACCTTTGCTTGTCAGCTTTGTATTTGATACTGTCCTGGAACCCCCCTCTCCATTATGCCAGTTATATGGCTGCTTTCACAATTGTATTCCAAACTAGATGGCTTTGGGGTCTCCTCATTTCTTATTTTCAGTAATGCAGTAGTGTGGGTTGGTTTGGCCCAAAGTCACACTGTAAATGTGGTTAAGTAGAAACTTGAACCAAGGCTCCCCATCCATCTCCAATATTCCCACCAATTCCCTACATTGGCTCAATAATAACAAACGTCTTTTGTTATTTGACAGCTGTTTCTTCCTGCTATGAAGAAGAAGACTGCTTTGGTGACAAACGGTGATCTAGAAGGGGATGTCTTGCAGGACCACTGGCTAGTCGAGGACATGTTTTCTTTTGAAAACGTTGGTTTCACCAAGGATGTTGGAAATGTAAAGTTCCTGATCTGTGCAGACTGTGAAATTGGCCCTATTGGCTGGCACTGCTTGGATGATAAAAAGAGTTTTTATGTGGCCTTGGACCGTGTTTCTCATGAATGAAATGCTCATAGGTGACCAAAAGTGGCTCCTAGGCACCTGATTATACCACATTCTAAATAACTTTCCAAGTTCCTCAATATATAGGCTTGAAACATGGCCTCAATATGTAGGCTTCAAACTGGCACAAATGAAATTCCCTTTTTAGATGCATCAATGGAAGTGCTTATATTGCTTACTGAGTTGCAACCCATTTGAACCTGACCAAATTTGTACTGATATTTAATAATGTGCAATTATGTGCATATACGTTGAAACGCACAATTCCATGCAAATTGGCAATTCAATTTCCTTAGTGAAAAAGGAAAGATATCCTGAATTTTTTCCTCTGTAAAATAAGAGTGTAATACAACAGGGAATAAGGCTTCTGATTTATTGGGAGAGAAGGAAGCATACCAGATTGTGATGCATAGCTTTCTGCTCTGTTCTGGATAAAAGAGTAAACATTTGTGATTTTGATGTTTACTGATATCTAATGTTTACAAATATCTGAATTTTCACTTCATGATCATTGTTAGTTAAAAGCCAATCATTAGTTACAGGTCATCTTAATTATAAAAATAGTCAAACTGCAGGAAGTAATAATGAAGAATGGAAACTTAATTTTTATAATTGAATTGAAATCATGCATTTTAATTTATATATTGTATGTATTGGAATTACCAATAGCTAATCAAAAAGGGCTCACTCTAACAGGTATAATCTTACATTTTCTGTATAGAACCTCAATTATTAATCTTTTTTCTAAAGCTGCTGTAACACAACTCATTACTGATGTCCCTTGCGATAATATAGTCAATGAATGACACATAATCATCTAGTCTAGTTAAGAATATTATCTGAATGTGAGCTCTTTATTTTTCATCTAGGAGAAAATAGAGGACTAAGCTATGTTTTGTTCTCTAGTTTCTATAGTGTACCAAACCCCTCATTTAGATGTCAAGTTTAGAATGTTAGAAGGCTTGGGAGTAGGTTGGCTATTGAACCAATCAGTTGCCTTTTGTTATATTGTACATTTTGGCAATATGCCTGATTCTTTTTTTCTTCAGTTTTATGATTCCTTTTAATTTTAATTGTAAAACATCCAGGATTGTTTGGACTTGGGCTGCCTCTGAATTTCAATAAATAAAAATAGGCTGTGTAAAAGATGGTCAGCTTATTAGCTACATGCCCTTCATAGGATGGACAACTCCCAGGGAAAGGGCATGTTTATAGCTTAATCTTAACCAAGCTAAGTATGACATGAGTGCTGTTAAAATGCTAACCAGTGATTCTGGTTTCCCTGTATCAATTTAAAGAAAGTAACGTTAGATGAGGTTTGTTATTTCTTTGATTTAAATTTCTTGGGGTTCAGTCTTCTCCCCAGTATTCTTAAACTTCCAGGGGAAGTCACTTGAATTTTGTTATTATATGATGTTATGTATTGCAACAACTTTTATATCACTGAATTCTGGAGTTTGTAGAATTTTTAAGTGCATGTCTTAGTACACTTTTCAAAAAGCATATGTAAGAGCAATCTGAAATGTAATGCCGGTAAGATTGCATTATTGTGGAATAGACATGTTAGTCCTTCTGTTACAAGTATTTATTTATGGAAAGTTAATATATTACTGCTTTCTTAGTAGTGATGAAATAAAACAGACTACTGGCTGGTGCCATATGGGTCAGTTGTTTCCATCACTATTTTTAAAAATACATGAAACCCCTGGAGTTCATTTGGAAATGTTCATTAAGATTTAATCAGTATGGTGCTTAGTTATCCATTGTTACTCCAGGTGCCATGCACTTTTATCTCAGTGCCTGAAGGTTGTTAGTGTCTGGAGGTATAAGCAAACGTATTTATTTTTTCCTGTTAAATATCCTACTGCCCATAATGCTCCTTTTCCAACCATACATCAATTCATGTTTGTGAATTGTTACATGTATAGGTTTTTCATCTCTGGATATCTGTATAAAAGTTTGGACATTCAGAAATAAACATCAGTGGTACACAACACTGACAAAACTTCAGTGAGTTGTTTCACTGCAAAAGTAGCTTTGTTGCATAACCTATTCTTCAGACTACATTCATAGTTTCTAAATGCTGTAGGTACCAAATATGTAGGTGTGCACAGCTTCCATAGGTGAATGATTATAAGAGACAAGTACTGTGTCTAATTTTACACGTTTATGTCATTTTATCAGCTAGCTGGAGGGCAAACCTAACTCAATGAAGAAAATTTGGGGCTAGAGATCTCAAAAAATGACTTTCTGGGTTCTGCTTGGTAATTCACCTGTCATTGCTCTCTTCCAAAAAAATGTTTCCTCCTGTTAACCAAGTCTGTCTCCTTGAGTACATTGTGATTGCACCTGAATACAGGCTAGGAAACAATTTTAACAGAATGAAATGTTTCTTCTTGCTGCATAGAGCCTGATAACATTTCCATGTTAAATGTCTACCACGTGGTGGCACCAGTATTGCACGAATGGGAAGATACAGTACTTGCTGGGAGATCTTATACTAGCTCTGCAAAAATGAAAAAAGGGGGCTTTGTTAAATCCCTAATGTTGCAAATAGCAACATTTTTGTCATGTCTGTTATCTGAAATATTGCTACAGATAAATTAATACATAGAAAATCCTCAAAGAATATTTTTCATGTTTTGTTGTCTTGCTAACCAGGTTCACCAAATATGCTAAAGTAGAAGTAGAATAAATAAGTTTGGCATGTTATGTAAATCCACTATTTATAAAATGATACTTAGCCCGAATTTTGAAACAGAAATCAACTATACATCACATTTTTCTGCTTGATGAAAGCATGCTTCAGACTTTTGCAATAGATCTTAATACTTTAAAAGAAGATGAGTTAATTTGATACACCATCTCAGTCCACATGGCAAACCAAACTTACAGAATAAACTAAACTGTAGCATACATGAAGCAGTAAGAGTAATTTTGTCATATATGTCAGATGCAAATGAGAAGTACATCGCTTGCTAGCACCATGATAGTGTCAGGAAGTGTGATGCAACTAAAGAATTCTTGGTTTTGTTTTTTCAAAACTTAAATCCTGTAAACACTTCAAAATATTAACCTCTTTTTTATGTAATGTATGGGGGTAATATTGCAAGCTGGCTATAGGAGGAAATAACCGTATTTCAAAACTTTTTCTAGTTTTTAAATAAAGAAGTAAAATTCTGGGAAAAGAACACTCCTATAAAGAAAACAATTCACAAAATGATAATACAATGCTTTTGAAAAGGACTTGTTTTTATGTTCATTTTTGTTATTTTCATATTTTTAAATGGCTGCAAACTGGCCTTCCTATTGTGATAATAGCTTTTTTAGAAATAAATGTCTGAAAATTTTAAGAATGCTTCTATAAAAGTGCTCAGAATGCTGCCATCTAATGACTATATTCTTTGCAGTATAATTCTACAGCAATTCAATTACAAATGAGAGCATCAAATGACATCAATCCTATTTTTTAATGTGGAAAATATTGTGAACTTTAACCTGTAAATGTAGTTCTTTTCTACAATACTTTAGAGTAAAAATATTTGAATCTTGCACAATCAGATTAAATCAAATATTGTATAATGAATAATAAATGAACTTTCCTCCTGCAACATCTTGCAAGATCCTAAATCTCAAAGTTATTTTCTAATGAACAATTAGAAATTAATTTGAACAAATTAAAATGGCAGATTTTTTAAAAATGTATTTTACAGTTAAGATAATTTTATTTGTCTGGATGAAAGGTTAAAAAGATGCCTGTATCTAAGTCAATAATATGAGAGTGGAATCTATGGAGATTCTCAATCATCCAAGTCATGGTTGTCCCAAAATTGCTTTTTTCCAAAAGGCAGTTGGAGTTTTTTGGGGGGTGTCTTTGAAAACATTTTGTTCTCATACAAGAAGCTTCTTCAATTCAGAATTCAAGAAGTTCTTGGATGAGAAGCAAAATGTTTACAAAGAAAAAAACTAGCAAAGTCCAGTTGTCTTTTGGAAAAAGCACCTTTGGGATAGTGGGATTAGATTCATTCTTTTCTACTGGCATCATGTATAACAAAAATATACTATAAATTTACAATAAAGATAAAACCTTAGGAGAAATGCAAATCATTTAGATTCCAGGGAAATACTGCAGTTTATAATTTAAAATAAAGAATGTTATTTGGTCTTTGTTCTAAATTTGGTCTAGAACAGTGGTTCTCAAGCTTTCCACGACCCTTTAATACAGGTCCTCATATTGTGTTGACCCTTAACCATAAAATTGGTATCTCTGTTCCTAAGACCATCGAAAATATGTGTTTTCCAATGGTCTTAGGCGACCCTTTTGAAAGGGTCGTTCGACCCCCAAAGGGGTCTCAACCCACAGGTTGAGAACCACTGGACTAGAAAGAAAAGTATGTGCAAATGCTACAGTTGAGAACATCTGAAAATAAACACTTAGGCTCAGATGCCTTTAAGTCTCTATATTTTTGTCTTAAGAACAGTCCAGAGGCTTTAGAGGTTCTTTTACTAAATGCTATATTCATGAAGTTGAATTGTCCACAGTCAAAGCCAGCAGTTTTTGAGTTAGACAGATTAAAGACAAATGGATATGACATCAGATTGGGCATGCTAAGCATCTTAAAGCGCTAATTACCTTCCTAGAGATATGATGTGCCATCAAAGGGTGGTATTGTATTGAATTCGTCTCTCCGCTCACCCTAGAATCATAGCATTCAAACTCTGCAGTCTCCTGCTGATATATCCAAATGAAAATGATTCTTGATAGGTGGCTGTCCAGTCTTTGTTCAAATAAGATCAATGAAGGGGAACCCTCTATCTTCTTTAGTGATTGATTAACTGTCAAATTGCTGTTCATATTATTCTTACATTAAATTGAAATTTATCTTCCTACAATTAAAGATCATTTTTTTATTCTGTGACTTGTTCTCCACTACAACAAAAGAAACTGATCTTGAACCTCTGCATGATACTCCTTTACCTAACAACATATCTATTTTAACCTTAATCAAATATAAGCAAATGAAATTTATATTCCTTCCTTTTACTTTTAATAATTTTGATTTTGAGTCTCTCCAATTAATGTTCTCAATCTTGATTTCTTTTCATTTTTCCTCAAAATTCATCAAAGCTTTTAACAAACTTCTTTATAAGTCCAAGTAGAAAAATTATCCAGGTCACTCTTTTGGTTTGTTATGCCTATATACTTTTTAATTATGATGTTTCTTCTTTGTGTGAAATATGCTATCATTTACCATATTCTTGTGTTGCCTGTTATTTTAAGATCAGTATCAGATCAGTATCAGTCTCGTCCAGTAAAACATGTTCCTCTTTCATAACATCTCTTAAACATAGTATCCATACAGGCAGATACTATTAAATTAACTTCTGGGCCCATCTGTTCAAAAATATCCTTTAATATCTCCACTGTTTAAATATTTTGCTCATTTTTGTATTCAGTAGAAACCAAATTTAAGTGTTCTTCTCCATTAGCTACAATCTTGACTTCCTTCTAGTTCCCTCTAGTGTCCAATCTTCAAAGAGCCATCGTATCCTTTTTTAAGAATTCAGAACAAAAGCAGTTTCCCACAGGAAGGAATCTTATAATTACCGTAATTGCAAATTCTTATTTCAAATCCATCTGGACCCTTACTTCGTTTGCAAACTTTTCAAACTCAAAGCTCTAATTAATCTTTTGTTGTTCTACTCCATAAAAATTTAAATCCTTAAGCTTGTATTTGGAACTTCTTTCACTAAGGATTGAAGGAAGCCCACCTGGTGTTTTCAGATTTGTTGATCCAAAGGTTCTTAATAGCTGAACGGCAGAGAGCAAGCCATTTCCAAAATTGATTTTAAAAGGAAGAGTACAAATCCAGGGTTGTTTTGAAGTCACCTATTGTGGTTGGAGCAAAATGATTATTCCCTTGTCTCCCAGAGTTCCAAACCTGTCAGAGGCTGCTGTCTTGTGATCTCCTCACCAGGAACAACTGTATGGCACACATTCATCCTTTCCTTGTCTGGAGAGGAATTATGAAGAGCTACTTACTAGCTCTTCATTCTGCTGTGGTCCTTGGCTCTACTTTTAGTGAACCATCTTCAATCTGCATTTTCTTCCTCATATGTTGCTACTATGGATTTTCAACAGGAAAATTTTTCAGGTAACTACTGGGTTAGGGAAAAGAACTTTTTCAGGGGATTTAAAAAAAACCTTCGTAAAGCAACTTGGTAATGCATTATAGAACTATTATTCCTAATATAAATATTTACATTTTCTTGGTAGCTTAAATTGGGCCACCAATTTTGTTGGCACAAAGTCTTACAATGTTTATAATTTAGTTTAACACAAAAAGAGCAGTCCAATTATTGGAAGTGTGTATTGCAACTCTCTACTGATGAAACAGTTCCTCGGGGAAGACAGCTGTTCTGAGTATAAAAGCCCCAACCATATGTGTTACTAATTGTAGCTCTAATACTCTTCTCATAAATGTACTTCTTTCACATGTTGGAACACCTCCTTAATGACTATGTAGCATACAAGGTCTCTTCATGAATTGCAACCTTGCATTCATTCCAAAATCCAAATACATCCCTTAAAAATGTTAGGTCCCCATCAAGACCTGAACTGAAATTATTTTTGCAAATAATTGAATCAAATGTTCAATCTTCACCCTTTAATGATTTTTTCAGGTAATTTCACAGATCATTGAGAATTATTCTGGCACCAGCCGCCTCCTTTCCAAATCTACCACTACATAAATATTCTGGCAAAATATACATCCCATATGAGAAATCTGAAAATACAAATTATATGTGAACACACCCATTCTTTCCCTGTAAGACTATAAAAAACACCCCAAAATGGTTTCTTGATATTATCCCTAGATTCTTCTATGTGAGAAATGGAAACCCAGAATATTGCATGTAAAATTTTAACATAATTTAGTGAGCATTGTTAGCTTTCACAATCACATTACAAAACATCTTGTTAGAAATAAACATCTCAATCCTACCAACTATTGACACATGTGCCTATTTGATTTTTATACTACTTATTCTGAGATTTAATGGAAAAAACCTAATGAATCATTCAGTACTGATTTTGATAGAAGCCAGATTCTGATTGCCCCAGGGTCATTGTGTCTGAGCTGGATACAACTGAATGAAAGTATAAAATCCACATTGCGGCATGTTAGAAGTTATTCCAGCATCACTTAGTTCTTCATGATTGCTAGAGCAAAAGTCAGACCATATATTAATATGTGCCTATTTAGTGTGGCAAATACAATTTGCCCTAATGCATGTGTAATAAACTAGATCAATGGTAGTCAACCTGGTCCCTACCGCCCACTAGTGGGTGTTCCAGCTTTCATGGTAGGTGGTAGGAGTTGCTGTAACTTATAAATTTTATAAGGTAAAGTTACTTCCCTACTTTATAAATCACCATTATTGTGAAACCGATGGGCGGTTAGAAAATTTTACTGCTAACAGAGATACAAAAGTGGGTGGTAAGTATAAAAAGGTTGACTACCCCTGAACTAGATAGACAAAAACAAGATCTGTAATTATGTACCCATCTGAGAAATCTACACATAAAACCAAATATCATACCCAAAGTCAAGCAGAACCCTACAGTTTCCTACAAAAAGTGAACATATAAAGTTACCTACCACTTGAAATTCATTTTTGTCTTTCACTCAATGGCTCCCAAAGCCATTCATGAGACAGATATGGTCACAAAGCCTATTGCTGAGATTTATTTATTTATACCCATGCTTTCTGCTCAAAGAAGCATCAAGTTATTTAGTTTTTTTTTAAAAAGCACAATAAAAATGTAAAAACTAAATAATACTGATACTAAAATCACAGCTATTATATCTGGGTTGCAAAAGGCCACATAATCATATGTACTGGCCATCTGGATTTTTGCAGTTCAAATCCAATTATTCATTCAGTGTTTCTGACTGAGCTGATGAAAATACGGGACTAAAAACAAAATAACAACTGATTGTTTAATTAAAGAGCTACAACTTTACAGCTATTTAAAATTTGGAAGATCTGGAGCTAAACCCAACTTCCAAGGAAGCATATTCCATAGTTTGTAAACAACACAGATATAACCACTCTCCTATTTACAGGATGACAAGCTTTGGACAATGAGGTATCTTCAAAATACTCTCCCATCAGAACTTAATGTCTATATTTATGAGAGAGGCTGTCCCTTGGACAGTCAATCTCAAATCTTTTAGGGATTTGAAGACCAAGACCAATATTAAACTGTACAATAATTTTCCCAGAATGCTACTGGCCAGATATAGTAAGTGGGTGCTTAAAGTTCTCCGTCTTTACCTAACTTATGCAAGGATGTGAAATGATCCCTATTCTCTCTTGATTAGCCTGTCTCACCAGTTACTAAGCAAATCATGTACTGTAATTACAGCAGGTAGGGAGTAAACCTCCTTCCAATCTTTTATCATCTGTCATGTTAATTCCCAACCCAGTTCAGTTCTTTTGCAAACTATTGACAGAAGATGACCAGAATTCTTCACGAGAATAAGCTTGTACAGACTGATGCCCCAATATAAATTTGATGTACTTCAAATGAAAATGTGGCTCTGAGAGATTTGGAAATACTCCAAACTTAATGCAGCTTTTCCTAACCTGACATTCTCTATGTATGTTGGAGCTACACCACGTCTCCCAAAATTCCTTGACAATGTTCACTGGAATTTTCATAATGCCAACATATCGGAAAAGTTCCAAATTGTGGGAAATGATCTAAAATATCTCACTGATTACAGCATTTTGTTTCTTTTTTTTTACATAAACTGAAAATGGGGAGAGGAATCTTATGGGCGCATACTCGAGACAGAGGCTGTGGAGCTGGCTCTGTCATGAGGTCCTTTGAGGATGCTAATGCTATTCGATTAGCACAGGCTGCATTTTTCAAGCTTCTGCCTGAGCTGAAAAATGATGCTACTATTGTCCATTAATGTTAGTGCCACATCTTTTTTTCCCAAAGCACACATGGCCCTTTTAAAATATCTACTAAAATTTAAAATATATGTAAAAATATAATCTATATATACTTGTAGCAACTCAAAAGATGATATTGCCATACTTGAGGAAGACAAGGTGAAATTACAAGTGACAACTGCCTTAGATAAAGAAGCGATCAGAATTGGCCTCAGGATAAGTGTCGAGAAATCAAAGATCATGTATGTGAGCTTCACTGCATAGATACAGGGAATCATATTCGGATCACAGCAACCTGAAGAGGTAGAGAAAGGTTTGCTTATTTGGGTAGTGCAATCACACGAAATGGATATGCAGGCGGACATCAAGTGCCACATTGGAAAAGCAACAGTTTTTTTCCAGAGGATGAATAAAATTTAGTCCTCATCTATATAACTAAAATTTAAATTCCGTTTGCTCACTTCTATAGTGAGCCCAACAGCCATTTATGCCAGTGGGACCTGGAAGGCATCAGGAAGTATTAACAAGGACTAAAGATTTGCTATTTTGACCATGTCATTAACAAAGTGCTTTGAAACAAAGAAGTAACAAAGTTTCTCCTACAAATTACATAACATTGTTGCATGCAGAAGACTGCAACTTGCTGTAGGACAGGGATGTCAAACTGTCAGCCCATGGGCTGGATGTGTCATGTATAGGCCACACTCACCCCAGCTCAGTGGTGGGATTCAAATAATTTAACAACCGGTTCTCTGCCCTAATGACCAGCTGGGTAGGTGTGGCTCGGTCATGTGACCGTGTGGGTGTGGCCAACTCAATGTCACTCAGGTTGATGGGCTCTTCGCCTTAGTTGTTATAATGTAATAAGGGTTAACCAGAGAGGCAGTTTCTGTAAGCAGGACAATAAAGATGAGGCTAGAAACAACACCAGAATGTTTATTCCTGCCTTCCATACAGGATTAGCCCTGTACAGTGGAAAAAAACACAAAAAGAGATTTCTTCCAACAACCGGTTCTCCGAACTGCTTAGAAAGTTAACAACCGGTTCTCCCGGATAGGTGTGAACTGGCTGAATCCCACCACTGCCCCAGCTCCATGAAGGGGAAAAAAGTCACAAAACATCACGTGATGGCAATGTGAAGTGGCGAGTTTGACACCCGTATTGTAGATGATCAAGCTGAGGGAAGGGTCACATGCATCATAAGTCACAAGTCCACGTACGTTTGCAAGAGATCTAAATCCAGCCCACCTTGAATGCCTTTATTATCTCCTGCTCATTTCCCTTGACCATTAGTTGGTAAAATTCTTGTAGAGAGCTTAAACTTGCAATCTTTTGAACTTCCTGAATTGATTTCCCCTGCGCTTGACACTTGCATATCATATACTCTGTATGGATAACAATCAAATTCCCAAACAGCAATGAGTTGAAACACCCTCACCTCCATCTCCGATGCCAAATGACCAAGAAGACATCCTCAAAATACATGGCCAAGAATGTCAATTGATGACTTAAAGACTTTAAATATCATATGGGAAGATACTGAAGTACTCACCCAAAACTGAAAATACTGGAGTTGCCTTGCTGCCCGATATGCTACATAGCATGGGAGCATAATGCTAATGCTAAACTCAAAAGAACATGGAAAAATACAATCAATGCTATAGCGCTAATGTACATGTTGTTACATTGTAATTGGACTAATTAATACATTAATGATCCCTTACTAGTAGAGCTATGTTTGTTGTCAATTACAGATCTAAGAATGAGGAGAGAATCAGGCAGGAAAGACTATTTTACAATTTAAATGTCATTGACTAGAGAAACAGTCTCAGGAAATTAAATTTTACCAAAAGCTATTCCATCTGAACTCAGAATCAAGTGTTTAATATTATTAGGAACAGAGAACAGATGACTACAATTACACTGATTATACAAAGTCCCATCAAACATATCTGTTTTTATTGTTTCACCCTAAAAAGATTTGTCACTTTCAAGTTGGGCTTTATTTTTGGAAACAATGTATATATGTAGTACATACATACATTTCCATTTTTCTTGGGATCCTAGCCATTGTCCCCTTCCAGAATGTTTCGATTTCCCGATCTAGACCTGGGATTTCTTGATCGACCAATTGATCTCTAACTGCCCTTGGTCCTGCTTAACTTTTTGAAATCAGCCAAGGTAATAGAAGCACACTGGACAGAGCAGCTTTTTATCAAGCTAATTATCAAGCCAGCATAGAGGTATCATCAGAAGTCCTCCATATTAATCTAAGGTGGCAAAAAAATTAATAAAAATCAGGAATCTAATAGTACCTTTTCCAACTGAAAATATTTTACAAACATTTATGCCACTGCTCATATATGCATGTTTTTAACAATATGCTAATTGGAAAAGATGTCCTTGGATTCCTCGTTTTTAGAAAGCCCCTTAAATTTGATAAAGTTGCTGTTTAAACACAAGTTATATTATTTAAATTTAGGATCAGAGAAGACACAGAAATGTGATGTATACTATTTTAAAGCATTCTGTTACAAGTTAAATGTTCATCAGATCCCAAGGAGTGCTTCAAAAAAGGCCACTGAGACATTTTGCATGAAAACACTGCAGTTTTCCTCTGATCTACGTTTAAACTTTCCAGACTGTTGCCACGTTGACAGCCAGAATCTGGCTTCTGGTTCTTTCTAGTCCCTAATCGCACCGGGAGGCCCTATCTCCTTCCATGCTCACCTCCCCCTCCCTGTCCCCAAATAATGGAGAATTGAGTTTCATTGAGGCTTCGGTTTGTTTTGTTTTGCACTTCGGCGCTGCATTTTTCATCCAACTCAACATCTTCACGAACACCCCCTTCGGGAAGACGACCCGAAAGGCCGCCTTCTCTCTGCGAGACATTAAACAAGCAGCCATCAACAGGGAGTCCCGAAAGAAGCAAACCACTTAACCCCGGCAACCAGGGCGCATCTGCGTGTCTGGCTTTTCCAGACAAGTGTAGGCAGATCCGAACTTGGCCCGCAGGAATGCGAGCTGATCAGACGGGGGAAGGAAGAGAGCCGACCTCGGCCGCTTGCATTTGGCGGGAACTTTTTCTCTTAACTGAGCCCCATTACGAATTGCCCTATGGCCGCCCGCGAACGGATAAATTCGTAGTTCTCACCCAATGACGAGGGGAAGGCCGCTTCCCCACTTTCGCTTCCCACTCAATAGCGCGCCAGGGGAGGCGTGAGGAGGCGTCGGAGCTACCCAATGCGCTGCAAGGAGAAAAGCGCTCGTTCGGGGTCTCTATATAAAGGCGGCCCAGCGAGCGAAGCAGCTGTTTTCGCGGTGCTGCTCAGACCCGTAGCGCGTCTGCTGTCGCCAGAGAACCGATAACTTCGGAGAGCCGTAACCTGCCGCAGAAATGGTAAGCGCCGCTTGGCTTTCTTTTTTTTTTTTTGTTGCTCTGGGACCCTTTTGTGCCCTTTCCAGGGAAAAGTTAGTAAAGCCACCGTATGGCCATAGGTGGGGCGTTATGTAATTGGTAAAGGGTCCCTTTTACCAAAAGTTTTCTATTAAAAAACCAAAACCACTTTCCAGGCCTTGTAATTCGCGCGTCCCGAAGGCTAGCGAGAGCAGGCGCGACCTGAACTTGGGTCCCTCCGAACATGCCTTTGCTCCGAGAAAAGGGTAACGAAAAGGCCCGGAGGAAGGCAAAGGCTTTCCGGAAGCAGCGTTCGCCTGCCAGAGAGCCTACGTCTTTCCCCAAAGATGGTGCCTTTTCCTCCCACGAAGCGCACTCGTCTTCGGCTAATGCTCCTTTCCCGATATCAATGGCCCAGAGGTTTTCCGAGGGAACAACAACAATAACGCTGCCGCCTCCCCTTCGGAGTGCGGTGTTTGCGGTGGGGTCAAGTTACGTTTTACTCGGAGTTTCCTCGGGTGAGGCGCTTGCATTAAGCCTTTGAGATGTTCAAGGGCTGCGTGTTATCTCCAGAAATCGAAAAGAAATTGAGAGTTGGGGAAGCCGAAACCCGGGCGGATTTAATCACAGCTGATCTCCGAAGAAAAACTTCTCTTTGTTTGAAAAAAAAAGGGGGGGCGGAAGGGATGCGAAAGAAACTTGGATCCGCCACCCTCATGCCTGGCACTTTGAAGTCCCGCGAGTTTTAATGACACTTCATCAGCCTGTTCGGTTTTTCCTTTTTTTCTGTAGGAGTTTGGGCCTCTCTCTCTCTCTCTCTCTCTCTTCCTCCCTCCCTCTCCCTCCCTCCCTCTCTCTCTCTCTCTCTCTCTCTCTCTCTCTCTCTCTCACTCTCACTCTCTCTCTCAAGTTGTAACCGCTGGAACATTTCTGGCCGTTTGAGTTTCGTCCTTCAACTTTGTACAATGCAACTTTGTGCATTGACATAAAATGGTGGGAAAGTTCTAAATAAGATGGCTGCCTCTCTTTTTTTTCTTTCCTGATATTTCAACACTCTTATGACAAAATCTTGTAAAACTGTTTTTCACAATGCAATCTGGCTCATGTCGCTTAAGTAATTTATCCTTTTATTCTAATTGTTTTGTTTCTTTCTAAATTGTAGTTCAGATTCTTAATTCTTACAATTATTCCAAGATATTTTTGTTAGGTTGTAACCATTATTTTTGTTACATTGATTTCACCAAGTATATCTTCATATTGCAAGTTTGGTGAAAAACTAAGACAAATCCTAATTTAAAATCCTAAGCCTAAACCTTTGGAACAATCAACTAAAATAAAAATTCTTCTCTAGCTAACGTTTCTGAACATAGTTAAAATGGATTTATATCTAGCCTTTAATGACAATTATGCAAAGAATGAACTGATGACTAAAGAAGGGTCCTGTGCACAGCCACAAATTATTCCTGATTTATAGACCATGACATGAACTGATGACCATGAGATGCTTAACTATAATGCTGGTGCACTGCTAGATATATGGGTGCAACTTTCACTGCTGTATTCCACTTTTTGGATGATGGGCACCATTAGAATTTTGAAAACCTTCAGCTAAACAACTGTCAATATTAGACTGTCAATATTAGAGAAAAGCTATTTTTTCACCAAATGTTTGGCCTCAACAATTGCATCGCTTTACCAGAAAATCAAATGAGTAGGACTTTTGTGCCTCTATGGGATTCCAACAATCTGCTTTCTTTCCCAGCACAAATATTGTATGGCTATAAGAAGAGGGGTGGGTGGACATAGTAGACATAAAGAGGTATCTTTGGATTTACCTAGCACTGAGTATATGCTCAAGATCTCTACACGTAATGGAAACAGTTTTCCCCCATGATTTAAGGGCTTTACATTTTTATCTTTACACAGTATATCTTTTCTTTGACCAGAGGTACTGGGTGTAGCAAATGATGAAAAGAACACAGGTTGTCCTGTCTGACATACATAAAGGGAGTGAAACTTGCAGCATATTGCTGTTTTCATCATTTTGCTAAAAACCTAGGATATTTCTCATCTGGCCAGATTATTTGTGATGCCCAGGTCATAAAGGCTACCTACACTTACAGGTAGACCTTGTTTAATTTAAACTTATGATGGACTTAATCAGAGCTATTTATAACCCATTTTTAAAATTGTGGTGGCTGCCCCCCCCCAAAGAAAACCCCCCAAAATCCCTACATGATCACATTTTGGGATCTTTGCTAGCTCACATTTATGACCATCTGCCACATACCATGACCATGATTTTTGTAGGGTTTTTTTGGGGGGGGCTTAGTTTCTGGGGGGAAAAACAGCAAACTGTTTCACTTAACAATAACTGAAAACAAAGTTGTGGCTTTGTGACTGCCACAACTGCAATTCCAGCCTTAATTAGGGGTGTACATCAACAGCTACCTGTATTATACCTTTTCCCCAACCTGAGGTTTTCACAATGGTGGCCGGAAATTCTGGGAGGTAAATTCCTGTATTATAACCAACTGTTTCAAAACAATTAAGGGATATTTTATAGTATGAAAGTTAAATATGTTTTGATAGAATATGAAGTAAATAGCGGAGTCTTATTCTACCATTGATGTAAAGTTTCATGGAATATATAACTCCTTAAAAGAGGACTATCCCTTAAATTCAAAAGAAGCTGACAGTCACCTATTTTTCCCTTTGGTGAATTAGCTGGCACTTTGCCTTTTAGTTTATGGTAAAGAAGAAAGGGGAAACCTTGCTAATTTCCTGTCTGTCTCTCTCCACAGCGTGAATGCATCTCAATCCATGTTGGCCAAGCCGGTGTGCAAATTGGCAATGCATGTTGGGAGTTATACTGCTTGGAACATGGCATTCAGCCTAATGGCACAATGCCAAGCGACAAAACAATTGGTGGTGGAGATGACTCATTCAACACCTTCTTCAGCGAGACGGGGGCAGGAAAGCATGTTCCTCGTGCTGTATTTGTGGATTTGGAACCAGCAGTCATAGGTAAATATGACTTACATGGCTGCAGTAAAAGGGAGAAACGTGGAAGTGGTTTAACAGAAAGGCTTAAGATGTAAAAACCTCCTGTTTTATATGTTGCCTTCTGGACTTTATAAGGGAAATTTATAGAAGTGTGTTACCCCCTACTATATATATTTGGAGCACAGTATTTCCAAATTACAATCTGCTTTATTTTATTTAGACTTTGATACTTCATAACTCTTGAAAAATCAGATAGTGTTTCTCTTTGCCCTCTGCTACTGCATATTCTCATGTTTAGTTTGTAGCTTTTGGAGTACTTGGCACAATGAATCATGTTCCTATTAGGTTTCCAGTTAAGATATAGATTAAAATCTGCAACTAGGAAATAAGAATATTTATATGCTCTTTCAATAAGCTTATCTCCCCGTCTATTTCACAGAAAGGAAATCCCAAGTAGGAAACAAATTAAATCATATTCAAGTGAATCTTAAAAGTAAATGAGAATTTTTAAAGTTTAATCTTTCACAATAAAAATTGAAAACTAAATTCATTTTTTAAAAATGAGTACACTAAATATTTCTGATTTAAAATGTATACTTTTGAAACCAGAAACATATTTCTATGAAGGGAAAAATATAAATGATTGAAATATATAATCTGTATTTCCTTATCAAACCTAAAACCTGTATGGATTTGTGAATACAAAATTGATTATTTACAGAAGACTGGAAATTGCTTAGAAAGGAAAATAAAACCATTTTAAAAATAGTTTTTCAGTCTTTAAACCTCTGCAGGATATCATTTTTAATACTTATTCTTATATTGATAATGTTATGTATTGTAATCTTAGGTATTGAGAGGTTATGGTTTAAACAGTAATACTCTGAACCAATGAGCAAGTAGAACGTGAACAATATTTTCTAGGTTTTCACTGTGGAATAATGTATATTCTATTGCAGATGAAGTGCGGAATGGGATATATAAGCAACTCTTCCATCCCGAACAGTTGATTTCTGGCAAGGAAGATGCTGCTAACAATTATGCAAGAGGTCACTACACTGTGGGAAAAGAAATAATTGACCTTGTATTGGAGCGGATTAGGAAGCTGGTATGTCCTAATGTTTTAAACCTGTCAAACATACGCTAAGATTTAGCTTGAGCATAAATTAGACCTAAAACACAAATTGTGCAATAGGTAGATTACCTTATTGGCCTGGGTGCTGCAATATAGTTTTTTACAACGTTAAGAAAAATGTCATTGGCTGAAATGAAGAAGAACATGTTGTATGGAAAGGCGCTTATCACAGGCATTCCTGGAGGCTTCTCTGCCCACTTGCAGTAATAGTTACACCTACATGACTAGGCAAGCAGTGATTGATTGGGTGGCAAAGTGGCTGTTCCTTCCCCAGCTCCTCTCTTCCTGGGAGAGAGAAAGGCTGGGCTCAGGGATGCAGTTGTCATATCAATATAACCCTGATCTTGAAACAAGGTGACCATGACAGTCAAAGGGAAATTACAGGTGAGGAACTTAGCAGAGCCAAAGGTTGTTGGAACTACTCTTTTTTTCTGTACATTTTTTTCTCTTTGACTTCCCCTTCATTTTCTTCTAATACTATCTTCTCTCTTCCCCTTCCTGAAGGCAAGGGTCAAACCAGTGTTGCCAGTGGTCTAAACTGACAACTTGCAATAACTTTTTTAGATTAATCCAAGCCTCCTTCCTTACAGATCACAATAACAATTTTTTGGCAAGGAAATTGGCAATAAAAAAAGAAAAGGGCAAACCTATAAGACATAAATCTTGATTTGTACTGTTAGAATGTGTAATATGCATATTCTTCTTTCAGGCAGACCAGTGCACCGGTTTGCAAGGGTTCCTGATCTTCCACAGTTTTGGAGGAGGCACTGGTTCAGGTTTTACTTCTCTGCTGATGGAACGCCTTTCCGTTGACTATGGAAAGAAATCAAAACTCGAATTTGCCATTTACCCAGCTCCTCAAGTTTCAACTGCTGTTGTTGAGCCATACAATTCCATATTAACTACGCACACTACTCTTGAACATTCTGATTGTGCCTTCATGGTTGACAATGAAGCCATCTATGATATTTGTCGAAGGAATCTAGACATTGAGCGCCCAACATACACCAATCTCAACCGTCTCATTGGTCAGATTGTTTCATCCATCACTGCCTCTCTTAGATTTGATGGTGCCTTAAATGTGGATCTGACAGAATTCCAGACAAACCTGGTGCCTTATCCCAGAATTCATTTTCCCCTAGTCACATATTCCCCTATTATTTCAGCAGAGAAAGCCTATCATGAGCAACTCTCTGTCTCTGAGATCACCAATGCTTGTTTTGAGCCATCCAATCAAATGGTGAAGTGTGATCCTCGCCATGGCAAGTACATGGCCTGTTGTATGTTGTACCGTGGAGATGTTGTCCCCAAGGATGTAAATGCTGCCATTGCTGCTATCAAGACAAAGCGTACCATTCAATTTGTTGATTGGTGTCCTACTGGTTTTAAGGTAGGTATTGCTGATATGTATTGCAAATGGCATCTCGTCTAAATGTGTATATTACTGAATAAATGTAATAGAAGAAACATGCAACTTTGAAATGGTATAAATAGCATCATGATTTACAGTGCAATTAAAATTATATTTAAGAGCATATAGCAGCTGGAGGGTTTTGCTTATAGTTCAGATAGTTAGGGTTAGAGTTAGATGCTATGGTAGATATATAGAAAGTGCATGCAGGATTATGCAAATTGAACTCCCATTTCTTTAACAGCAGAATTGCTTTTGGCAATAATGTTGGGATATTTTCTGACATGCAAATAATTAAGAGTTTTGCTTTATTTCAATTTTTCTATGAAAAAGACAATAATTTAATATATAGATCCAGCTGTGGTGGTGCTTAAAGCACAGAACAATCTTTATAGGATTTCTGTTCTCTATGTAAATGCAGCACATTCAGATATGCAAATGTAGAAATGTTACATACTACTTGAATGTAGGAAAGGCTGACAATGTCTATTTCTGTAACTCTCTAGGTGGGTATAAATTATCAGCCCCCAACAGTAGTTCCTGGTGGTGACTTGGCCAAAGTCCAACGTGCAGTCTGCATGCTCAGCAATACCACAGCCATTGCAGAAGCTTGGGCCCGTCTGGATCATAAGTTTGATTTGATGTACGCTAAGCGTGCTTTTGTCCACTGGTATGTAGGAGAAGGAATGGAGGAAGGAGAATTTTCTGAGGCCAGAGAAGATTTGGCTGCCCTTGAAAAGGATTATGAAGAAGTGGGCACTGACTCCTTGGATGGTGAAGATGAAGGTGAAGAGTATTAAAACTCTTTAAATATTGTGAGGCTGTTGCCATTTGCTACTTTGCCTGTATTAACCAATAAAATGCATTTTTACATCTCCAATGTAAACATTTAGCATTCCACGATAAAATGCTTGGAATAAATTCTTATAACCAAAGAAATTTGATCAGTTGTTAATACAAGCATTAAACGTTTAGGTGGGATACAAATAAAATGATCTTGCATATCAATATGAAGTGGTCTCATTCTTAAAACAGACATTTTCCATTCAGTATTTGCATATAGTAAAAAAAGTTCTATTTTTTTAAATGGAAAACAAATCCATTTTTTACTATTTCAATAAAATATTGCTTGCATAAAAACATGTTCTTGAAAGAATGTCACAAGTATCCTTTATATATATTTATAAATAAATATCTTTATGTATCACATGCATTTAACATCTGTTCAATTTAAACATTCTCATTTTTTTTCATCATACAGTGCTGTTAACTTAAAGCCAACAACTACTCACATCAAAAGTTATATAATTCAAACATATATTTCCAGATTTTCTCTAATCCAAAAATGCACAATACTTTCCCCCATATATCAATAGCCTACAGCAGCAAAAACCTTGCCTGCACCCCTTCCCAATATATAAGCTCCATATCTTATGTCCCATCCAGTTTCGTGCCATTCTCTTAAGAAGGGAATTTGGGTATAGTAGCAGCCTTTTAATCATAGTGCATTTTTAATTAAGATATTTAATCCTAATGAGCTGGAATGATAGAAAAATTAATCATCATTATAATACCAGTCATCTGGGATGAGCCCATTTAGATTTCTTGTTCTAGCATTTGAAGATATAAAGTACCGTATTTTCACGACCAAAAGCCGCACCGGATTAAAAGCCGCAGTATCAATTAACGTTAATTTTTTAAACTTTTTCCACATACAAAGCGCACCGGGTTATAAGCCGCGCTCAGAGACCCGGCTCCCCTTGGTTCTTCATCGAATCACGTGCGCAGGTTGCAACTTGGAACTCCGTCTGCCCGAGTTGGGGCATTTTCTGGCTTGGGACGCTCCGGCGGCTTCTTCGGGAGGCAGCCCGCCGGCTTCGGCGAAGGCTGGGACGGAGAGCGCGGCGACCGTGGAGCATGTGTAAAGTACTTTCGCCCCCACGCCGGCCCCCCTCACCGCGCGCCGGCCTTCGGGGATGAAGGGGCAGGACTTCCCGGGCGGAAGGCATGCCTGGCTCTGCGGCTCCAGCCCCAGCACCTTTCGGCCGAGCCTCTCCCGCCAGGCGGCCGCCTTCCTCCGCTGAGCGGCCCCGCGCAGCCTCGCCACCCCGGGAGATCGCCAGCGCGGGGGCATGGGGCGCCGCGGCCAGGGAAGCCAAACCGGGCGGCGGCGGGCAGGGCGCCCGGGTTGCGGTCCCCGAGGCGGGCGGGTGGGCGCACGTGGCAGGCGTCGGCTAGCGGGACGTTTCTGGCGCGGGAGGCTTCGGGCTCTGCTGCTCTCCCGGCTCTTGCCCGGCCGGCGTGGTGTGCTGGGAAGACCGGCGCCGCACCGGCCACCCGCGCGCCCTTGACCAGCAGCGCAGAGCCGGCTGGGGCGCGGAGCGGAGTTAGGCAGGGCGACTGCCGGGGCGGATGGGGTGCTCGGCGCCGGCAAATCCTGAAGGGCTGCGCCGGTCTGCCGTCCCTTCTTGCGGCGGCGGGGGTGACGGAACAGCTCAGTCTATAGGGGCTGGGAACTGGGTGGCTCTCTGCTCGCCCCCCGGTCTCCGACTGAGAAAGTAGCGAGGTTGAAGGGAGAGACCCGAGGGACGTGTGCATGCTTGCGAGCTTCAAGTTTGAGCGTCGGGAGGGAGAGATTTTCTATCTTTTTTCACACATAAAGCGCACCGGGTTATAAGCCGCACTGCTGGTTTTTGATAAAATTTTAGGATTTTCAGTGCGGCTTATGGTCGTGAAAATACGGTAACAAGTATTAAACAAGGCTTGGGAGTATCAATCAATGCTCTGAATTGCAGTAAATCATGTTTTCCATTTGTTGTAAGAGCAATCTTTCAGAATACTAAATGGTAAGCACAGAAATGGTAGTTCAGAACATTCTATTCCCGCTTGTTACATGTCTATTAAATACACACCACATCTAGGTTAAGATATTAGTATGCAGATGACACCCAGTTACATACTTCCAACTTCACAACCAGGCAGATATGGAGTGAAGTGTCCTAAATCAATGCCTACATCCTATTAGGAATCAGGGAAAAAGAGCAGCCAGTTTGTAGAAAGGCTGCTCTTGGGAATAAACACTGGAGCTCCCCAACAATAACAAAAATTATTTCAATTTTCATATAAATTATGCAAAGCATACAACTTGTATGTATGTTTTCCTTGAATAACTAGTTATCAAGGGGACAGAATCTGACTGAAAAGATTTGTTGGATGTCCATGATGTCAGTCAGATATTGCCAGTTTAGGAAGGTAGGAAATATTTCCAGCTAATGGGTACACGTGTGCCATAAAGCACAAGGTCAGATATGCTATCAGTTACATAAGGCCAAATGGTGGCAGGTACCTTGCCAATCTCTTAAGCCCCAGAAAAGATTCTATCAACCTAGGTTATATTAACAATTCACATATACTACTATATTATCAATAAGTCTAAAAAGTCCAACCAAAGGGTAATTTAATGGATTGAGGATTCTGTAACAGACCACTTTTAATGTTCTAAAATATAGCAGATACCCACATCATGAGGATCTAAATTCAAATAATTCAGAATGAATCTAATTATCCCTAAACTCATTTAACAATATAGACAATATGGGTAATCCTTTTCACACAACCAGTGCAGCATCCCTGTGGTCATGTGATGAAAATTCGGACATTGGTTCACAAATATGAACCAATATTTATGACAGTTGCAGTGGCCAGGAGTCAAACAATCACTTTTTGCAATTTTTTGACTAGCAAAGTTGATGGGGAAGCCAGATTCACTTAACAACCCTGTTACTAACTTAACAACTTCAGTGATTCACTTAACAACTGTGGCAAGAAGGGTCATAACATGGAACCAAGCTCATTTAACTGTCTTGATTAGCAATTTTGGCACAATTGTCATAGGCTGAGGACTATCTGTAGCAAAAACTTTGTATTCTTACAAAGGAAATAAATACTGTAGTTGGATAATTTAGTGGCCAGGAGTAATGTTCAACCTTCCGAAGACTTCCAAGAAAATAAAAGTATTGTCTACATTATGAAATAGAACTTTTGTGAAAGAGTGGGTGAAAATGTTTTTTTATTTTGCATCTATTGGCATTTATATTACCCTCATCTTAATGGATTTATAGAAATGTGCTTATTAAAGCATGTTAACCACACTTAACTATGAAATCTTGTCTTTAGACATTATATTAGATGTCTAATTAATGTCTTTAGACATTATATTATAGCAAATTCTCACTCCTCCACCCACATTTAAGTAGTGTCCTGCAGAAACCTGTTAAACCTGATTATTATTCTTTTTGTATATGCTATTTTCATGCTGTTCTCTATCTAATTTCCTGCTGAGGTCTGATGAATGTTAACTGTAAATGAGTATATTTTGCAAAGGGGTGGTTAAAAGGGATTAGCCCTTTGGGTTTAAGTTTTGCACTGTTTTTAATGGATGGCTTTTCCTTTGAAGTGTAGTTGGGGGAAGGGAAGTCTGCCTGTAAAAGAGAATCTGGTTAGACAAACTGCAAGTTCCTGTCGCTGGTAGCTATTTCATCTGATGTCTTGTGGATCTGGCCATTATTTTGTTGAGCTAGTCATGTCATTTAAAAAAAATAGCATAGATTAAGAAATAAACAGGATTAGAGGTAACCCAAATTTAATTTCACTTTTGCATTCAGGAAAATGCTCATGGTGATTGGTGCACATTTGTCCTACATTTCACCTAGTAATGATTGATAGAGTGGAAAAAAATGCCATCAGCATTAACAATTTTCTTTGTCATTGCCCAGAGCAGAGAGAGCTTTTTTAAATATGTCACTTTCCAGTCACAAGTTGTTCTTGCCAAAAACAAACTAACTAAAACACTTATAATACTTATGAAAATAGGTCAACTTCTTATTTACAAGCTTGGGAAGCACAGAACAGAATGGATTCGATGAACAGTTGTCTGCAATCTGGTTCTTCATTATGTATTGGAGTTCTATTTCTCCATGTTCCAGTCAACACAGTCTTTGGTTAGTCTGACTCGGAGTAATGATCTAAGTTAGGGGTGTCAAACTCTCAGCATCACATTTTCATCATGTGACGTATTGCAACTTTCCCCCTTTGCTAAAATGGGAGAGGGTGTGGCCAACGCGTGACACATCTGGGCCACATGCCGTGATTTTGACACCCTTGGTCTAAATCAATGTTTTTCAACTTCAGCAACATTAAGATGTGGCTGGGGAATTCTGGGAGTTGAAGTCGTTGTTGGGTTTGTTTGTTAAATTTGTATGTTGCCTATCTCAGTATCAGTAACTTGAACTAAATCATCTGGAGGTATTAGGTTGAAGTATGCTATAACATATATTTCACCTTCTCAAGTGAGAATAACACTGAGTACAGTTCAGTATTAGTATTACTTATTCAATGCTGGTTTGAGAAATGTCATAATATATAAGTATCAGATTTATATAATACATTATTACAAACCAGAATGACTGGATTGGTGCATCATGTTAAAATCAAAACAAAAACACACAGTTGTTTACTGATACATGTTAATTCAGCTACTTAAAAAAATACAACAATTAACGTTGTTTTCCCTATGGATTTTATTAAATGAATTCCAGACTTGACTAACACTTGCTCCAGTCAATGAACTTTGCACCAATTCTTCTGCTACCTTTCCAAAATATATGAACTGTATTCTTTCACTGTGTAATTTTATTTTAAATGAGTAAAGTAGCAATGGAGAATACCTCCTGATGAAATTATTATCCTGTCCTGGACATTTGTGGCAGGTCCATGTTTTTTGATTAAACATCTACCATTCTACTACTTCTCTTGGAGCACACTGTCTTTAAAAGCTGTTTATATTTTTACTTTTATATACCAGTACATACTATTACTTTTAAAATATAGTTTAATTACAATCCACAAAGCCACCCATTTTAAGTATATTGCTGCTCTGTTAAGTACTTAGATCAGAAGACATAAAAAAAACACCTTTAAATGCTTTTAAGGTCTTGCCTAAGTGTTTCATATGTGCGGCTCTGGATTATTCTCCTTTAATCTTGCACTGAATATTCTTCTTTACATTTTTGAGCCACTAAATACTTCTGGAAGGCATTTGCTGAATGAACAGATTTCTATCCAGCTGGCTTATACATTAAGGTGGTACAGTAGTGCAGCAGTTATTACCACAGTCAGATCCTTCTAAAGACAAGTTTGGAGTTTGTGGGAGAGTTTGTGGCACAAAAACAGTTCTGCTCACTGCAGCATATTTCAAGCTTTTTGGTAAAGGACTACTAATGTTTGCTTTCATGAAATAGGATACTGATCAAGCATTAAAGTCAACATTCCTTTCTATAGCCCCTAGGCCAGAAAGAGAGTTGAAATTAACTTTCCATGTAAGCCCAAGTATTATATTCTCTTTGAGAGAATATTGCCAGAAACGTTAAAATTCCATCCTTTATTGAATACAGGCCTGAAATGTGATTGGGTGGTTTTGGGCCAGACTCACTCTCTCACTCAGCCCAACCTACTTCACAGGATTGTTATTGTAGGGAAAATAGAAGGATACAGGAATATTAAGTATCTTCGCCACCCTGACTTAATAATAAAAATAAATATTTGCTGTTTAAAGGATAAAATTGCATTTCTCCTATTCCACATATGGAAGCAAATCTCAGAAATAGGTGAACTTTACTTTCCCAATAGTAGAGAAATGGTTCCTCTGCAGTGGTGGATTTCAATTTTTTTAGAACCTCTTCTGTAGGTGTGGACTGCTTTGTGGGAGTGGCTTGTCAGCCATGTGACCGGGTGAGTGGCTTGCCGGCCATGTGACTGGGTGGGCGTGGCCAACTTATAAAATGTGGTGAAACTCACTTTACAACGCTCTTGCTTAGCAACCAAAATGTTGGCTCAGGAACTGTGGCATTTGAAGCATGCAAGTCTTAAAGCTGTCAAGTCACAAGACCCTTGCACCCCTAACTCTTTAGAAAAAAAAACCCAGGGGTGTTCAAAATTTACAGCTTTAAGACTTGTGGATTTCAACTCCCAGAATTCCTCCTCTTACTCTTCATCTTGATGATGTGCGGATAGGCAGGGGGAGGGAGCTGGAACCGGTTCTAAACGGCACTGTAGATTTGTGGAACCTCTTCTACATAAGAGGTTACAACTGGCAGGAACCCACCCCTGTTCCTCCGCTGCAAGATAAAGGTTCATAAAATGAATGGAAGACTGCAAAACTTATTCAACACCTTACTGTTCCCTATGCCACAAGATCTTCCTGTCCAATGGCAGCATCTTATTTTTTTCTTAAACCTGAGAACTCTGTAGATATAAAGTCAATGCTATTATTTAAAACTCCATAATACAATTATACCAGTTCAAGTGCAATCATTTTACTTAGCTCACTCTTATTTGCAAATTCATGCATTTAAATATTTCATTAAAGTGACAAATTCTACTACAAAGAGGAAGACAATAATAAACACATATAAACAACTAAATAAGTATGATTCACTACTGACCTGATGAAAGTAGATTCACCTTATGAAAGAACATGTTTTCTTGGCTTCTAAATGCAGTCTATAGAAATATAGCCAGCTACAGGCTATATAGAAAAGAGGGTATAGTGGAATATATAGAAGATATAGTTCTCCTTGCTAGAGCTGGCAGACATAACAGTAAGAACAAAAGGCCAAAATATTCAGAGCACCATAATATGCTCATAACAAACAATTGAAGAATCCTTAAGAGAATAATTTTGCATTCCTGTATTCCTTTTGTTAAGAACTTAATCTTTCTATTTAGAGTTATGTTTTGTCATGTCTTGTGTATTAATCATACTAATGCTTTAAAAGTTTGACCTCATATTCTTTTTCTCTATATAAATGGTTTAGGAAGTAAATTAACTCCTCAAATTCAAGTGAAATTATATATAATATTTTCAGGCAGGACTTAAGTGAATGGTAATGAAAAACTGCACAGAAAAAGAATTTCCGTCTCAACACTTAGAGTAAATATCTACTCCCAAATTTCTGCAGCCATGCCATAGCAACCCTCTTTTTCAAAAGCTGATAATTTAATACATTTTTCATTTGAATTAAGTAAAACCTTCTATTGCTGATGTAAAGCTATCAAGTTCTCAACCAAATCCTATACTTCTACCTGTAATATTAATATTAGCAGATGACAATCATTATCTTCCCTTGTAATTTTAGCAGATAAAGCTGCATATCAAGGCATTAGAGCAACTTTATTGATAATATCACAAAATGTAATCTATATAGCAGATTGCTGGCCAACCCCCCTAAAAAATAAAACAACCCTCCCCCATCATCATCAAACCAACAGCAGGTAATTTGTATGAGGAATTAATGCGTCTTTCTATAGAAGTATAGAGTATAGAAGATGTCAAGAATATTTAATATGTTTACATTTTATTGCCAAACCAGAATAAGCATTTTGTAAAAATTACAAAGATAATAGAAAATTCTTTGGATTATATGACCAGAAAAATCAGTTCCCACTTTTAAAATCTTCAAAAAAAATAACCTATTAATCCAGGGGTGTCAAATTCGATTTAACTGAGGGACATATCAGGTATGTGTTTGACCTTGGGGGGCTGGAGTGGGTGTGGCCAGGGTGGATGTGGTCAGCTTGAGGTCACTCATGTCAGGGTGCTTGTGGTGGCCAGAGTGCTGTGTCAGTGAAAACAAGCTCCCAAGCTCCATTTTCAGGTGCAACAGCATCCTACAACCTTTGCCAGGGAAAATGGAGCTCAGGAGAGCTGCGTGCGGCCCTCACAAGCTCCGTTTTCAGGTGCAATGGCCTCCTGCAACCCTCTGCCTGTGAAAATGGAGCTTTGGAGAGCCACATGCGGCCCTTCCAAGCTCTGTTTTCACAGGCAGAGGCACCATGGGCCAGTCCTTTGCTGTTTCCAGGGTGGCCCTGCAGGCCAGATCTAAGCTCCCCACAGGTCGGATCCAGCACCCAGGCTTTAAGTTTGACACCCCTGTATTAACCCTAAAAAGGAATGAAGAAGAGGTTACTTTGAAGGAAAAATTATTAGAGGAGAGAATAGAACAAAAATACAGATAATTTATTGCTGCATATGTATAGACACTGAAAACCTATGTTACAGTTTTCAAGGGCAAATATATTATTGATAGGCAATAGAACTAGTTGCCCAAATCCAAGTATGCTAAAACAAAAGAAAAGTCCATCTATGAGTGACTTATCACATTTCAGATATGACCCTTGCTGCTGCTGCAACAGTTTGTATATGTATTAGTAAATGAATGAATGAATAAAAACTTGATGTGTAAGGTTTATCCTGTCTCTAAACTTACTTTGATCATTTCCACATTAGTGACATACTTTTATTATTTTATTTTATTTTTATCTTATTTTGAAAATTTAGTCACTCTGGGTAGCTTTTAAAACATAAAAATCCAAATATACAACAATAAAAATAATCCCAGTAAGACTTTTATCTTATTTTAATGTCATGTGCCATTTTTGAAGAAATATAAACCTTGTCCTCTTTACTGCTTTAGTGACACACTGATTGACTAACCTTGTAAGGTGCCCTAAGTGAATATTGGACATTAGTTTTATGTTGTTCTAGCTTTTCTGTTTCATGTTCTAAATTTTCACTGTGTAATGAAACAATGTCCTTGTACAGCACCATCTAGTGGGACCCACAATGCTCTGCACTGCAGAAGTAGTTCAAGAGGATTCCACTGGAGTAGGTGAGTGATGGTCCCAGGGCCCTGTAGTGTGAATTGTATTGGTTACCGTTATATAATTCCAATTCCAAAGGCTTTACATGTTCACCTTTAGTCTTATGTGGCTTGGGACCAGGTTACCTGAGGGACTGTCTTTTTCTAAGAGTCTCTACCCATTCAATTTGGTGTAGCAGACTGGGCATGATGCAGATTCTGTCAGCCAATGAGTGTCAGCTGGCAGAAATATTGGCCTTTCCTGCAATAGTCCCTGCTCTGTGGATTATCCTCCCCTCAGAAATTAGAATGGCCCAAACCCTGTCAGTCTTTCGTGAGGCTTTAAAAATCGGCTTGCATTCCCAAGCCTGAACGTGATAAGCTCCCCATTTCTTGGCTTTACTGTTAACTGACCACTCCTCAGTTGCTGTGTATATTTATTTTGGATGTTTTTTTTAATTGTTTATTAAATGCAATTAAATTTTAATTGTTTTATACTTTTTGGAATTGAAAGCTGCCCAGAGTCCTTGACTGAATGGGTGGCTATAGAAAGTGGAACAACAACAACCACAAAATGTAAAATATTTATAGTTTAACCATACTCCTGCAAATAGTTTTTTCTTACTGACATACAGAACAGTTGCCCCTATCATTTGCAGAAGATCTTGGGAATTAAATTAATTAATTTTATATTACTTTTGGAAAGCATATAAAACAGGATTCATTCTCCAAGCATAGAAGTACATACAGCTAAAAACACCATCCAGAAATATTGAAGCAAAGAAATTCTGTTTAGGGTCTACTAGACAATGACATGTGCACTTGAAATTCTTTATCGATTAGATATTATACTATACTGAATTAGGTTTTTGAAAGTTAAATATGTTAAAGTTATTTTAAACTATATCCCAAACAAGTTGAATCTTTCAATTTATGAATAATTTTGGAAATACCAAATTGAGACTGTCGTTTTGTTAAAAATAAATTTGTATTTCAGTATTTACCATTGTTAACCACAGCTAATCAGTTTTTTGAAGTCACATGATACACAGAACCATGAATTAATCACACAGCCTGGGTTCAAGCAACACATATTCCAATGTGGTTGACCAGTTTGAGGTTTGATATGTTACACAAATAAAGCTTTTGATCAACACAGTCAGTGGGGAAGCTGGCAGGTCACAAAGGTGGATCATGTGACCATTGGATGCTGTGACTGTGTGTGATTCACCTAATGACAGCAACTGGGATTGCTGCTGCATTAAGCGGCATGGTGGCATGACATCACACTTTATAACTGCTTCACTTAACAACAGAGTTGCAGAATTACCATCATTAAACTGGGACTACCTGTATGGGTTTAAGAGTCCATTATTAAGAGAGTGCGTTTTAATTATAAGGTTTTATGTTGGCTTAATACTTTACCATTATGCTTCATTGAGGAACAATTTTACGTGTGTACGCTTTTGACATTGACCGTTTCTTTTTCTTTTGGTTTATTGAAGTTGCAAAGTGAGAGCTGCTCCCCAACCTCAGTCAACCAACTTTCCCAAACATTTGCCAATCAACATTATTCATGGCAGCTGCAGTTTCAGATAAGCTAAGGGTACCAAGCTGAAGAAGACTATTTTTTAAAAAATACATTAAGCATCATTTTATTCTCTAAACAAAGAATTGAGAACTCCACATTAGTATTGGGCCTACTTTAATATATGTGCATTTCTGTCCTTAATGAGACTCCTTTTGTAGCTCCACCCGGCCCAGATATGCTTAAATAAGGACTATTAACTCTGTTTTTTCTATGGAATAGAAAATGTGGGGAAGATTCAACTATCTTTTAATCCAGGTCTTTCAAACTTTTTTTTTTCTACACTGCTTGGTATATATATATATATTTACTTAATCCAGAGAGAACACAGAGAGGGCAAAGGACATTAAATAAATGTGCAAATATTATCCTCATTATATTACACATATTGTATTGTACAATGTGGTGTTGCAGATTTTAGGGTCTGAAGGTAATGTTTCCTGCTTATTTCTTCTTATGCCCACTTTAGAATACGGTGAAAACTATTTCAGATGTAAAAGAATTAGTAAGTTTCCTATTGCTATTTCCTGCAACTTTTAATTGTTCACATGTCAATATGACTAATCTTTGAGAATTTTATATTTTAGCAACTTATGATTAGTGAGTTTTGTTTGTCATGTCTATGCATTAGCTTTTGTACTAGAAAGGACTAATATAAAATGAGAATTTGTTGCTAGACAGATTACTGTTGTTTTAAATTTTAAAAATTTCCATAGCTTCTCTGGAAGTGAGACTGACTTCGTTAGGCTGTATCAAAGCTTTAAGACCCCATTAGAGTCACTATCATTTGTGCATTGGATTGTGCCCACACCTTTGTACACTACTTCTTAACAATTGGGTCTTTTCTGTTTTTAATCAGTCTAAAATAAAACCACTCCCTGCTTCAACTCTGATAGTGGTTATTCCGGATGATCAGCTGCATAGCTTTAGCAGGCACTACAAGGGAGTATACTGTCATTTTTCATAACTCATTAACTCTCGAGTATGGGAAGAGGGCAAAAAGGAGGAACCCTGCCATGCCCTGAACACTGGCATAAACCTCAAGCGCTTAAGATGTGTAAATTATAAATCCTGAATTCCGACGGCGCGGCACCAAAAAGGCCTGGGTTCACCAGCTGTTGCTACTTTGGGAAACTTATGATCGCATAGCTAGGAGCTGAGGTGCAAAAAGGGACTGGCTGGAAACGTCCCCCCACCCTCGCATCCCGCGATCTAAAACTTCGGATAAAAAGAGGGCGGCACCCAGGCTGTGTCGACGGGGGAGGAGCAGATTGGGCCAAAAATACGGGAGCGAATACACGTGCGCTACGTGCAGCGCCTGCTGCTCCCCCGGGTCCTAGAGGGCAAGTCTCTTTCTCTTTCCCTACAGGTAGGGCTATATTCTCTGCAAGGTGCTTGGCCCATCCTTTTTTTGTTGGGTCAGTACCTGAGGATAGGATGGTGTCAGTCACAACACCTTCGGTAATACATGGCCTACATTTGTGGCTCTCCTGTTTTGTTTCCGCCTTCGTACAACAGGAGACCACTGGTAGATGCTGATGAAGGAGGGGTTTGGACTTCGTCCACGGGTCTGGCCCTATCCTGTTAGGTTGTACTTCCCTTTGATAATCTGACATCGGAGAGGATTGTCCTTTTGTTCTCCTAATCGTCTTCGAGTGGACCCAAATGACATCACCTCCATCGCCATCCATCCCGCCTTCACCGTATTTTGCCAGTAACAGAATAGAGTGGGGGTGGGGTTATAGCAGCATAAGCGTTTAGACGCCACGTACCACGTTGGTTAGTAAAGTGATTTGGACAAAGCCCCAGGCTCCTGAGTTATAGGGTCGGGAATCTTATTTTAGATATCTCACACTGTAGACTAGTAAGAGATCCCTGAGGTTTGTGTGAAACTGAATCAGAGGCATAGTCGTTCGGGAGGGGGGAGGGTAAGGATTAAAAATGATTGCATGTCAAGATTCGAAGGATTGCTGGGCAATATTGGGGGAGATGGTTTGAACTTTTGTTTATAAAGAAAACATCCCTCACCCCACCAAGTGCAAAACGATTAATGCCGGAAGTCTTCATATAACTTAACAGCAGCGGGGAAGAGAGCTCAGGAAGAAACCTGTTTCTATAAAACTTTTTGGAATAAATCCAACATTCCAATCCTTTTCTTCTTGAAGAATTGTGCTAATGAGTAAGGCTTCAACATCGGTGGAATGAAGTAGGGAGAGAGAGACAATTCTTGACACGGTGAAAACACGAACCACTTTTGGAGAGCTAAAACTTGGTTAAAGAGAGTTTTGTCGGGCTTTAAGCGCATCCTGCAGAATATGGAGTGTTCAAAGCTGTATTGATATTGCGAGAAGCTTCATTGCCAGAAGGGAAAGTATGTTAAAAAGCGACAGTTCTCCGGTTGATTTTTTCCGTCTAGGAACTGGGCACATTTCACATAGTGTCCTATTAATCGCTGCTCAGAAGTAAATTAGACTGAGATTTAATTGGGGCTTGTTTCCAGGTAAGCGGGTGTATTACAGTCCCCGATGCTAGAGCTATAATCCTCCACATATATTTGCACATTTACTAGAAAATAAATATATCTTTCACCTTAGTAGAGGATTAAAGTAAACCCCTTTTTAATGATCGGTTTTTAATGATTACTTGGATCGTCCTCTCCAATCACTAGTTTCCATTGTCCTGGAGACTCCAGTGATCTGCCTATAGCCCGTACTGAAGAGCTTCGATTCTTCTATGCAGGCTTGAAAGCCACACATAGAGCAGCGCTCCAGTTTACACCCCCCGCCCCCCGTGCAGTGATTTACACTGGAAAAGAAGGCTTCCCCACTGCACAGCACCAGGCGCAGACAATGAAACAGCTCAGCCTCCCTCCCCTTATGACGTTTCCCAAGCTTTTGGCCTATCCGAGAGAATAGAGAGGCTCTTTAAAAAAAGAAGTGCCGACAGTGAGATGGCTGTCAGCTGTGAAAGATCGCTCCGCACATGTAAACATAGATCATAAAGGCGAAGGTGGATTAGAGAGTAGAGACCTATGTGCTTGCGTTCTCTGCGTGCAACTCATTAGCTTAGAGGTCTCGAGTGATCTTCCGTTGGAGGACCTCGAGCATGGCAACAATCCAATAATAGGTTTCTGGAACAAAGACAAATCCCAAAGTTTTATATAGCAAGCAGGCCTATATGAGGAAATTACTTAAGTTTATAAGAAGCTGATGCCTAGATATTTTTGTTCAAAATAATCTTAATATATAAAATTGCCCTTAAATTCTAAAAGAAATCACACAGAGCTTTGGTATCTTTTTATAAAATTGCTGTATTCAATTTACTTCTGGTGAAAAAAACTAATAAATGAGTCTGCTTTGTGATAAAGTCCATGATTCTAAGGACATTTTCCTCTCTCCACCCCTTTAGAATAATATTGAAGCTTTTTTATCTGCACATTTTCCTCTCCTTCAATATTAGAATCTCAGTATTTTTGGAATCAATCTAAATATGTTATTTTGCACTTTTGGTTTATCGTAGTAGATTTCATGGGCCAATATGTTTAAAAGTAAGTCATTAAGAAAAACTGCAAAGTAAAACAATTACCAGAATCACTGAAGATGCATTATGCAATATTTTCAAGTCTTATTTGAAAAGAAATATCATTGAATTCAGTAAACCTCATTGCCAAACATGCAGAATACTGGATTAATAAAGATAGATTAAAAACTACAATTATTGTAAGAGAAAATATGGCTTACCTTTTTTGGCCTCACCTCAATCTCCATTTTGAAACACAACTGTAGGACTATACAAGAAATTAAAGTCCTTGCTGTGAAACTGTTCAAAATATTAATGTAAAAAAAAGCAGTTTTGAAAAGACTATTGATAGTTGCATGTACTCCACCTTGTTGGAATGCTGCTTTTTTCATAACTCCAAATTTTCTTTAAAGAGTTACGAATACATCAATCCCATCCCTCTTTGTCTGCATTGTTCTGTTGCATCAGACCAGTATCTTTTTACTAAAAGGTATCTTTTTACTAAAAGTTTTATTAACAAAAAGATTTCAAAGATTTCACTAAAGTCAATGCCTTGCTCACTATCCTACTTATGACCATCTGAAACTTAAAACTTGATCAAAATGGCTAATCAGTTCAACAACAACATAATAAATCAAATGTAGTTTTCGATGGCATTTCCTCATCTCAGGGCTGGTGGAGAGGAGGCAAATGAATTATTGTATTTGGACTGAAAGATCAGTGGGGTGTGTGCGCCAGAAATTTGCTTTTAAAGTGAAAACTATGAGATTTTGGCAGGAGGCTTATTTTGTTTTCATGAGTAGTGTTTTCTTATTATATCTATCTAGAGAACCTCAGTAACTCAAAGATACAAAATGGCCTTATTCCGACCAAAATATCTACTATGATTACTTCTATACCTGTGTCTGTGTGTGTTTGTGTGTGGGGGAGGGGGAGGTAACAGGACAGGCATAAATTAAAGCTACAGGTAAAGTATGGAATGAATCCCTTGTAAACATGGCTGCAAGTTTGTGCACCCAGGCCAAGCAAGACACACCCGTTTTCTAAAGCAATTTCAGTCCCAGCAATTTAAGCAAAGGGCCTAGTCTTCATAGTCCCATGTATCCTCGACTGGTGGTGTATGTATTTATACCAACTAAAGTTAACTATATTTATTTAGCAGAAACTGGCTTGACTAAACCCGTTCGAACAATGGGGGACTGCTCGCCATTGGGCTTTAAGGCCCGGCCCTCGTTTCCAATTCGTCGCCGTGGGAGCCACAGTACCGAGGCCGAGCGCGTTTTCTTCGCGTCAACCTGCGATCCTTCGGGCTCAGTAGGCCTTAACTCCCGTCAGAGTAGCCGGGGGAAGAGACCTTCTGCAAGTGGGAGCATACTAGAGTCCCATTTTCTGTTAACTGCTTTGGAAGAGTCGTATCCCGACCCACAAACAAAGGGGTGAGGAGGAGGAGGGCTTGGCACCCCATGTGGTGAGAACGAACTAACGCCAGCCCCGAAGAAAAAGCAGCGGCGTGTGCGTGTATGTGGGGGGGGGGAGCACTTTCATAGAGCGTCCTCATCCGCGGACTCTTTTCCTCCTCCCTCCCTTTTGAGCGGAGGCACACCGTCCATTCTAGAGGTGTTCAGCGACGCTTTGGCTGTTGGGGGATTGTTCGGAACGGTTGACCGAGTCGGAGGTGCCCGTCCTGCCGGCCATCTAGCTGGCCATGGCCGAGTTCCTGCCGCCGCCAGAGTGCCCTGTTTTCGAGCCCACCTGGGAAGAATTCGCGGACCCCTTCGGCTTTATCCACAAGATCCGGCCCAATTGCCGAGCGGACCGGGATCTGCAAGGTGCGGCCACCCCGGTAAGTAAACCTTGGCGGCGGGAGAGGGTCGATCGCTTCCCCCCCCATTCCAACCAGGCATTGAAAGGGGGCGCTTTGAAGCCGTACGTGGAAATAGGCGGGGGGTGGCACTCGTCCCCCGGGCCACTCGCCCCCTTTCGACGCGCTCCTCCCGGGACCCCGACTACCTCCCGTCTTCCGAACTCACTTGCCGGGCGTCCGACCTCCGTGCCTGCTCCGAAACTTTCCCCCAACTCCCCCTTTCTTCCTCCTCGCACGAAGCTTCCACTCCTCCCGTCCCACGTCCGCATCGCTAGTGGGGAAAGTGCGCCCTTCCCCAAGAGGGATCCCCAGCTACCCATCTGTACAGGGTCGCCGGTGGGGCTCGAGGCTTTCCTGCGTGGGGGGCTGGCGAGGAGGGGAACAACGGAGCGGGAGGGGGAGCCGCTTCCCTCGCCTCGCATCATCCTAAGGGAGATCCGGTAACCTAAAATGCTTTGTGTGCTTCAGGTCGACTTGTTTTTGTAGCTCCCCCCCCCTACCTCCACCGAGCGCAGAGGAGAGAGAGTGGGGTGCCGCTTGGCCGTCCTTGCAAGCAAAGCGGGCTTCGAGGCTCGGTTCCCCCGTGGGAGACCCATAAATATGGCTGCCGGCGAGCTTCCCCATCGCTCTCGCTTCGGTCCCCGACTCCACTCGAGGAACTCTGTTCACTCGCAACCCTCTGCGGGTCCGAATAAAGTTGCCTTGCGAGGTCCAACCGACGATGTGGGAAGCACACGCGCGCACACACACAAAGCTTACTTTCGTTAGCGTTTCTCCCCCCCCCCCTCCTCTATTCTCACGCACGAAACAATTCTTAAGCTGCTGCGTTTTTTAGATCAAAAGGGCGAAGTTATCTCCGTGTTGTTTTTGAAGGGCCTTCTCTGGATGACTTCTCGGAGGGTCGCTAGTGGGCAGTGCCTTTAAAGAGCAGTGGAAGCTTTTGTTTCTACCCAAGAAGAGCTAACAACCGTAGGCATCATGGGGGCAGCAGCTTTATGTTTCAACTTCATAAAGGGTTTTAAAAATTTCCCTGCATGACTAGATTTATGGTTTCTTCTTGCAGGAACGTGTATGCTAGATGGTTGTTGTTTTTTGTGTTTCAAACAAATGTGGAGCTCTGTAAGGCAGTAGTCTCAGAAGAAATGGTATAGCTTATAAGAGGCAGCCAGCCAGTTCATAAAGTTGGATATTTTGAAAGTAGTTTTGTGTCTAGTCAGGTACTTTGTCAAAGTTTAAGCTGTGTCAAATTCTTAAAATTACACTGCTGCTTTCAATATAAATACTTTGAGCAATCATTGTGTAAAGACCTAAATGAGACAGCTGCTTGGGGTGTTGCCCTCCATGTTGGCATTGTGGTTGAGCTAAAGCTGAAGATTTCCTTGTTTCCCTCTTTTCTGTGCCTATAAAAATAATTCTGTGGCCATTCAGGACCCCCCTGTCTTGATTTTAATAAAAATATCACATTTTAAAGTTGAAAATAAACATATTGTATTGGAGTTTGGAGAAATCATTTCTTTAGAATCCTAGGCAGACATGGCCACCATTTTAGAGTGCAATACATAGTGGAAGGGTGATAAGTCTCCATCATTAAAAATATTATCAGGCACTACAGCAGGCTGCAAGAGGGTAATTTTGAGTAAAATAGCCTGTTAATTATTCATTATTGTTACTGGTTGTGGCTTTATTACTACAGTTACTTGAATTTGATGAAAAAGATTAATTATGGATCAGAAGGAAGTATCTGAAAAATCACATGTTTGGTTCTTAAAAGGAGAGTTACCTATTCCTTCCACCAACATATCTTCATTTATGAGACCAATGGGCTCAGGCAGCATTCGTTATAGTGAGGGGTCCTTAAAAGCATTTAATTGGAAATTAAGACATTTTGATGGTTAGAAGTTCTATTTAAAACTTTATCCATGTTCTGTTTTGGATACATTTGAAATAACTTTTAGTTTTAATTACTGTGGTTAACATAACTGGAGAAAGTGGTATGCAGGACTTCTCTTCTGCTAATAAAAAGTACTCATCTTTGTTCCAGTCAGTGAGCCACTTATTTCAATAAAGGTTTATTGTAGGATAGCACTTACATGTTATTGTAAGTGGGATAGCACTTACATGTTCTAATTTAAAAAATATATGAAAGATAATATATATTTTGTAGATTCTCTAAATTACTTTTTCCATATTTAATTTGTTATTACATTTCTATATTTAAGATTGTAGTGCAAGCCTTTATTATGTCTAAAATCACTTTAAATTCTACTGTTTGGGGGCAGATTTGTACATTTTTGTGAGATACAGTTCAAAAACTGGGATGACCAAATGGCAGCTGAATTACTGTTACCTGGGAGTTTTGTCAATTAAAGCAAGAGTTTTAAAATAAAATCTAATCTGTTTTAGAAAATGGGCTGAAAATAAGTGAGACATATGTTTCATATAAATTGGTGCAGTATTGTGGAAAATAAAACTAATTTGGTTTTTTAAAGGTATTTTTCAAGAAGAAAAAAAACTATTTTCCATGCCTGGTCACTGAATTTGTTATCTCACACTGTCAAAAACATGTGTTCTACATTTGAAACTCTTTTTATAAATAATACCACTTTTAAATAAAGCCTAGTTGTGTATAACACAGGTCACACTGGACAACACACCTGGTTTGTGGATCAGTGTATGGAATATAATGTGTACCCTGATTATATAGCCACGTCTGCTTTGATGCATTTATTGCTGATACTTAAATAAACAAAATGCATATTTTTTCTGGACTTGGCATCAATTGTTCTAGAAAGGGACTATATCATTTTGAACAGGCACACTAACCTTATGTGCATAAGTAGCTTTCCTTAATGTGTAGAAAAGGCTAAAATTACATTTATCTGTCCTGAATGTTTGTGTGGATCCCTATTCTTGACTATTATTTTTTAATAATATAATCTAATAGAAAAATTAAAAGTATGCTGACATAAATTAAATGTAATTTTCCTGCAGACTAAGAAGAAAACCTCTCCAGCAAGGTGGCGTACGTTCCTATGATGTGGAAAATGTGCCCATGAATTTTTGTGAATCCAGATAATGATTCAGTATTTCAATCTGGTCCATTTGTTGTTTAAAATAACAATCTAGTGTCTGTTTCTCTCCTCCTTGTTATTGAAAACTTCTTTTGTATCAAATTTAAATTCTTGATGTTAGAGGTTATAATCCCAAATGCCACATTATTTAATGATCAGTAAAGTTAGCTGGTCCTAACTCACAGAATTTATATGATTATACAGACTTTAGACTTGTTGAAATAATTGTAAGTACATTGATTTAAGTAAATGTTTATACGTTGGATAGCATATGTACATTTTAGAAACATTTATGTACTATGGACTTGGGTAAATTATACACTATTTAACGCACTGAATCTGCTGCAGAGTGCAAATTTTTAGAGAAATATCCCATCTAAAATGTTCAGGGAAAATGGTCCTTTTATTTTCATGAACAGTATATACCAATGATGATGAACCTATGGCACACATGCCAGAGGTGGCATATAGAGCCCTCTCTGCTGGCACGCGTGCCGTTGCCCCAGGTCAGATCTCTGTAGTGTTTCTTTTGTGAACTTCTGTTTCCCTGCAAACGATGATGAAAAAAAAAGATCTTACCTCTTGCTGCGCTGCTGGTGTTGGGATGACCTGCCTCTCACTGGCCAGTTGGTCTTTGGGTCTCTGCTGCGCATGCATACATGCCCATGCATGTGCACATTAATACGTGTGCACGCATGCACATGTAGGAGTACCTTTCAGTTTGGGCATGTGCATGCGCACAGTTTGGGGACTCAGGAAGGTTCGCCATCACTGGTATATACATTCATTAACAGAAAATACTATTTTCTGGCTAAGAAGCAGATACCATTCAAAACTGGGAATTCTTTTCTACCTTCTGCTTTTAAAATTAACAAAGTTCTCATTTGTAGTATTAGACCTTTATCATTCATATTCACTTAGAGGTTATTTTAGACATTAAAATATTGAACATTATACATTTAGACAAACTGGGAGCTATTTTATTTTAATATTTATATTTATTAGAACTGCAATTCCTTTTTCAAAATGCTAGACAACAAAGTTTTCAAAATAAAAATCTCAGATATGTTGCACTTAATAAACAGTGTGTGTCTATGCACTAGAGCACTAAATTATATTAATTCCTGAAATGAGATTTTCAGTTATAAGAATTGATTACAAACCCTATTTTATTGAGTCCTATTGAGATTATTTTCCTGAAGTTTCTTAATTTTTCTGATGATACCTATCTCCCATATTTCTATTTAGGACAGGTTTCCATATGTTGCCTTTTAGATGTGTGGCTTTCAATTCCCAGAATTTCCTAACATAGTCATTGGTGAATATTCTGAGAATTAGGATCTTAAATTATTACATCCAGGATTATGTGTTTAAATAGGATACTTGCTCATCTACATTGTAGCATTCAGTTAGTCAAATTGTGATTAATAAAGATCTAAATCTTGAATTAAAACAGGTGTAGGAAGCTTGTGAATCAAGTAATTCTGGTTAGCTGTAACCAATTATATTCTGATGACATTGCAAAAAAAAAACCACGGCTGTTTAGTGGAGTTATTTGCACCATATTTGATCATCTGATTTGAGCAGAATTGATAGAAAAGTTATACATAGATCAAATTTAACAATTATGTCATTAACATAAAATCAATTTCCAAAAATGGCAAATATGTACTATACTTTCCAAAATTCCATATAAAGAGCTGCTTTCTGCTGGCTTCTGCATCATAAATGCTAATTAAAGAGCAGTTGTTAAGTTAAATGGGAGGGATGATGGTTTCTGTAGAATTCTGCCCAGGTGGTAAATGAATCCGCACTTCCAATCTTGAAACGTTTTACAATTCTTATGAAATAAATTAAATTGGAAAGCTGCTTTTGTGAACCATTTAATGTGTTAAATGTTGCTTTAGATGTGTTATCCTTTATCCTCTTAATATTTAGAAAATATGGCGGTGAATTTTAGTATGTGCTGACCCAGATGTTTTTCTCTGATGTTTTGAGAGTTATTTCTCTCATAAGTTTATTATTATTTACCTCAGTTCACTTTCAAGCTCATTTCTGCCATAGTTCTCTATACATTGTTGAACAGTTTTATAGCTCATGAAATGTGAATTAATTGCTCATTGTCATTTTTTAAAAAATCAATTATTTTTCATTTACATAACATCTAATTTCAGAAGTGATAGGATACTTCATTTATCACTAGATAAATTTTCTTCACTATGAAAAAGATGGAAAATTTCCTACTGCAAGTTAAGTCCAGAAGTTGTCACTGAAAACACCAGATCCAGATTATAAATCATGAAGTGACAAAATATTATTCTTAGATTATGGTTGAAAAAAATATGGTGGAGAAACCATAGTTATTGATACTGAGGGTAATGAAAGCTTTAAATTTCTCTTTGGTATGAAGAAGAGGGAAGTGCATAAACCCAGCATATGCCACTTAATTCATGTAACAACCTATAATGGATGAGCTGTTACTTTATCTGAATTGCCCTGGTTCTATCCCATCTGCTGACAAGTACATGAATCTTGTTTCATAGCTGAATGAGTCTCAATATCATTTGCCTCACTGTATTTTATTAGTCTTAAGATATTAAAATATTTTAATCTTTATAATATTAAAATATTCTTAAAAGTAAGAATAATCTTCATTCTTGATATGACCACACTGTATGCTTACCACTTTTAAAGAAAATGAAATCTTGTGTTATATCAAGATGATAACTGAACTCTAATCTAGATAAACTGACCAAAACACTGTGAAAAGGTTTTAGTGTTATCATTAAAATCAGGGTAAGCATCTGATGCTAAGGTGATCTGCATTGTCGTTTCCATTATTCCTGAGCAGGAATACAATGCTGCTTCATCAATCTGATCTCCTTCTTCCCCAGTGAATGGATCCAGTCATTCCATTATTCCTTGATTAAAAATCCATTCCCATTTCTATTCCAGATCCCCTTCCACACTACCATTTCTCTCAGTGACTGGAATTTGATTGTTTGATTCCTCAAGAAAATCTGTAATTCCTGCTAAAGAGATTTTACACCATTATGTCATTCATTTAGAATCCTTTAAGCAAATATCCTATTTGCAGTTCTGGTGAAGCCATATATAGACTGTATGATGGTTTGGGTCTGAGCTGTAAACTTTTCTGTACAATTTATTCAGAGGTAGTATTTTTCCTTTCAGCAATCTAGAAGATAATTTTGCAAACAGTGACAATTCTTGAAAGTCTTTTCTGATTATATTAATGCTCTTAGCTTGCCTTTCCCTTACTGTAGTGAGAAGATGATAATTTTATGTATTGCTTCATCTACATCATATTAAAGTTTGGAAGTCCAATATTCCCTGAAGGAAAATATCTATATTGTCTTTCATAATATAAGATTACATGTTCTACTGTTGCCTTTAACAGATATAAACCAACCTGATGCTTTTTGTGAATTAAGACATGCTGAAGCATGCCTAATTTATGATGAAGTAGAGAGCATCTAGTGAAGGCATCTAAAGCTGTGAGGACAGCCTGGAGTCATGCATTGCATACATTAATAAACTTGGTGTACATTCAAGCCTTAAAATTCAAGGATAGAAAAATAATATGAATCAGTAAGTACAGTACAACCTGTGATATTGTACTGTATTGGATTTAGCATTATTACATAATGAACCACGTTAGTTTTTGTATGCAAAGGAACAAATAATACTTAAATTGGTGAATGCTTATAATGATTTGCCAGTAGTGAAGCAATCTATTGTATCAGAAAAAGGTTACTCCTATATTCCGATTAATCAATCTGTAATGATCTTTATGAAAGAAAGAGCAGTAAAGAGAAACAAATTCAGAACAAATAACTATTTTAAAAAGTTGGCAAAATGTTTATCCAGGAAAAGAATTGATCAGAAAGTTTCTAAATCTTTAGCAAAGTAATATATAATAATGCATTGGATGTACAGGGAGTTCTTGACTTATAATCATAATGGAGTCTGCCCATTAAGGTTGTAAGTCGTAATGGTTATAAAGCAGGTCATCATACAACTGACTTAATTTTATGGCATTTTTTTGCAGCAATCATTAAATGACAACCCCCCCCCCCCAATGTCCCTAAGTAAATCCATTGATTGCGCGGAATGCTGTTGCTGAAAAACAAATAAACTCCAAGTTTTGGCAAAAACAAAACATGCAGTCATATGATCTTGGAATGCTACAAATTTAGGCTGGCTGCAGAGCATTCAAAATGTGGTTATGTGATGGGAGGCAGTCATCAAAACTTTGGAACCAGGTCATAAGTATCTTGGGGAGATCTGTCATACTTTGAATAGTTAATAACAGCTGGTTGTAAGTCAAGGACTGTGTACTGCTTGAAGTTGGACTGTTTGGGAGGTTTTTTAAAATTATAACAATAATAGAAGATTAACTTTGTAGAGAAAACTAGGATTCATTGCATACATTTTTCCTTGATATATTTTCTGAGTGGTTTTTTTTCCAGATCAACTTCTGAAACCAAAAATGAATCCAAATGGGAAGGAAGGAAATGGTCTGGTGGGAGGCATTTAGGAAAAATGGGCAAGCACACAATATTTTAATTTTTCTTCCTTTTTGTACGCTGATCAGCACCACTCTTATTTTGGCATTTTGTTCTTCCCCAACAACTGTAAGATTGGGACCACATTTTTGCTGGAAACAGATATGAAAATTCTATATAATTGGCAGATGTTGGGTTGTTTTTTCTATGCTATGAGGCATTTTAAAATCTGATAGAAGTTATACTGTATATTCTGTAGAGCAATGCAAATTTTCAAGAGGGTATTTGGCTTCAATGAAGGCTTGAAGCTATTTTGTAAAGCAAGGTGACCCTCTATGTTGCTTTGCTTTTTCTCTGACAATTTCCCAGAAGTTCTAGTAACTCAGTGTTCCCCAACCTTTCTGGTTCGGTGGACCGGCAGAAGCGGCAGCAGAGCGGGGGGGGGGGATAGTTTTGTGCTCTCACTTGCTGCAACTTGAACAATCCAGTTCCAAATGGACTGCGGCCTGGCAACAGTCTGCGGAACAGGGATTGGGGAACCATGTAGTAACTGGAAGACTCTTCTGCACATGTGCAGCTTTTCTATTGTTGGCGGCTGGGAGGCCGTGATGAGATCATCTCCATTACTAAACATTTGCCTCTTCCCACTATACATTAATGGGGTAAATTCCATATTCTGTTGTTCTGCTAATTGTTCTATGCTAAATAAGTATAATAGCAAACTGTCATCATGAAAAGAAATGAAATAGCAATATCTATGGATTAATATCTGAATGACTCAGTTTTTAATCCCCTGCCAGCAATGAATCTTAATACATAAAAATATGCCTATCGTTTTCTCTCATTCTCACTCACTTAACTATGCTGATGGGATAAGGATTGAAATATAACTATTTAATTGTATACAATTGACCTGTATTGAGAGGATGCAATCTTTTGAAAATTCATTTGGAATAAATTTCAGTAGTGCATAGGTGCTTTTTTGCCATGTAAAGAAGTTCATTATTATTTATTAGTCCAGTTGAGCCCTTCTCCCTGGAAAGAGGTCTTCCACAAGATCCAGATGGTCCCCACTGTTGTTATTTAGAAGAACTGTGAAGGACTAGCTCTTCACCCAGGTCTTTGGCAAGGAAGAGTGAGACCCCTCCTTCATCATGCTTGCTACATTTTGTATTTTATTGATTTGATTGTAATTTGATTTTAAATTGGGTGGAATACTGGTTTAATAAAAAATAATATTGCCATCAATCTGTGTAAGAAATACTGGTCAACCAACAAAATAAAAACAAGATATTCCAGTAAAACAAATCGAAGAAAGCTACATCAAGACTCTGTACAGGTAGTCCTTGACTTTTTATGGTGTTTGCAGTGTGATCACAGAACTGATTTATTGAAATTTTGCTAAAAACTGGCATTTACTTTCATTTTTTGCAAAAATACTCCTAGTGAGTGAATAAAGGGGTGATTGAATACCTTAAAACTGGTGAACATATCAAATATTCCTCCCTCCTCCTATTTTTCCCGCAATAACACCATGTGAGGCAGTGGTGGGTTCCGGACGGTACGGCCCGTACAGCCATACCAGAAGTAGCTGGGAGAAGCAACCACCGTACCGGTACGATGGCTCATTTGGCCCACTTGCCCGCCCGCCCGCATTTAATTCTTTAATTCTATGGGTGTTTAAGCCCATTGTACATGTGCACACAGCGTGTGGTACCTGCATGATCTCCACTGGGCAGCTGGGTGTCACGGTGGTGGTATGTTCACGCAGTGCACGTGCCCATCTAGGACACCTGACCCCATGCGTAGAGTACCGACTGCGCCAGGGTCCGGAACCCACCACTGATGGGAGATGAGTTGGACTAAGAGTGACTGGCCCAAAATCATCCAGCAGGCTTTCATGCCTAAGGCAGAACTAAAACTCAAAGTTTCCTGGTTTCTAGCTTGATGCCTTAACACTAAATCAAACTGGCTCTTGTTTAATGGCCACAGCATTTGCTGACTGATCACTGCAGAAAAAAGAGTCAGAAAATTGGTTCGTCACATGATGACCTGCTTTATAACCATTGCAGTTTACTACCATAATTAGTAAGGCTCCATTAGAGTTATAAGTCGAGGACTACCTGTAAAACTGCAGTCACCAGTCACATAAATTTCTACCAAGGTCCCCATACTAATACCCTAACTCCATTATCTGGAGGAAGAGCTGGGTTTTCATGGCCTTGTGAAAATCAGTAAACTGGGAACTGTCCATATTTCAAACTCTTCAGATACAGAGAAGACTCATCAGGTGAGATTGTTTTAGCAACAATGCTCAGAACATGTCCATCTTGCTAGATCTGGAAGGACAGACCAAAACTATCAGAGAAAGATAATTTTGCAAGTAACTTGGTCCCATGCTGTGTAGGGCTTTAAAACACATTGAAACCCAGAAGTCTACTGGGTGTTTGCAGCTCATATAGTAGTTGTGTTCAAAACACAGAAGAAGATTTGGGGTTAATTATACAAGTTCACTTTCTGGTGCTGCTTTTAATTGAAATTTTTAAAAAGTGAGCAAATACTATATTTCCCCCAAAGCCAAGGAAAATTACTTGTACTATCTTTAAAACTAATCTGATACACTAATTTTTAATACAAAGTTATTTGATTACCAGATTGCAGGCAATATTAAAATATAAAAAATGTTCTTAGTAATTCATCTGCTCAGTAGACAAAAGAGTCAAAGATAGGGCAGCGAGCACTAATATTTGCTTCATCCTCATTGCTGTGATTTCCAAATTGCCCTTGTTTGCCATTGCGCTTATAAGATGTAAGGCACCATTATATTTTTTTCAGTTACATTTCTAAAAATCTGAAAATGCCGTAAGAAATGTTTCAGATCAAACTTACTATTTTTTTCTTTTTTTAGGACTGGCAGCCTCCATTTGCATGTGATGTTGATAAACTTCATTTTACTCCAAGAATCCAAAGGCTGAATGAATTAGAGGTAATGACCCAAGAAATATAAATTACATTAATAGTGAACTTATACATCATAGCACACAGAATTTGAAATTGAATACTATTAAATTGTCTTCAAATTATTTTTTGTTACAGCATATAGATATTTCGGTGTTCATGATTCAATTATTGTTTAGCATCTTAGTCTCAATTTGTTTCACAGCACACACCATTTTATATTATATATTTTGTTATTACCATCCCCTTTCTGTTAATCTGAAAAGACTAAAACATTGTAGTCTTCCATTCTGGTATCACTTATTGTATTTGCTGCCACTTTCAGCTCAATAATGTTTAGTATAGTAACCATGTATGGGTCAGCAGTTTTCTTTTTTTATTCTTAATGAAGTTTCCTTTTTATGACAAGATGTTTACTTATTTTTATTTATATAGATTTGAAGAATTCCTGGCTTTAATCAACTTTAGGTGCTTTACATAATAATAAAAAAATATATAAAAGAAACATAGGCATTCAAAAAAAAAGGCACATAAAGAGAATGAAGTCTTCTAAGACAAATCTTATCAACTACCCTGCCTCAGAGCCTAGGACAATGATAGTGAACTTTTTCGGCACCGAGTGCCCAAACTGGAATTGTGTGCATGCGCCGGAGCACTGGAAACCTGAAGATCCACTGGCCGGTGCACATGGCTGTTTTCAGGCTGTTTTTTGGGCTGTTTTCAGGCTGTTTTGGGGCCATTTTTGGCTCCAGAATGGCTTGAAAATGGCCCAGACAACAGCCTGAAACAGCCCCAAAAACAGCCTAAAAATGCCCTGGGAAACAGCCTGGAAATTGCCCGGAAAGCGGATGGGTATGCCAGAAATCAGAAGAGCTGCTGCTGCGTGCGTGCCTACAGAGGGGGCTTTGTGTGCCACCTCTGGCATGTGTGCCATTGGTTCGCCATCATGGGCCTAGGAAAATAGGTAGTCCTCAATTTATGACGTCGCTTAGTGACTCTTGGCAGTTGTGATGGACTCAAAAAAAGATATTTACAACCCAGATTTGAAGTTCCAGTGACCATCCCACCTTCGTGATCACACGATCATGCTGTTGCTTAGTAGCTGGCCAGCATTTAGAACTGTTTGCAGCATCCTGCAGTCATGTGATGTCGATTTATTTTATTTTTTCCTGGAATCAGGCATTTGCTGCTTTCCAGCAAGAATCACGCAGCAAAATAGGTGATAAAATTGGGCACAATCATATGGTGACCTGTTTAATATTCGGCATGACTAAGTAACTCCATGCTCAACTATGGTCATAAATGGAGAACTAACTGTAGCTAGTTTTCAGTGACTTTTGGAATAACAGAGCGGAGCTATGCCACTCTGGGGTAACATTATTTCAAACTACTGGTGCTACAAAAGAGAAGGCATAATTCCAAAACCCCAATTGATGTCACTGTTAATATTCCAATGTTTTTATTGAAGTGTTGTCAGATTCCAAAAACAAGAAAATCACATTGAGGTTCTTCTAAGCAATTTCCTTTATTGATCCTCACCTTCAGACAGAAATCTTCAAAACTGAAGCAAACTACTTGCAGCATTAAACATACATTCTGAAAAATCCTAGAGATGAGCTCTTTTAATTATTTTTCCCCACACATAAACACTCTAAGCTACTCTTATATTCCTTTCTCCTGGGAATCGGAACTACATTCTACAATAAGTATTCTCTTAGCCCAGATTCAGATGCAGGTGAGCCAGAATTAGCAATTTTAGTGACCACTTGACCACTTCCAGTTCAGAAAACAGATTTGAAATCCTTAGCTGCCCTTTTTTGGTTTATCTTAAGTAATTTGAAGTTGCCAGAAACTTATTATTCCACCCAAACGCTAATCAGTGTTTCTCTACTGGTATAGCATGAAATTATAAGTGGTATAAAATGGACATATGGTAAATTATTTAAATACTAGTTTAATTAGTAAATGATAATGGACTGCTTGTAAACACACAAAGATGATTAGAAAAAAATCTTTTATTTCTGGGTGATAGAATCCAGTTCATTGAGGTGATTGGCAGGGACTTCAGATAGAGAAATTAGATCATTGATGAGTAAGTTAGAATATGAGCTTGAGTACAAGGGCTGGAAAATACCAGTATTTACATACCTCCTGGTTTTCAAATTGAATTTGACTGTGACTGTATACTCAATATACCGGATTCTAATTTTATTTTTGATAATTTCAGTGAGACAGATTTTTTTAAAGAAATATTTTTGTATTTTATTAGAACACTAGTTGTATTTAAACAAAATGATTGTTCAAGTATCACATATATCAAGTACACATGATATAATTGTTTAGAAATACATTTAATACTTCTCTTGAATTGCTATGTTAAGCACGGAGATGTGGATAGGATAATAAATATTTATTTATTCAATTTGAGTGGTCGCCCATCTCAGTTGAATGACTTTGGGCAGCTATTTACAGTTTCTTTTGTTCACCATACAAAATGACTTGAGGAATTTTCACATTGAAACATCAAAATGAAAGCTGATTTCTATAATATTTGACTTTATATTTTAATAGGCTCAGACTAGGGTGAAACTGAATTTTCTGGACCAGATAGCAAAGTTCTGGGAACTCCAGGGATGCGCATTGAAAATTCCACATGTAGAAAGAAAAATTCTAGATTTGTTCCAGCTTAACAGGGTAAGTTGTGTATTACCATTTTTGACAAACTTTAGAAGTAGTTCTTAAAGCCACTGAAAGGTTGCATTTTCTAGAAATAAAATTCAGATTAAAATGTCAACCTTGAGGTGACTGGGGATACAGGTTTTTTTGGCCACGGACAAGGTGCAAATGAGGCTTTATTTTATATTGTATATGGGATTTTCCTTTTCCGTTTTGATTTTTTTTTTTAAATTGACACATTCTAGGGCAGGGGTCCCCAACCCCAGCCCACGAACCACTACCGGTTCGCAGCCTTTTGGAAAATGGCCTGCAAAAAAGCAAGCGCACAAAGCTCTACTTGGACAAGCACAGAATTAGGTTGTGTGCGCAAAATCATCCCTCCCCCTCACCATTGCTGGCGCTGCGGCTGCTAGTTCATAGAGCCAGGAAGGTTAGGGATCACTCTTCTAGAGATTATAGAACAGTTTTTTGTTCTCTATTAAAAAGTGGCAAGGAATTGTACCTTGTGTCACTTTGTCAGAATTAAGTGGTGAGCTTGAAGAGTTCACCCATTTTTGGAGAACATGTTGATTACTTAAAACATTGTTTTTCTCTAGTATATCAAATTACTATTTTAAAATTTTCTTATTGATAACTTATAGATTACTAATAAAGAAAAAAAACTACAAAGTACCATTTATTAGCTGTATTTTTACCACTGTTTTCATTCATACATTTTTACTTTATAGCTAGTTGCAGAGGAAGGTGGATTTGACTTGGTTTGCAAGGACAGAAAATGGACTAAAATAGCTACCAAGATGGGATTTGCTCCTGGCAAAGCGGTGGGATCACATATACGTGCTCACTATGAACGCATTCTTACCCTTACAACTTATTCCAAACTGGAGCTAGCCTTCTGGTAAGTTCTGCTTTTATAGTCCAGATTTTTAATCAACTTTTTCCCACTCTGCTGTAAAACATCCTAATAGCACTTTAAAGTATAAAACATTTGTCCTTAATTTAGAAGTTTTGGTGCTGGCTGTTGAATTCTCAAAGTGATACATAATTCAGTGGGGTTTGGAAAGTTTTCATAAAACTTTGAAGATTTCCATGATCCCAAAATGCAACCATTATTTATCAAGAAATTGATTTTTAGAGGGTATTTTAATTCTCACAATTGGAAGAAAGATTGTCCTTGGAGTAACCTAAAGCTGCTGCTAGTCTTTCGAACTCTTTTCCTGTATTCTGGAGTACATGTGTTTCAGTATGCTAGTTTTCATTTATCATTTTGAACTTGTTTAGGTATTTTCATTTTCATTATGTAAGCATAAAACCTTTTTCCTGTTCTCCAATCTAAGAGCTAAATGTAAAAACAATCTTCTGAGATACAAAGTGGATATTGAGTAGTGTGATTTTCTCTGAAATAATCATGTTTAGATCCAGATTTTGGTTGTCTGATAACTTGTTACAGCATAAAATTCTCTAGCAAAATGAAGAATTTTTTAGACTAAATTTTTCTGACTAGCTTAGTTATGGCTGTACTGTATACCATGCACAGTGCTCCTTTTCTATTGCTGTCTTGAAAAATTCACATTTATAAAATTCATCTTTCAAGAGTATTTGATAAGCCCTCTGATCACATCATTCCAATTTTGCATTGGTTTTATTTATGAGCCATTTCTGGAATGAATGAAAAGTGCTACAGTAGTATTGATCTTTGAAGTCCTGAATTGTTTGGGATCAGTCTATTTGAAACATACCTAGTTTCTTAATAACCTTTCCAAGGACTTAAGGTTATTATAAGCTCTTATATCAAACTTAACTACAATTGATGAAATTAGAAAGTATTAACATAGCATCTTATTAATGTAATCCCATTTAACATTTAAACATTTACAATTCTCTCTTACTTGAAGTCTTTGAAAGAAACTTGAATGCATTTTATTTTGCTAAGCTTCCCCTGCTCCCCATTTATGGCTGGGCTGGTTTTATCTGCTCTTTAAACAATTAGCCTATTATGTTTTAACTTTTTAATTGAATATGTTACCTTATGTAGAGACCATTTGAGATCTTATCCTAAAACATGGATATAGTTAATAAAATGCATGGAAAGAATACAAACCCTGATTAATCTTAGTCTCTCTTCAGGTGCATATGCACACACAATCCTCTCATATGTGTTAGAATTATGATTTATATAGATCCATAGACTTTTGATAACTAATTTGTTACGACGAATACACTTTTAGAAAAGGGAGGCAAAGTGCATCTCTGCTGAATCTGCCTTTTCCCCCTTTTTTTCTTAATCATTTTAAAATTATATGCTGATTTTTCTCGTCAATAAAAAGGAAAGAAAAGCAAAATAAATAATTAGCTGCCCTTTTATGATTAGACAATATTGATTTAACTAACAAATGGGTGTTTTTTAATGGAAACCTACATTTATCAAAATAGTCACTTAATAAACCACATGCTGTGTTTGCATTATCACACATTTGAGTATAGTATGGTGCGCATACATTTTCTATAATGAATAAGTGTTTAGAAATATCTTCTAATGATCATAGTGTTATTGTTCTGAACTAAGGACTAGTATTTCTGGGTCTCTACAGCACTATATTCAGTTTATGAACATATAGATAAGACTTTGAATATAAAGTAATAGCTAGTGGCAATATAGCTGTGTTCTTTGCATTATTAGGGGCTAAATCAATTAAATATTAATACCGTGTTTCCCTGAAAATATGACCTGTCCTGAAACTAAAGCCTTGCTACATTTTTCGCGTGGGCAAAAATATAAGCCCACCCCCAAAAATAACCCCCCTGGACATCCCCCTCTCCGGCCAGGCACAGCTGGCAGAGCGCCACGCGGCTTGGCGCCTTAGGGATACCCCCTAGGTCAGTGAATGGCGCTTTGCCAGGCTGGAGAGGGGGTTTGCCGGGCGGTTGCTCGTGAACTTGGTCACCTCATGGCTGCTTCGCCGCTGAGGCTGTGCCCGGCTCTTTGGGAGCCAGTTCGCAAGGGAGCAGCCGCCCAGCAACCCCAAAACAAAAGCCCTCCCCTATAATAAGCCCAAGGCCATATTTTGTAAGTAAAAAGAAAATAAGACCCTGCCGTATTTTCGGGGAAACACGTTATCACATTAAAGATTATGCAAAATATTTTAATGGTTTTTAAAAAACCATTGTAATGAACTTTTAAGACTAAAAGATATTATGTTACAAGCCCAAAATAAGAGTCAGATGATGGGGAGTGGGGAAGAGTATATTGGTTTGACTCTACAAAATGAAATTGGGGATAAGACACAAAATTCATTCAGTTTCTATGTTTATACAAGGAAACAAGTCCAATTTCATTGCAACTTTCTCATCCCAATGGAAGGCAGTAGTGCTTGCATATTATCAATACATGAACGTAATCCAAACTGGTTGTTGTGATGGTAAAATTGTAAGTGGACTGAATTTAGTCAATTTGCATTACATTGTCTCGTGGTAAAACACAGTTGTAAATCCTAACTAGTTGAGATCTGTAGCAGCTCATATCTTTCTTACAGTGTTTTGCAGTTAGATTCTAAGTGTAGTATTTAAACATGCATACAGTATTTAATCTTTCTCAGCTAAGCAATATGTGTCTTTTGGGGGGGGAAAGTGAACATTCTGGTTAGTATAGGAATGTTAATAATGCAAGACTGTCTCAATAAAAATGTCTGATTTTGGATCAGAAAAATGATCTTCATGATTCTGTCATGATCGTTTTCCTATATTTCTACTGATTAGACTAATTAGGCAAATGCTGCAGTTCATTTAATCACTTTGTATCTTGTGCACATTTTCTTCACTACCTCTTGTAGTCATAGTTACTGCGACGGAACATATAAACAATTTTCCATTTTCATCCTAAACAGTCAGCCATTTTGGTTACTGTGTTACTCAAAACCTACTTTTTGCAGATGTCTTTGAAAATAAAACCTGAAGAATTTTTTAAGGGCCATTCTAAAAGTGAATAATTTTCAAATGACTACTTGTGGCCTCCATTTACAAGGTCACAATTCCTTTAAGTTGTAACTCTCCAAGCTCTCTCTTGCAATAGGCACCAGACATTTGTTCCAAACTGATGTGTTAGTGGATGATGCAGTTCTGGAAAAGGTATGTGTGACATGACTTTTTGAATGACAACCCTTCCCATCTTTGTTCTAAACTATTTTGGATGCTGTCTGAATAATCTCCTATGCAAAATATTCAAATTGTATATTCTGTTAAATTGATTTTTTTTAATCTTACTTGTCACTGGTTCAATTCCACTTTTGATCATAAAACATTTTTTAAAAAATATGTTTATATATCTAATATATAATAGGACTTGGAACAATAAAATCTATTTATTTTTTATCTATGTACATATATTGATGAAATATTTCTACCATAGTAAAATCAGATTCTGTTGATCAATACAAATAGGCAAATGCTACTATATTGACATTTTAATATATATAAATAAAAAACTTTGGTATAGAAGAATTGGTGAAAAGAAACTAAATTAGTATTACCACTTATATTTGTATCTGTTAAATGTACTTGATACAGAAGAACATTTATGATGTTAAAATATAGTATTTCCTTATTTCAGCAGGAATTATGTTCAGCTATTAAAATAGAATAATACTTATGGCTCTGACTAATTAGTAACATCCAAAAATTGGAGTAATTGGGATATAGCAATTGATATCTCAGATTCTGATATTTTCTCTGAAAAATTCTAAGCATTTAGTTTCCTCTGTTTTCTCACATTGAATTCTAGAATGAGAACAGGATATTTAGATCATTGAGTCATACTTTTCACATATCCAAATTATAACATTTCTGACTGCTAACTCTTTTTTCCTCAATGTTGAAAATTTATTAGAAAAAATAATTTTGAATAATATTAAAGCTTATATGCACTTTAAAATGAATTGCACCAAATATGCTCAGTTTTAAAGTATGCTTTTTGTTAAACCGTCAGTGTTTCTGATTTTTTTTAAAGTAGAAAATGATAAGATAGTTTTAAAAATGTTCAAGGAATTAATTCCTTTTTTTTAGATTAGGTTGCTCAGCTGAAGCTTATAATTAGCTTGATTGTTCATTTATATTTCTTTTTTTGAAATGTAAAGTGATGAACAAGTTCTTGATAAATGTTTATCAGAATTTGCATATTCATATTTTAATTATTTTATGTCAGAAGAGATGTATGGAGGTTTTACTCCAATTTGTACTCTTAACTAGTTCCTGACTTTCTATTGTTGATAAATGTGCCTATCTTTGTCTCATCTTTCTGTCCTTTTTAACTTGGCAAAAGTTTTCCCATTTCATTATGTTCAATATTGAATTTTTAAAACTCGGCAAAATGAGGTGATCTTGCATTTTGTAGAACTTTGTTATAATATCTTTTCCCTCAGAATAGGCAGACAAGTATAATTTTTTTGTTCTGATACTCTTAGAATGTAATGATTTACAAAAATAGCATGCATAAAAATGTCCGTATGAAATGTACCTTTTTAAGGTACATCAAACAGGCAATTCCTGTGTCCTCTTCAATGTGAAATACTGTAGATTTTTTTAAATAGCATCATTCCATTCATGAAGTAAAAGTTGTTAACTGGCCGATGGAGATACCTATTTCTTTATATATAATAAGGAATTTTCTTTCAAAAGAGTGAGAAACTAGAAAGATTTTAAACAAATAAAATGTTGTAAATAAGGGGCATTAAAATGAGCAGGGTTTTTGCTTAATTTTTAAAAATCCTGTTTGGCAGATATCTTGCTTCTGTCATTACAATACACATTAATCAAAGTATGGGAATAGTATATTGTCTCAACAGATAGCAGCATCTATTCTGGGGCTGAAGAGTTAAGCAGGGTTGGTTTGATTGGTGTATGGATAAGATACTACCAGGTAGTATTAGAATATAGATTAAGCCAGCGGCCCCCAGGAATTGATTCCATGGAGAGAGGTTTTTCCATGGACCAGAGGGGCATGGGTTCATGTGCTGCCTGCATCCCGCAGATGGGGCTTCGCTTGTTTGCATGGCTCAGTTTCTGGTATGCCATGGACCGGTGTCAGTCCACAGACCAGGGGTTGCGCACCCTTGAATTAAACTGACATTAAGTCCCAGAGTAAAAGCAACATCATACTTCAGTACTGCTACATTATTGTCCAGAAATTTACATGGATGTGTACACATAATCCACCAAGAGACTTTAAGGAAACATAAAGGGTTAAAATATATTTGTGTTTCTTTTGGAACATTAGTTATACACTTGACACTGGTAAAAACAGAATTCGACATTCCTTACCTTCATAGTATAAAAGCGTCTTGAACAAAATGCTTGTTACGATGATGGCATGTCAGTATATTTCCAGGTAATGTTTCACAACTTAGGAAACTAGATACATACTAGATGAAGTTGAAGTAACACAATATGTGATGCATCTGCATTGTCAGGAAGTCATATGGCAAGGGCTGCCACAACCATGTATCCCATCGTCTAGGTATTGCCTATTCATGGGATCGTAAAGGTAAAGCTGCTACATACCAAAATATATTCTAACCTATATTTGTGTCCACTTAGCATTTGTTCACATTGACATCAAATTAACATTAACATGAAATAAGCTTGGGAGTAAATATGCAGTCAGTGAGGACCCGGATTGTTGTTGGGGGCAATATGCTGACTCTGTAAACCGCTTAGAGAGGGCTGAAAGCCCTATGAAGCAGTATATAAGTCTAACTGCTATTGCTATTGCTATATCAAGGACTAATAGTTCTGATCTGTGTGCTTCTCGGCAACTGAATGGCAGTATTTTATGTCTGTTGGAGCTTAATTATTTTAATGGTTTATGCATAAAACACCATAATTTACTTAAACTTTATTGAGATAGGAGCAACTGTTGCCTATTTCGATCGAGAAAAAGCTGCCAGTGTGATTTTTTTGGGAGCTTTTCAGTGAAAGACTAGATCCATAATCTGCATTCCAAGGTGTAAGAAGGATTCCAACAACAGTAATGTGCCTTGTAACTGTTAAGTAAAAATAATAGATGAGCAGACTGATCCAACTTCTCAGAAGAAGAATGCTATCCTTTCTGAAATAGCAGACAAAGAAAGCCAGAATCTAAACTTCAAATTTCCTATGCATAGCTTCCATATTTGCAAGCAAAGTCACTTGCTGAAATTTTGACTTTAATGATTTCACTAATCTTATTGCTTTGAACTCAAGAATAATACTTTTTTTTCTGTTCGTCTTTAGTCTTTATTATTGTTAAGGAAAGTTGATATAAGACTATCTATTCTTTCAGGGAGGAGTTACACTCTGCCCAGGCTATGTTTTTTCCAGTGCTTAACATGAGAACATGAGCCTTTCAGTGTATTAAGGTGTTGTTTCTCATACAACATTTTTATTATCTCTAGATACTGATTTAGACCCTGTAGTGTCTTACCTGTTTCAGATTGATCACACTAATTTGTTGACCAATGACCAATGTTGACCAATGACATATTGCCCTGCATTTGCAGATAATATTGTTCAATAATTTTATAGCTTTATTATTTTAAATCATAGCAGTTAAGTATTGTATGGGACTGGCATTACAGTGCAAACAGCATATATTGTATGTAACTTTCCAGAAATAGATCTTTGGGAAAGAGCAGTATTGTAATTATATGACTTCCATCAATAGCTACTCCAGCAAGTTATATGGTCAGCACTATTAGAAGTGGTTGGGAGATCTAGGGTAAATCAGTATCATTATATTCCCATGGAAATATATTCCCAATATTAATCAACCTCAATTTAGAGTTGGTGCTTAAACAAGGCCTTAAGCAAGATTGTAATCATTTTCATTTGAAAGTATCTACTACCCATTTTACAATCTACTGTTGTCTCAATGAAGATACTGCCCGCAAGGCACCACCCAAAACTATTGGGTACAGTGGGGGACTCTTATGAGTGGGGTACTTCAGTGCCTGTTTCAGGAAACTGAAATTGCCCTATCCCTTCAAACAGTGTTAATACTAGCTAGAGTCCTATTTCACTCCATCTCTTTGACCAGCTTTCATTGGCTATTGTGGGCAAAAATCTGTCCCAAAAATGCTTTTTCAAAAGCCATTCCATCACAGCCACCTTCCTGGAGGCCTTAATTTGGAGGCACACAGCAGGTCTGAAACATGGCAGACCTCATAGCCCCAAGAACTCTGCCCATTTTCTTAAGGGTAACTGGCTCAAATTCTCTTCAGGTAACTGAGCACAGGTGTGTTCCTGACATTTCCAAATGATTTGTCCAGCTGGAATCTTATCTCCAAATAGGTGACTTTATCTGATAGATATACTGAAAACATTCCTCACATTGGCCATGCAAGGGTTCCTTTAGTTCTTGTTTGTCCAGAAGGAACCTGGTCACATCATACAGGGCTGCTGGTGTCTATCCGCAGACACAATAAGTGCAGAGAAGTGAGCATGCTCTTGCCATCATGAGTCCTCACAAAGGCTCTTATCTTGGGATAATTGGCTTTATCTAGATGTTCCTTGTGTCACTTTACTTTCTGCAGCTGCTCAATAAACCAAGGAAGTCTGCAGGAGCCACAAACACAGTGTGAATAGATTATTCTGTGCAGGTTGCATGCTGATTCCAAGCTGTGACCAAAGTCTTGACCGAACAATATATTTCTGTATCTTCCAGTTTAGGATGAGAAATGAGAGCAATTGAGATTCATTCAAGACAATTGAATGACTGAATTCATTCATTCAGTCATTCAATTGTGAATAAAATCTATTGAAGGAAGAGGGAAATTAATTCATAGCTAAAAATTCCAAATAAAAAAATCTGATCCTGTAATTGTTATAAAAAATTTGAAGCCTTTCTCCGGGGGGCGTGGCCTGTTGCCGAGGAGGGCTCAACCGAGCTCCTCTCAGAGATCTGGTCTGTATATCTAAATAAGATCATAGATATCACCCCTTTTTGGCTAAGAAAGGGGCAGGGAGTAGCTCTGTATGCTAGGGTCTATTCGTAATCCACAGCCTTTCTCTTTTTTTTGGCTGTGGACAGAGATTAGATCCAGCGGGAGCGGAGCTTTTATCTCCAGCCAGTTCTTCTCAGCTGCCTTTTTTGGCAGCCCCAGACAGGCGAGCCCCCCCCAGGACAAAGCAAAGTTTTTTCAAGCCAGGATTAATACGGGCGGGTCCCACTCCTGTGAGATTTATGCTTTTATTACTATCTTAAATACCAGCACCATTTGCCTTAGAGACTTCTTTGTCTAAACGGACTTCAAAATGGCGATTTCTCTCCGTTGGTGATTGATAGGGGATGTACTTAGCCGTTTTACCTTCCTGCAGATCGCTCCTTAACAAAATAAATTCTTTTTCTTTGGAAACAGAGGGGAGCGAAAGCGCTGCTTATTTGCTTATTTATTATGGCACCCAGGTCAAAGAAGCGTCTTGCTACAAATGTGCCTAAAGAACCTAAAGAATTTATACTGGAATCACAGCCTTTGTCTCCTATGCCCTCTACTGGAGAATTTTTAACACAGGAATTTTTCTTTCAAATGTTTAATGATTTTAAACAAGAAATCAAGGAATTTGTATTGGAACTATATGATGATTTAAAGTCTAAAATTGACCAAATGAAGGCGAATACGTTCGCAGCCGTGTCTGCCCTGTCAGATTATTCTGCTGAAATAGAGAATAAATTGGAAACCTTGGAGAAGGCTAATTTTAATTTGACTACTAATATTCAAATACAACAAAAAATTAGAGACACCGAAGAACAGCTCGTGATGATAAATTTTAATAGGAAGGCATTTGCAATAAGAGTTAGAGGACTCCGCAAAAGGAGCAAGAGAATCTGAAACAGACCTTTGCTGAAGCTTTAGCCATGCGGTGGGAAGCCCGGGACTTAACTTTGATTGGCAGATTCGGAAAATTTATCGCCAGAACTCGTTGGTAGCGGAACAGCGACAGCTCCCGAGGGACATAATTATATATTTCTCCACAAAAGAATCCAGAAACGCGATCGTGCAAAAGCTTCATAATAACAGTCTCCGAGTTGATGACCAGGACCTGATTGTCTTCAAAGAAATACCTTTCCAGATGTTGAGAGCAAGAAGAGACTATGCCTTTTTAACTAAAGAACTTAGAAATCAACAGATTCGGTACAGATGGGAGGCCCCAGCCGGCATTACGGTCACATTTGAGAATCAAAGATTTCGTCTTAACTCTGTTTCGGAGGCCCGAGATTTCTATTGTAGGACTTTGAAGGCGGGACTTCCTGACTCACTTGGAAAAAGGAGAGACAAGCGGAAGGAGAAGGCAAGCGGCAGGCCGCGTGGCTGCAAGATGGAGGGGGTAGCCTTTCCTCCCTCGGAGAAGCAGAAAAGCGGAGATCGAGGATTTAGACATTTTAAAATATTTGCCAAAGTTGTGGACCGAATGGGGGTTTGCGACCTCTCTCCGGTAGAAAAAGCGGATTAATTCTTATTAGAAGGGAAAGTTGGGTGAAATTACTTTGAGCTAGATCTTAAACTAATGTCTGCATAAATTTGATAGTGGTAAATATCAGACAAGCAAGGGATGAGGGTAAAATATTGCGGAATGATTTACGTTGTTTAAATCCTATTAGAAGAGAAAGCCGGTTGGGATTATCTTAAGATAGATGTAAAATGAATGCGGAATGAATTATGTTGTTTAAATTTTGTTAGAAGGGACTACCTTAAAACAGAAGGTTAACTGACTTTTGTTGAAAGTATTATTTGAATATGTGGAATGATCCATGCTGTTTAATTCTTATTAGAAGGGAAAGTTGGGTGAAATTACTTTGAGCTAGATCTTAAACTAATGTCTGCATAAATCTGATAGTGGTAAATATCAGACAAGTAAGGGATGAGGGTAAAATGCATGCGGAATGATTTACGTTGTTTAAATCCTATTAGAAGAGAAAGTCGGTTGGGATTATCTTAAGATAGAATGTAAACTGATTTTTGTGTAAAGTAATACTTGATCCACGCTGCTTAAACTTTACTAAGAAGGGAAAGCTTGGTTAGATTATTTTGAATTATTGTTTGAAAATGAGGTTAAGAAAGATTATTTACGCTGTTTAAATTTTATTAGAAGGGAAAGTTTGATTATTCTTCTGTAAAGTAATATTTGAATATGTGGCATGAACCACGTTGCTTAAATTTTATCGGAAGGGATTATTTTTGGTTAGATTGTATATTGATGCCTACACAAATCTGTATAAATGTTTATCTGAATATAAGGTTTAGGAAGAGGAACGGGAGAGTCTACAGAAGTTGGGGTAAATAACAAAGAAGTAAGAGACGAGAATAAAATATAGATAGAATGACTTATACTATTTAAGCATAGATAAAGATGGGGGGCTGAGCTCAACACAAAGAGTGGTTTCTTTTTTTTCTTTTCTCTTTTCTTTTCTTTCTTTTTTCTTGTTTTTCTTTCCTTTAATATATTATTTTTATTTTTAATCCATACGTACACAAGATACTTTAGACAGAAGGTAGTGCCAGGTGTGGGCCCTGGGAAGTCGGGAGGATTAGGGATGGGGATTTGTGGGGGGTGGGAGGGTGGGTGTTAATATAGTCTCAATAAGAACAAGAATGTACTTATATACGGTTGTTGTTTTTTTTGTTGTTGTTGTTTCTTTTTTTCTTTTCTCTCTCTTCTTTCTTTATATTTTTTTTTTCTTTCTCCTTGGTTTATTTTACTTTTTATCAGATTAAACAACACTCGAATAAAGGCATACACCAAGGAGGGAGGTAGAGGGAAAGAAGAGGGAGGAGTAAGGAAGGAGTAAGGGGAATGCAAGGAGGGCGTGTGGAGTAAGGGGAGAAGGAAGGTTTGAGGGGAAAGGGAAGTAGGAGGGGAGCGTTAGAGGGAGAAAGGAAAGTTGGAGGGGTAGATGGGGTGTATGGAGGATGGAAGTGTTAGGTGGGGTTGTGAATGATGAGTAGGTTTTCTTTTTATTTTGTTTTATTTCATTTTTTTTCTTTTCTTATAGCAAATACCCTGTATATAAGTGATTGCAAAATGGATGTGAAATGAATAAAATATTTAAAAAAAAAAATTTGAAGCCTTTCACGAGACTTCAAAAATCAGTTTTATATGTTTGTTAACTATCAACAATTGGATACACTATATACTTTCTTAATTTCTGTTACTTAAAGAATTAGTTTTTTTTTGAGAAGGAGAGCCACAACGCGACACACAACATGCAGTCTCGGCAGTCTGAGACTGCCGTTGACACTTTTGCCCTGAATGGTCCAGCAGGACCTAACTGTCCCGGAAAGACAGTGATCCAGGAAGACAAAGCCTTGCTGTCTCAGGGACACCGCAATGTCCCTGATTGACCCAAGGGAACGCTTCAGCCGGCGGCAAACAAGCAGCCCCCAAGTTGTCCGGATGACGGCCTCCGGAAGGAAGGAGTGAAGTGAGTCCATCGGGTGAGGTTTTTTGTTACTCTGAGAAAGAGTGCCCAAGAGAAACTTTTTTTTAAAAAAGATTAATTAGTCCTTTAAGTAAAAGAATAAAGCGGCGAAATTTAATTCTTATGGGACTCCCTTGAAGTTTTCATTTTTCTTGTAATGATAGTTTGTGATTGAAGTGATTGTAACGTTCCTGTTCGCCGCTTGAAGTGAAGGATGATTTGTTTCCCCTCTATTTTTTACTACCTTATTTTTTGGCTTAAATTAAAACACGCTTTTTATTTAACAAATTCTTCTTCTATTTTACTAATTCCACCAAAGACCATTAAAGATTTTTGTTTTCCATATAATTGAGAAAAGTATGAAAAAAAGAAAAAGTGGAATCTGCCATTCAAAAGTCAGAGTCTGAAGTTCTTTCTTTGAAACATGTATCCTTAGTTCAGTCCTATTTGATCTTACTACTTTGTAACTGAAGGGTTTGCAACTTGCTTACAAAAATTTATTAAAGAGTCAAGGGCACGAATTGTTTTTTTGCAGGTGCCTGGGAAAATATTTGGTTAGAGAAGGAAAAGTAAAGAAAAGATAAAACCCTTCTCCTTTGAAGTGTAAAAAAGACTTGTGCGTAAGTTAACTTTTTATACACACACACACACACACACGCACACACACACCGACACACAAAGAAGCTTGAAAAGGCTAGAGTGCAGTGGCTATCAGGACTCCCTTTTTCTTTTTTCTACTTCATTTTTTGGGGGGGAAAATGGATCATATCCAGATGAGGAACCTTAAAAGTTTGAAACATCTGTCTGGAATTCAAAATATTTTAGAAGGATGTGGAAGATTTTGAGAAGAAGTTGGATAGACTATTGTTTATCACAGCAAAAGATGATGGGGTCGGAGCCCCAAAAATTAAAGAGAGAAATGAAAATATAGAAGATAAAGCCAGACAATAGAGGAACTTATATGGAGCAAATATGGGTGAAAGCAGAAAGAAGGAAGATGGAAAAGTGAATTTGACAATTGGAGCTTTATCCCAGATTTCAAGATACAGGAGGGAAAAAAAGGGTGATAATGATGGAGCTAAGAAGAGAAATCTATTTAGAAATAAGTTTGACAACCAAAGACAAGCTAATGTTAATAACATTCAAGGGCAACGAGACTGAGAGATCTTTTAAGCAATAAAGTACAGAGAGAAGTTTATAAAAACTTTATAAAAGGAGCTGAAAAGAGAATTGACACAACAACTGAAAAGAGAGATAAGACTGTTTTGCTACTGGAAAGATACAGGTTGGTAATGAAAGTTGATGATAAAAAGTTAGTTAAATTTTGGTGATTAATAAGTAGGAATTTCAGTATTTTGTAGATTGTTGAATGTTTGTTTGTTAACTTTAATTAACTATGACAACAATATGAAATAATTAGTATAAGTAACCTGGTTATAAATTGTAAAGTGTGGCCTTGGTGAAAAGACCTATAAATTTTATTATAAATTTTTGTTTAGATCTTGTTATAAAGGTATAACTACTTTGGTTCTGAAGAGAGGAGATGTGATATAAACATAAATAATTTTTTTCGTTAACCACCAATACTACAAGAAAATGTTAATGATATTTTGGGTGATTAATAAGTAGGAATGTTAGCATTTTGTAGATTGTTTAGATTCTTATTAAATGTTCATTTGTTAACATATAATCCTACGATAATATAATGAAATGATAACCTTAATGAGTAAAAAGAACTTGGATATAAATTGTAATTTGGGACTTAGGGAAAAGACCTATAAATTTTATTAATAAATTTTTGTTTAGAGTTTGCTAATAAAGGTATATTTCTTTGGGCCTGAATGAGAGGAGAGGTGATATAAAATAGCAAATATTTTTAGTTAACTACAATAATAACAAGGAAATGTTAATGGATAATGTTTAATGATATATATGTGTGTGTGTTGTACTAGTTAAAGCAATTGGATATAGAGCTTTAAATAGTGAGTTGGGGGGGGAAAAGGGGGGAATGCTAGATGCCTTACTAACTGACTTTGTTTCAGAATATGTTATAAAGGTGTACTGTTATTGGAGGTTTATTGAAATTGCGAATGAATGCCAGTAGGTCATTGTGTCTTAAATACAAATGATTTTAGATAAAAACACGTTTAAATAATTGTAATTAAATGAGAATTGTGGTACAGTGATAGTAAAAGACTTTTTAAAAAATTTAAAATGTACAATTCAATTTGAATGAAGTATATGTAATGATTGTGGAAGAAACACACGAAATGTATTTGTAACCAATTGACATGCTTTCTACAAAATGTAACGAAAGATGATTATTTTTTGTGTGTTTTTGTTTAATTAAAAAAAATAAAACTTTTCAAAAAAAAGAATGTAGTTTTTTGTATCTTAAATTTTACTCACATTTTCTAAATGTTGGTAATACATCTTTTAGCCTTTAACACTGGTTCAATTCTCCATTCAACTATAAAATGCTATTGGTGACTTGGGCCAGTCATTATATACAGTTCATTCAAGTTGAGAGTAATTGAAGTGCTAGAAAGGAAAACGTGCTTTCTTAAGCTCATTAGAGAAAACTGCACTGTCTGACTTTTGAATAAATTTGCTGGAACATCCATTCCTGGAAAGATTGGCAACTATCCTGAATGTTTTCTATTTGAGAATAATCTTTGTCACTGTAGAATAATGGACTTTAAATTATTTGGGAATGGCCTTATAACTCTTCCAGATTGATGGGCAGCAACAATTGCTTCTCTAAGATCTTTACTCTTTGGCATTGTGTTAACACACACCTCAGTGCTGGAGTCCAGCAAACTCCATTTATACTTGCTAATGATCAATTGATCAAGGACCCTTGATTAGCAGTACCTGGCTGCTACTTAGTCTCTTCATGCCTACGAAAGCAGTAAGGTGTAGTTAGTTCTTCACACATTCTCCATTTTGGCTTTCTTTTTGTAAAATAAATGTTGACATGGTGTCATATATTGCTATTCGTCTGAGGTTGTACTACTTTTAAGAACAGCTAAAGACCAGATGATTTTTACTATGTCCTAGCTAAGAGGTAAATACTGTGCCCTAAATGTACTCTGAACCCCAATCAGGATGTCAGTGACTCAATCATTTGTATTCATGGGATATGCTGAGTTAGTTTGACTAATAAATTATCCAAATAGTATAATGAAAAATTTCTGTGTGTGTGTATGTGTTTTGCTGCAATACTGCTTCAAGCAGTATGGTCATAAAGCACTGTTAGAGAAGACCATTTGTCAAGTATGGTAGCATGTAGATGAAGAGCAATAATCATATTAATAATGTTTTTATTCATTCAATTTTATTACTATATCTATATCCAACTATCTTAAAAAGAACATGGCAGGATAGCTTAGGTTTGTAAATTTGCATATGAACAAATCACAAGACTTCTGGAACCACTGTCCTTTGACAGATGAGACCAAAGTGAACATGTTTGGTCATGTTTGGCTATGTTTAACACACACAGTATATCAGCACAATCATCTCGTACCAAGCATGGTGGTGGAGGGATGATAATTTGCATCTGTTTTACAGCCACAGGACCTGGGCATCCCAATTCAATTGATATAATCATGTAACAATAGTTTCTTTCAACAACTTAACATAATTGTAATGCCAATGGGAATATTATATGAGATGCGAAGAAATAATTCACTTTTGCTTTTTCTAGTGTTTTCAGAAGCCAGATATTACCAATGGTACAAAGGAAAAAGAATATAAACCCCATGATATTCCTCAGAGACAATCCGTTCAACCATCTGAAACTTGTGCTCCTGCACGTCGTGCCAAACGCATGAGATCGGAGGTAGGATTGACTTTGTATATGAGATAATTGTACGAAGGTCATAATATAAAAGTTTATCCATTGCCAGAAATTAAAGAGCATGATCTTTAGGCTTACAGATTATGTCTACAATTCTTATGATGAATACAGCTGCTGCTGTGGTCTTATTCAACCACATTTGAGAAGAATATTGTTATTTAATTAAATGTATTGGTGGCCCAATTCTAGTCTTAGAGATAGCATATTCTTCCCATAGTGCAATTTCTTTGGAATGATGTTTTTGCTTCGATGAGTGCATCATATTAAGCTATAAAATGATGTGTTTTCTATTGGCTTATAATGTGTAAACTATGGCTTATTTAACATAAAATACTTTAAGAATTATGACTTAGCATAATTTTGGATCCAATTTTTCTATTGTGCAAAGATCTCTTACAGAAATCACACATGGTTAATCGCTATTATTACTAATATTTCTAAGTCATTATTTTCAATCACTCAAAGCAGTGTACACAGAAAAATAACAGGATTCAAAAAAATCATGACAGTGTATATTGCAATGGGATGACTACTGGGGGAGATGTCAGAATTCCCCAAATTCTGTATCACTAAGTCAAAAATTCATTAGAGAGGATCTAGTTTTTGTAATCTGTTTTAAAGAGAGCAAACTAATTAAGAAATGTTGATGTCAGAGTAGAAGTTGAACTAATGTATAAACCCTTGAAATCTAGAAGCAATTTAATTTGGCTTCTACTATTCAGTACTGCTTTGAGTTAAAGCTTTGATCCTTGACCAAATTACCTTTACTAAAAATTCTGAGTATTTGGAGCCCTGATTTACCGCTTGTGTGAAATGTTATTTTGTAATGTTAACAATATGCTTATGATTTAGAGCACTTCATTATAAATGTTTTAAAACATTTTAAAATATTAGTTCAGTACTTTTGAATTAACTAACATCTTGATTTAAGCGTACTCAAAATCCTGTAGATGAGCAGTGTCAGTATAGAATCCTTGGCTATGTAAAGGTCCTTATCTACGTAATTTCTTATGTTTTTGACTTAGAAATTAAATGCTAAATCAGAACTATGGGATGTTCCATGCAAAAATTCTTCAACATTGTTATTACATTACTACCACAAGAAGGCATTAATTGCTAGCAGCTGAAAATAAAAGCCAGACTCCACATCTTCCTTTCTCTTCACATTAATTTTACTTGTCTTAAGTAGTTTAATTATAGTGTAATTCTATTCACGATGAAAGCTGAACTCACTCAAGAGTGACACATTAAGTGTAGATAGGGAAAGTCTGTTTTTGGTATGAAATCATCTTACAGCAGGTTAATTTAAGAGTAAACACATTTTAAAATGAAAAAATATTAAACTTATTTTTTTTTTTACAAGGCTACTACTAATATTAAAACTGAGATTGAAGAAACTACAGAGACCAAAACTCATAATTTGAGGCGCAGAATGGGGAGCACTCCAATAAAGCCTGACAATGGTAAGCTTACAAGTGAAAAATTACATTGCTGTTATATAGTTTCCCCTTAAAGCTGTAGCTAGGTCTAGCAGTGTAGGTTGCCCAAAGTTCTGTGTGGTCTTTCACTTAAATAAAATTTAAATTTTTATGAACATTTTTTTTCTTTACAAAATTGGAAGACCTTCTTTGTTATAAAAAGAATTTGTTATATACCATTTTGTTTTTTAAATCACCTTTAATGTGTATGTTTCTACAGATTAAATAAAAACCAGTTTTTCCAACTAAATTTTCTTTAATGGATTTACTTCTATTCCAAATGCTTAACTAGTGTTAATGTTTTGCCTTAATCAGATAAAGAACCTCAAGCTATACCGAAACGAGAAGTTGTTGAGAAAAAACAGTGGCTTTGGGAAGCAGATAGAGAAAAATCAAAGGGACGTTCTAAGAAAATTTTTAATTCTGTGAGTATGTTTGGGATTTTTCATGCTAATAATAATAATAATAATAATAATAATAATAATGCTGCAGACTTTGCAAAGAAGCTGATGAAACTGTTGATCACATACTCAGCTGCTGTAAAAAAATCGCACAGACTGATTATAAATTGCGGCACAATTCAGTAGCACAAATGATCCATTGGAATTTGTGCAAAAATTATAATATTAAAACAGCAACAAACTGGTGGGAACATCAGCCTGAAAAAGTCACCGAAAATCAGATGGTCAAGATCTTGTGGGATTTCCGTATACAAACGGACAAAATACTGGCGCATAATACACCAGACATCACACTGGTTGAGAAAAATAAGGTCACAATCATAGACATCGCAATACCAGGTGATAGCAGGGTCGCCGAGAAGGAACATGAAAAAATCGCAAGATACCAGGACTTAAAAATCGAAATTCAACGACTATGGCACAAACCAGCAGTGGTAATTCCAGTGGTAATTGGCACACTGGGTGCTATTCCAAAAGCACTGGAATTACATTTAAAACAGTTAAAAATTGACAAAATCACCATCAGTCAAATGCAAAAAGCCGCACTGCTTGGATCTGCACGCATATTAAGAAATACGTTACGACGTCCTAGGCCCCTGGGTGGGGCCCGACTAGTAACCAATGCCAAATCCGGTGAAACAACTGGCCGCTGTGATACAATTGTATAATAATAATAATAATAATAATAATAATAATAATAATAATAATAATAATAATATATTATTATTTAGTGCAGATAATTGAAAAATAATTCCTCAAGTTTTAGAAAAACAAAGTGCCAATACTATAATAGATTGATGTTAAACTAATCTGCTACAACATACTTTTCTAGAAAGTTGATCCACTGTTGCCTCTATTATTTAGAATGAAATTTTAGTTTAATTTGATATTTAGTTACTGAAAATATTTTTCAAATTCTTTCAGATTTTTTGAGATCTACTTCAGAAGCTGTATTTTGATGCTCATTGAGAACAAAGTACATGCCAGAAAAATCCTTCTAGAATAGCTGAATTTTATATGGGTTTGATCACAGTCACTTTAATTGATTATATACTGAATAATATCCAGTCAGTTTGAATGTGATAGTTAATTCTGAACACAACCATATCTGTACTTATTATAGGGTATCCACATGCAACCACTTTATTCTAGATTTTTATCCCCCCCCTTTAAAAGATTTCAGATTTGTTTTTCAATTGAATTGTACAGCTTTTATGTTATATTAAAGGTAGAAAAAATTCTGAAGTTTTTAATTTTGCTCTGATATTTTTTACATCACAAAAAAACATTTTAATGGGTTATAGACTTTCTAGAGCCACTGTATGTTGTTCAGTAAAAACAACTAAATATGTTCTAATATAAATATGAGATGTTTATATATTTGTTTTGGCCTGGTTTTTGTATTGTGAGCAGTAGAATAAAATACTAAATATCGGAAGTTATTTTTTTTTAACCACAACTTTCTTTTAATAGGTCGATTTGTATGTATGCCTATTATGTGGCAGTGGAAACGATGAAGATCGTCTGCTTCTATGCGATGGCTGTGATGATAGTTATCATACTTTTTGTTTGATACCACCTCTTCATGATGTTCCCAAGGGAGATTGGAGATGTCCCCAGTGTCTAGCTCAGGTAATATATCATAGATTTTTTCCTAAAAGATAAATTATCAGTATTTAAAAATATATTGTATGAAACCAAAGTATGTTTTTCTTTGATTTGACACTTATTTTGGAAGTGATGAATGCAGCTCACTTTTTATTTCCCCATAATTCTGTTTAATAGGTAATCTCCCTCATCAGTAGGAGACCCAATCTATCCACATTTAATTATTCAGTTAATTGATTCCAATGTTAGGGAGATTGAGTCCAATGCCCCTACTCTGTAGGTTGACTCAGGACTCTCTACTCTTCCTGATCCAAGTTAGCAGGTACATGAAGCTGCTGGGTGATGTATCAGCAGCTCACTCAGCAACAGATAGCTAACTATTCATCTCTACCCTGGGTTGAACAAATGATGCCCTTAGGATTCTTTACCAATGTGAGAGGCTGTGTCGGTCTAAGTGGAAAATAATAAGTTTTAACTGAACCCTGGCAAAACCAAATCAGTGTAGATTCTAAAGCCTCCTGAATTTGTAGATTTTCTATCCTTGACTGGAATTGGGTAGTCCTCCCAATTGTCGTTGAACAATTTGCATTTTTCTTATACTCATGGTTCTTGTTCAAGTGGCAGATTGCAGGTGTTAAGTTTTGCACAGATTCATCTTCTGTGTCAATCGTGTCTGTTTCTGGAATGGGAGTCCCTATTCATGGTTATTCATGCCCTTTGTCACCACCCATCTGGAGTACTGTAATGTGGGCAACATAGGAATTTTCCTTGAAGATCACTTAGGAGCTACAACTAGTTTGGTAATACAGACAGTTTTGACTATTTCACAGTACTCTCATAATATTATTGCTCCATGAACTCCCATTGGCTTCCAGTGAGCTGATGCAATTCAAGGTGCTGATTATCATCTACAAAGGCTCTGTACAGCATAGAACCAGGCCTTTTGGAGGATCACCTATTGTTTCTGCTTATTTTATCAGCAATGTCAAAGTGCACATGTACCAGGTCCTTTCTATTAAACTATGCCTTCAAGTGGGATCTAAGAGATACACCTTCTCTTCCCTTGGAAATCTTGATGGTCCTGACTCTTTTGGCCTTTGTAAAACCTGATTGTTTCCTTGTACATTTGGGTCAGGGTGTTATAGTTGCACTAGTAATTGATTGTTGTTTCTTACTGATTGTAAGATGGAATTATCTACTTTGAGATCACATGATATATTGATTTATTGTAGCTGAATGTTTTTTTAATTAATAGAACTTTTTGAGGTGGTTTTAATTTCTTGTTAGCCTCTGCAAGTGACAGTAGTGAGATGGATTGCCAGATTAATTATTTAAATAAATGTATGAATGTGATACTGCTTCTAGAAAAGAATAAAAATAGTCCCCATAATAATATCATCCATAATTTTACTCCTTTCTTTTAATTTGAGCATTGCAGTCTCTGACTTCTTTGACCATATTATAAACTCTGGAATCTGCAAATTTATTTATGTATTTATTAAATTTCTTTGTTGCCCATCTTGCTGCAAATAATCCATAGTTATATGTTGCATCTTATTCAGTACTGTGCATACAATATTTATTCATTGTTTTTAACAGGAATGCAATAAACCACAAGAAGCATTTGGCTTTGAACAGGCAGCACGAGACTACACGCTTCGTACATTTGGAGAAATGGCAGATGCCTTCAAGTCAGATTATTTTAATATGCCAGTGCATGTATGTTTATATTTTTATTTAGTTTGTAATTTAGATTTCATTATAGGGGATATTCATGGAATGTAGGGCCTATTACTTCAACCTACATGTCCATTCTTTCAGTTGCTACCATTCTATTTTTTTAAAAAAATGGTATGACTCATATTTTAATACAAAAACTATTCACTCTAAAATTTATCTAGCCTCAGAAAGTATTTACGTTCTGCTTGATATTTAGTGTCTTTTTATCAATGGTTTAACTCCTACATGTTGAAATTTTTCCATCTTTCTATTTGTTATGAAAAGAAATTACATTCAAGAACATTATATAATAATAAGGAAAAAGGATTCTATTAACTGAGAAAATGATGAAATAACCAATAGTACTTAAGGGAGCTTTTATCTCATCTATAATGCCTCCTTTGAACGGTCACTGTTCAAAGTGACTGTTGTAAGTCGAGATATACTTGCACCTGTATGATTTCAGTATTAAACATGAAATCACTGAAAGGATTTATTTGGCTTCTTTATTTGTTCTGTTTCCTTAAGATTTGTCCAAATGGTTAAACTTTTTAGTACAAATATCTGCTGAATATACCCCTTACAAATGAATTTTTTTTCTTCCATATTATATCATTTGATTCCATTTATGCGCTCAGTGTATTCTCACTGCATTTTTATTTTATTTTATTTATTTTATTGTTGGTAATGTTTTGTCTGCTTTCTATTCAGATGGTCCCCACAGAATTAGTGGAGAAAGAGTTTTGGCGCCTTGTAAGTACAATTGAAGAGGATGTGACAGTGGAATATGGTGCTGATATTGCCTCAAAGGAATTTGGCAGTGGGTTTCCTGTAAGAGATGGGAAAATTAAACTCCGACCAGAAGAAGCGGTAAGATTTGTTTCTTGACTAATTCACAATCAATGTTGCCCAGAAAGATGTGTGACATTTAAAAGAGTAGAAGAAATTAGCACTTAAGACTGAATCTTTTTTTACTATTTTACTACCAGAAAAGCTTGGAAAAAAGTAAAAGTTATCTTGGTGCTAAAATATTACAACAGAGAAAATGTCAAGTAAACCTCTTGCAGTGTGGGGCATATTTTCACTGCTGCTTTAACTCAAATGAGTATTTTCCTTTGCCCATGTAGGCTACTATTCAAACCCAGAAAGGTTGCTACTGACAGTGAAGCCAAATCAATTTTCCCTGGTTGAATCCAAATGATACATACCTCTAGATCTCTTAGTAGCCTTCTGCTTCGCTTCATTTGGTCTAAATAGTCAGAAATATCACAATTTTAGAATATGGGACGCTTTAAAAGCTTTTCAAGAATCCAAAGAATTTAGGATTGTAAGGGTTAATACCACTTTCAGTCAGGATTGGAAACAATTGAAAGTTGGGACAATATTGATAACAATCTTGTTATCCAGTTTTGGACTACATCAAGTTTCTGGACCATTTTAAAATTCAGATTTATTTTATTTATACTTTATAATATTTTCATATTGCTTTTGAAATACTAAAGCAGTAGTTATTAAAACAAATAAAACTATAAAAATCATTCAAGTTAAAACCATTAAACTATTTACTTCAACTTCACTTAAAATATTTATATTGTTGCCCATTTATAACAAACTCTAGGTAGCCCCCAAATCAAAAATTAGTTAAAGACCAAAATTAAAGAACACAGGTAGTTCTCTATTTCTCCCCCATCCAACCAACTCTGCTTTCTTACTGTGCTGATCTGAAAATATTATCATCATAATTACAGTGCAAGTAAAGTAGAGTGAGGTTCATGTTTCACTACCCCAGATAGTTCAAAAAGAAATAACTCAGTGTTCTACAAAATTGTTTGAGTTGCTTCTAACTTCCAAGTTCTGTCTAGCACAGAGCTCCAACACAGTACAAGGAAAAGAAAGTTAATCTTCCCAGGCTTGATAAAGCTTTGAAATTAGGGGAAGGAAGAAACAAACGGAGATATTTCAAGTTTTTGATTTTTTTTAACATATCAAAGTAAATGATGATTCCCTTCATCCGCATCCCCTTTTCCATGATATCCTTGGACATCCATCACTTTATCCATTGTTTTGCTCACATATTGACTCTTGATGGATGTTATCTGTGTTATTTTATAAAGTTTTAAGCATAAATCAGTGATTCTTTAGTGTCAAGTTAGAAAAACATAATCAGATTAAAAAGTTCCACTTCCACTTGATTGGTTTATGGCTTATAGTTGGTTGGATTCTACTTTTTGCTTTGTTTCTAGGAGTATCTTGATAGCGGATGGAATTTGAATAATATGCCCGTGATGGAACAGTCTGTACTTGCTCACATCACTGCAGATATATGTGGAATGAAGTTGCCCTGGCTATATGTGGGGATGTGCTTTTCGTCATTTTGCTGGCATATTGAAGATCACTGGAGTTACTCCATTAACTATTTGCACTGGTGAGCTTGTAAAGAATGATACTTAAAGATCCCTGACTTCTACAGATTATTAGACTAAATATTTCCTTTTAACATTAATGCGCACTATTAATCTTTCATTTGGGTATACATCTTGTTTGTCTTCCTAATTATAATACATAATTATAATTATACATTTAAAACTGCTCTATAACTTATTTTTTCATTATTTGTAGGGGGGAACCTAAAACATGGTATGGAGCCCCAGGATATGCAGCTGAACAACTGGAAGATGTCATGAAGAAGCTGGCTCCTGAGTTGTTTGAATCTCAACCAGATCTTTTGCATCAGCTGGTTACAATTATGAATCCCAACACACTAATGTCTCATGGTGTGCCTGTATGTCACTGAGCTTTTGTTTTTTTTCCTTCTGCTTCTAATGTGGGATACATATCTTACTACATTTTTTAATGTTTGGAAATGTTTTACATATTTTTACATACCTGTATTGAGCTTTTTTTATAAATGGGTGTGATAGAACAGAGAATGTAACTACTTTTTACTGACTTAATTGAAAATAAAACCAAATGGCGTTTAAAAGAAAGGAAAAACAGAGAAAAGTGCACAATATAAAAATTAAGGAAGGAAAAGGTTTAAAAAATGATCTCATTTATAACAAAGTTTGGCCCAATTAATCCACATTGTGCATCACACAATAGCCTACCAGATGTAACAATTTTCCTATGTATAAATAAATGCCTATTAAAACCTGCATGTAGCATAAGAAAACTAATAAATATTAATAACATTTCTCTATTCTGACTATAGTATAATATGCTGCTTCATATTGTTCTCATATTCTGAACTGACAAGCCATCCCAAATCCATAATTTTTTCTTAGTTTTTAACTTGGAAAACGAATTTCAGATTCGGTGTGTTGTAGTTGCTGTTGTTGCTGTTATTATTATTTAATTGCTGTAGCTGATTTACAATTCCTGCATCCCCAAGTAGTTGCAATTACAGCAGCATTAAAATGTACAGAAAAGATAGGCATAGATATTCATCTCCTGTTATTTCTTATAACTAATTGCACATAAACTCTTTACAGGTAGTCCTAGACTTATGACCACAGTTGAGCCCAAAATTTATGTTGCTAAGCGAGACACTTAAGTGAATTTTGCCCCCATTTTATGACCTTTAAGTGAATCATTGCGATTAATAAGCTAGTGACACGGTTGTTAAGTGAGTCTGGCTTCCCCATTGATTTTGCTTGTTAAAGGTCGCAAAAGATGACCACATGATAATAGGACACTGCAACTGTCGGAATTATGTCAGTTGCCAAACATCTGAATTCTGATCACATGACCATGGGAATGCTTAAATGGTCGTAAGTATGAAAAATAGCCATGTCACTTTTTCAGTGATGTAACTTTGAACAGTCAGTAAATGAACTGTGGTAAATCAAGGACTATCTGTATTTTTGAATAATGCTGGAACTATTAGAATTTCCAGTTTTTTGGTTTTTTGGATGATTCTCATTGACCACTGCTGGCACCAGCATCTGGGATCATTCTTTTTTAAGAAAAAGAGCTCTTAATGTATTCTTAATGTGTTCTAAAAACAAGACTTAAGTAATAACTATGTTTTTCCCTGTGTTGGCTTTATTTTTTTTTCTAGATTTACCGAACCAATCAGTGTGCTGGTGAATTTGTGATTACGTTTCCAAGAGCCTATCATAGTGGCTTTAATCAAGGTTTTAACTTTGCTGAAGCGGTTAATTTCTGCACTGTTGACTGGGTATGTTATGAAGATAATGATCTGTTTATTTCGAAAACATAAATAGGTTGTGGCTAGCTTTTCTAATATGGATATAGTTATCTGATATGAATTTTGTTTAAAATAAACATATGCAGAATCAATGTACAGGTTATTTAATAACTATACAAAATTAAGTTTACTAGAAAAATCACTTCAGAGAAAAAATATTCAGTAAATTCAGATTTTTTCTTGAAATGAAATCAGTTTTTACACTGAACACTTTCTCAAGTAACAACAAAGCAACAAAGATGATTAGGAGACTGGAGGCTAAAACATATAAAGAATGGTTGCTGAAATATGTCTAGTTTACTGAAAAGAAGGACTAGGGGTGACATGATAACAGTGTTCCAATATCTCAGGGGTTGCCACAAAGAAGAGGGAGTCAAGCTATTCTCCAAAGCACATGAGGGCAGGACAAGAAGCAATGGATGGAAACTAATCAAGGAGAGAAGCAACCTAGAACTAAGAGAAAATTTCCTGAAAGTTTGAATATGATCTTAGAAGAGTTTATTATTAGCCTTTTTATTCTTAGTCTAAGGAACTGCATTAAATTAACATTTTCTTCAGTCAACAATGGATATCATGTTACTTACCTTAGAACATAGAGAAACTATATTTGCTCTCATTTTTTGTTTAGTTGCCTTTGGGTCGTCAGTGTGTGGAGCACTACCGCTTATTAAACCGCTATTGTGTGTTTTCTCATGATGAGATGATATGTCGAATGGCAGCCAAAGCAGAAACTCTTGATGTGGTGGTAGCTTCTACAGTTGAAAAAGATATGGCTATTATGATTGAAGATGAAAAGACTTTACGGGAGGCTGTGCATAAGCTGGTAAATTTTGGTGGGGGTCTATACATATTAAATTGTGAAATAATTTTAAGCTAAACAAACTGACAGCTTTATTTTTTTATTATTTATTTATTTGTATTTTGCCTTTATTGTTTTTACAAACAATCCAAGGTGGTGGATCCTATACCATTTCATTTCATATATCCCAGCTAGTGAGAGTACAGAGACAACCTTTGGAATCAGATTCTCCTAGAGATCCAGATACTTAGACCCTGGTGGGGTTCCAGAGATCAGGCTTTTCTCCCAGGCTTTGTGCTAAGATGGTTGGAGTTCCTTGTATATTGCATGACATATTTGTTGTTGACTGAATTCACCATGTTGTTTATTGTTACATGTTTTAACTTTTTGTGGCATTTTGGTTTTTTTTATACTGTGAGCTGCTCACAGCCATTTATGTGTTTATATTTATTTGTTTGTTTTAAATTCTGCCTTTATTATTTTTACAAGTAAGAGGAAAAATTTAAATTGAGTAAATCAATAAAAATAAATGCAGTACGAACTATTTTTGATGAGCTTTAAAAAGTCTGGCCATTAAAATAGCATTATTATTTTTAAGTTATTTATTTACTAATTTGGGTATAAAGTTATCAGATAAATTATCGTGTAATAGAAAGGCTAATTCTACTTGAAACTAGCAACCTTGAAGAAAATCAAGTCCCACTTCATTATAGAGCTTCATAAGTAATCAGCAAACTGGAAACCAGTAAGAATCCTACAACAAAGATATAATGTGACCTTTCCTTCCCACTACTTCAGACTGCCTATTTAGGAACTGTAGAACCTTTGCAACATCTTTCTTTTTCCTCACAGAAGAACATTGTGCTTAATGATATGAAAGCCCATTGAAAGATCCAGTAGCATACAAATAGTCATATACTCTTCATCTAAACCCTGCCCTAGATCATTCCTAAGAGTGACCACTGTGCTTTCCATCCCATGCCTAGTTCTGACTTCTGACTGCCAAGGGTTTAAAAATCTGCTTTATCTACAGACCATTCTACTTGATGCCCCACCCTATTAGTAATCTTCCTCAAAAATGGGAGATTGGAGATGGGGCAGTATTGTTACTGCAATTGTTAAATATTTATCCTATATTTTATTTTTTTGTTCAACTCAAGTCGGGAAACATGCCTCTACTTTCTTAGAACAACCATGTAAGGTAGATTGGGGTGAGAAAGAGCTTGCCTTAATAAGACCTGTTCACCAAGATTCACAGGCCCAATAGGTTCCCTGGGTAGCATGATAAGATATCACTTCCTACTATAAAACCTTCAACACCATGCACCTTCCATTCATGTAGGACAGTGCCTTTGTTCTACAGATGACAAATTGGTTTACATTATCTACAACAATGCCTTACACTTTCCCCAGCACCTCCACCCTAGGCACTCCCATATATCCTTTCTTCTGTCCTTTCACTCAGGTTTGAAAGCAAGATTGCCCCCATCTCTTACAATGGGAAAGGGCTTTCCCTTCTTCACTGTCTCCCAACAACTAAACTTGAAGCTCCCTTCTTTTCCAGATCTTTATTTATTCCCGCTTACCACCCAAGTGCTTTGAATTGCAGTTGCTTGGGCACCACAAGTCTGAACCAGTCCCTATCCACATTCTTATGTCTTAACTGTGTCAGTTTAAATCTTAGTCAGCCTTGGCTACCAAACACCACCTCCTGACTTCTTTGATTTATTTAGCTGATCACCTTGGCAACAGTATTTCTTACACTTCCTTCTGTTTTGGAGTTCCAACTGAATATCAGTGGCTGCTCTGCTCTATGCCATCATTTTGACTTTGCCTCATGTTCCTCTTGCTGGTCTCTGATTGGAATCTGTGGACACACCTTAACAGTTCTTAAGTGCTGTACATCATAACTTCCTTCTTACAATGCAGCATGATTGTATGTACTTTTTGCCTGTCTTTCCTTCACAGCAAATTAATGGTTGTAGGTGAAGGACAACCTGCAGTAGAGTTTTTAACCTACTTTTGCTCATGGCTCCCTTTTGAGTCTCATTTATTTATATGACCTTCCTTATAGTCACTGTTGACTGAAAAATAGTAACTAGAAATTAGAAGTATGGCATGGTTCATATTAAGAACCATTGATTTAGAAGACAACAATCAATAAGTAAAAAATTAAGGAAACCAATTTTGGCTAACTATTAAACAAAACGTTACTTATTGGGTCACAGAACAAAGCAACCTTTTTAATGTGTTTGCTAATGTTGGCGATAATAAAGAGTATCTTGTAATGAAAGTTTTGCAGTGAACAAGATGTGGATTTGATTAAGAATGTCTGTTCCAACTCTGATTATATAATTCCTTGTTGACATAATGGCTATTCTGTGAATTGTCTGTTACAGGGTGTTACTGAATCAGAAAGAATTAATTTAGAAGTGTTGCCCGATGATGAACGACAGTGCATAAAATGTAAAACCACTTGCTATATGTCTGCAGTCTATTGTAATTGTAACCCTGACTTATTGGCATGCTTATATCATGTAGAAGAACTCTGTACATGTCCCATATATCAATATAAAATGGGGTAAGTGTATTGCTTCATTATGACAACTAAGTATATTTTAAATATCTTATTTTTTTCAATATTATGCACATAAATCCCACATGCATCTTAGTTAAGTTTCACGTGCTTCTTAGATAAATCTCACATGCACCTTTGGTTAGCAGTTAATTAATCATTCAAAAAGGAAAAGGAAGATTTATTAACCACCTAGTTAATAAATAACTAGCTGGTTTTAGTAGAAAAGTAGAAACAATGAATTGTTATATTTACAGTGATTTTTTTCCATAATCTTATTTCTGTGTTTTGTCTCTTTTCTGTTTTGTGAAATCCTGTCTTTTTAACAGTACTATAAATTACATATGATAATGGAAGAATCACCAATTCATTGTTGTAATTTATTAGAAGAATATCTTTAAAAAATTCAGAATTGGTGGAAGGAAACACCAAGTCTTTCCTTTACCATTCTCCCAGGGATTGTTTCTCAACAACTTCCTCTTGTTGTAAAAACAACTGTGATCTTCACTACCTCAGCACAGTGTATGTCTGTAGAAGATATGTCTTGTTTATGTTCTAATATAGCTTTGACCACCAGAAGACTTGTTACCTTATCTGAAATGGATCAAAATTGATACTGAGGTCAAAAGGAGGAATTTTGTACCTTGTCACATGATTTCCCAATTGGAAAGTTTTATAAATTAAAATATATAAATTTGACATAACATTAGAAATTTAGTGACCCTTAATAACCCTAAAGGCTTATAATACTGAGGCAAGCAAACATGCCATTGTAGAACTAATCTGGGCAAAGCTGATGCTGCCCTTTGCATCAGCTACATAATTATTACTGTACCATAGCAGTGTGTTTCATGCTGTTGTATGCATTGCAGAAGTATTTTTTTTATTAAATCCACAATATTTAGAATTTATAAATAATGGTTTGAACTCTATAATATCTCCAGGTATCGACATACAGTGGATGAACTGTATCCAATGATGAATGCACTTAAGTTGCGGGCAGAATCTTACAATGAATGGGCTTCTAACGTCAGTGAAGCTTTAGAGGCAAAAGTTAATAATAAAAAAAGTATGTATCTTTTGTATTTTTTGCACTGTAGTTAAACATTATGAGATCATATTATCCAATCGTATTCATGTTTATTCCAGAATCCTGTTGAACTAAAGCAAATTAGTTAAGAAAATATACATAATATATCAGATTATATAGCAAAATAACTAAGCAATCATAAATTTAATTTTTTTAATTTATGCTAACTATATCTGTTAACTTTCAACTCTGTGATGTATAAGAATGGAGTAAAAACAAATTAAATAATAAAGATGCATGAAAAATACACACACACACACACACACACACACACACACACAGGATTCATCTCTCAACAGGTGGTATATAAAACCAACAAATAAAATAAAAATCAATCAAAGAGAACTAAATGCTTATTGAAAAAAGGAGATACACTTTGAACGTAAGAAGCAAAGACATGTCTGAGCCTTTAGTGATAACATTCCATAAACCAGGGCCTAGTGGAGAGAGTGCCTGATGTTTCAACCGGGAATCTTTCAAGAAGAGACAGTAGGCCGCCTCAAAATATTCAAAATGGATGGATAGAATTAACTACAAATATGTTGCCTGATATAGCCCTGTGCTATAGAAATGCGCAATAATGTAATAATAATAATTTCTTAACTAAAAACTGTTATCCTCCTAAAGGTCTCATGAATTTCAAAGCTTTAATTGAAGAATCAGAAATAAGAAAGTTTCCAGACAATGATTTATTGCGACATCTTCGATTAGTTACTCAGGATGCAGAGAAATGTGCCTCGGTTGCACAGCAACTTCTCAATGGCAAGAGGCAAACAAGGTATGTTTTTGTGGGTAGATTTAGATTCCTGTGGTGTTTGTTTGGAAACACTATATGTGTCACAGTTACTATTGGCACTGAAACTTGCCTATGTGCATACCTATTGTGCAGTTTCCTTTCAAAATAAATAACACTATGCAATGCACAAAAGAGTAAGTAAATCAAAGAAATCAATACATAAGAAAAGGAAATATTGTTTAATATAGGTTTTGCCGACAACATTCATGATATCTTCTCAGTATTAGTATATAGTATTCTGTGTTTCCAAATATCCTTGTTTCCACCAAATGAATGCATAGTTTCATATGCTTTGTATGCTTTTGTTTTTAATTTTCTCATCTTCTGTTTGAGGATTTCATTCATCCACGTTTTCATTCTTATTCCTTTCTACCCATTCATTGTCCCTTCTTGCATTGCCACTTTGTTAGCATAACAAAGTGACAATGCAAGATGAATAAAATGTCTCGAATAGGCAAAAAAAGTCAACTGAAGTAATTTTTAATCTAATCCAAAGTATTTATACATTAAATAATGTTGCTTTTGCTGCTTCCAGTTAGTAACCCTGACCAAGACAATAAGACCTATTTAAAAAACTCTTTCCCAAATCCAAGTGAGTTATTAAACTCCCAACAGGCAATAATGCAAAGCTTTTATAAGTCTTCACTGAATTCACTGAATTCATTTCACTCTCTTCTTTATATATTTAATAGCATCTTGGGAGAACATAAAAAATTGTAACTATGGATTTTGCAGCAAGATATTTTAACTACTATCTGAATGGCAGCATGAACATGTGCTTATGTACACCCACCTCCACACACACAAACACTGGTTTGGCCTTGGAAAAGTCCTTATGCATTTCACAAAATGTTTCAATACTCTTAGATTTCTCTAATAGTTTTTATCCAACTGTAATTAGGCTGATCAGAATTACTTCTTACATATCTCACATATCTCTTAAGCCTTCTACCATCTCAGATTTCCACCTTAAAGTTAGGATAGTTGTAGAATTTGTACATCCCTATCTGCCATTTAAGTTAACTGCCCATTAAATTTTGGTGGTTTATATCACAATTTGGGTTTAAGATCTCAGGCTGGTGGACACCAGGGCCTAGCTGAACTGTGCAGACGGCTTGGTGGAAATACCTAAGTGTGGTCCTCAAAGGAGGTCATGATGCTGGAGGAGTTGTATACAAAGTTTTCAGGTGTCACATATTGTGCATTCTTGTTCTAATTGATGACATGACAGCAGAATTAGATCGCTAACACAGAAAATGTGGACCATAAAAATCTGTTCACATGATTATGATTCTAATGGATAGCTGGTTTGAGAAAAATATTTACATATTAACAAGTATTGTTTTAATAAGTTAGTTGAATAAAGATGAAATAACAAGATAAATGTATTTAATGTACCCTTTAGTGGTATAAAACTTTTTCTGTGTAATTGCAGATACCGGTCTGGAGGAGGAAAATCTCAAAATCAGTTGACCGTGAATGAACTCCGTTTATTTGTTAGACAACTGCATGCTTTACCATGTGTCCTTAACCAAACAACACTACTGAAGGTAACTTGGAATTATCAATGGAATAAACTAGAATTTTTTTCCTCCAAATAATAGATATAAATATACCTTCTTATATTTTCAAAGATTCAGGAACTTAAATAAGTAAATGTCATTGTAGATCTGTTTGGTATAAGCCAGTTAATAAACTGTATGAACTAACGGATTCCATGGCCTTTATTTGCCAATTGAGCAGAATGCTTTAGGAGAGTCCCAAGTGACAGATATTGCCTCGGGTTCAGTGAGAACCTATCCACAGCCAACATGAGACCTATGATGAAGCCAGATTGTTTATATAACCTCTTTAAAAATTCTTTTAGCATTTTATTTTCTCTTGATTTATCCAATCTGATCCATTTAGGCACAGGGCGGGATGCTCCACTGCAAATCTAGTGAAGAATTGTTAAATCCTTAAACATTATTAATTTAGACTGTAGTGTAAATAATTTTGAGAGAAGCATACCTTGCATTCTGATTTCTTTGTCACTTAGTTGCAGAAGTAATATACATTATTTGTCAGTAAATGCAAAAATGCTGTTAAAATAATTTTTAAAATAGCTACAGTTCTGGTTTGAAAATTTTATTTTTTACTTATTCTCACTGCTTCATATTTTAGGATCTTCTTAATCGTGTAGAAGACTTTCAGAAATACAGTGAAAAACTTCTCTCTGAAGAAATCCCCAGTGCTTCAAAACTGCAAGAACTTTTAGAAGTCAGTTTTGACTTTGATGTTGACCTTCCTCAGCTTGGTGAATTAAGACTACGCTTAGAACAAGCACGTTGGTTGGAAGATGTGCAAAATGTTTGCTTGGACCACACTTCTCTTACTCTGGATGATATGAGAAGACTCATAGACTCTGGTGTTGGACTAGCACCTCATCCTGCAGTTGAGAAGGCAATGGCCAGGCTCCAAGAACTTTTAACAGTGTCTGAACACTGGGATGACAAGGCTAGAACTCTGATAAAAGCCAGGTAGAAAATGAGTCTTCTTGTTTCAGAACTCTTAAAATTCCCATTGCTTTTCAGTGATTTAAGTTCTTATTTTTCCTCAACCTATAATAAAAATGAAAAAAAGTGTTCTGCTAGCGTTAAAAAAAGCAACATCAAATTGTATGTTTAGTAGAAGAAAGGTATCTCTCTTTGGTAACCAATAATTCATATTCTGTTAGCAATTTCATTGCTGATTCTTATTTTAAATATTACTTGAGAATGTACGTTACTTAATAATGTTTAAAATAAAGGAAGGGAAATAGTTTTACATAGTACAGGTAGTCTTCGACATACAACAATTCATTTAGAGACAGTTTGAAGTTATGAGCCAATAGTGGTTACTACTGGTTCTTCCAGCTCTGATTGTCCCAGCACCCTGCAGTCATATGATTGCAATCTGCTTGCCAACTGGTTCACATTTAAGATTGGTTGCCGTGCCTTGTGGTTATGTGATTGCCATTTGCAACTTTACCTGCTAACTTCCCAGAATGCCAATGTTGACGTGCTCCGCAGGCATTCACATAATACCAGACACCTTCATTTCCCTGTGATAGTGTCAACTTGGAAGTTTAAGGTATTTTGGATTGCAGCTCCCAATACTCTTCTTTTCGCTGGCTATGTTGATGAGAGTAGAAGACAACCTGATATATCAGGTTGCCTATGCTCTTCCAAAAGCCAACTATTTCCAGTACTGAATTGCTAACAAGCATGTTCAGTAATCAGTGATTAGGGCTGCAATCTAACAATATCAAAAAGTTTGAATTTGGGGACTAAAGCAAGTCATACATAAAGTGTTATGGTTTCATAGCAAGTTCACACTATAATATTCCACACTGAGGAATGCAATAAAGTTTTAATTCTTTTTTTAAACCTATAAATGTATAATTCAAACTTTAACGTATGGTGTCATAGTGAACATTTTTTAGAAACCTTTGAATTTGGGAGGCCTGACAGAACTCTTGTGTTCCCTTTACTTTAAGACCACGACAGTCATTAAGCAGTCTTGAAGCAGCAGTGAAGGAAATAGATGTTATCCCTGCTTATCTTCCAAATGGAATTGCTTTGAAAGATGCTGTAAAGAAGGCCAAAGATTGGCTACAAGAAGTGGAGAGCCTCCAGGTAGGAAGAAAAATCTAATAATTGCAAGTGATGCTTTAATTTCTCTATACTTTCATTTCTGAGATCTCTGTGATGTTTGATTATAAGCAGTTGCTGTAATATGTACTGTAAATGACATTTAAAAAAGACTAATGAGTCCTCTTAAAAAAACCAACAAAGTAGAAGACTTCTTGTATGTTATAAAATGTATAAGGCTTCTGCAGCAATATAGATACACATTTTTTACTTTTAAAAATCCTTATTTCTAATAGCCTGCTTTTATAGCTTTAACAAATTATAAAAGTAGTAATATAGTTGATTGTTACTTACAATGATAAGTAATATAAAACAACATAAAAGCAAAAATGACTGCTGTTATCTAATGTCTGGTTTCATTTTGTATATCTTCAACTTCATTATAATATTCTCTACTGCATGTTTGTAACATTTCTGCCTTATTAGGCTGGTGGACGTGTACCTGTGTTGGACATGCTTGTAGAACTTATCACAAGAAGTCGCTCTATTCCAGTTCATCTGGACTATCTGCCAAGGCTGGAGTCTTTAGTAGCTGAAGTTCAAGTTTGGAAAGAGTGCGCAAGCAATACTTTCTTGTCTGAGGACTCTTCCTATTCTCTTCTGGAGGTAATTTATTTCCACATTTACTGTGAATAGATAATTTATTTAGGGCTATCATAGTAATTAAACAAATGATAATTAAGAATTAAGGTTTGGTCAAATGCTTGATTGGAATTTACAAGATGAACACTCTTTCTGAGATCTCGGGCTTGCCCTGGCCAATAATGGAACTAGAAGCCTTGTAGGTTGTAATGTAACAGTTCCTTGGAGTTTTTCTCTCTCTTTTTAAACATTAATTAGAAATGTCAACAAAGAAGAAAGCCAGCAACTTCTCAGTGCAAAGTTCAAGCCTTATTTAAAGTAGAAGCAAGGTTTGGGTTTTGTGCTATTTTTATCTGCCCATGCAGTGACAGGGAGTTTAGTCTCACACTTTGGGCAGGATGGTTGTCACAAGTAGCGTGTTATTTTAACAGATCATCTGATCTTAGGCTAAGTGTTCTGCCCTCACATGAGGAATCTTTTATGCTTATTTTTGTGTGTGTTTGTGCTGGCAGATCATGTAGGTCAGGGGTGGGTTTCTCGCCCCGTTCCAACCGGTTCGGTTGGAACGAGGCTGGCGGCGTCCTCGCGCATGCGCGCGCATGCGTACTAGCGTCTGTGCGATGCTCCAGCTGCTCCTGGAGGATTGCGCAGGCGCTGTATGCGTCCTGCGCATGCGTAGAAGCGCAGAATTAGGCAAAACCGGGTAAGGAGCGGGCGGGCGCGGGAGGGGGCCTTCGCCGTTCCCGGAAGTTACTTACTTCCGGGTTCGGTGACCAACCGGATCGCAGGGACCGCCGCGAACCGGTTGAAACCCACCCCTGATGTAGGTGAACCTAAAGAAAGCACTTTAGTTGATGATTGGGAAGGATTATGCTGTGGAATATTTCTCTTTCAATTGTCAAGGCTCATAGATGTATATGAGGAAGGAGAAAACATGCTACAATCCAGGGTATTCACCTATTGGTATTGTAGACAAGCATTTCCCCCCTCCCTGGCTTAGTTCTATTAATTATTTTGTAAAATTTTGGAAGTACCTGCCAATCTTTAAATTGCAAGTTGGCATTTTTTAATCTGGGTATTTGCATGAAGGCTTTTAGAAATAGATAATGTATGTATTATATATAATTATTGAATGGTCTCTCATTCCTCCAGAGCAGGCTTAGTAGAACACATTGCTCTGTGATACACAAGAAGAAAATATGACAGTTTTAATTTTTGCCAGGTGTTATGTCCAAGATGTGATATTGGGACATCAGGATTTAAAAGAAAAACAAAGAAAACAAAAGAATCTGTTCCAAATGGGAAAAAAAAGAGCCCCAAACTTGAGAGCTTATGTGATTTAGAAAGAGCATTATCTGAATGTAAGGAAACTGCAGCTGCGGTACGTATTCATTCTGAAATGTGTTTAATGAACTTATGTGCTTATAAAGCTTGTTATTTTATGAAGCTTCTTTTTCCATTCAGAGACAGAATTGTACATTACTACCTTTTTTGCTTCGAATATTAATATATATTCTTAATGTTACTAAAGTAAAATCAGATTTTTCTATCCATTTAATTGAATGCATTCTGTGAAGAAAAGTAAAGCTTTGCATTCTGGCATCTAAGATTACCTTAACAGTTGTCCAAATGGCAGAATGTGAACCATTTCAAAAAAATTCATTTTTCTTAGAACTTTTTTTGCAAGAGTTGTAGCAAATTGTAACTGAACATTTTAGGGACTTTTTAAAATGTCTCTAAATAATTTTCATGTAATTCGTTATCAGATGGCCATGCTTGGTGAAGCCCGTTTAAAAGAAATGGAAGCACTGCATTCTCTAAGAGCAATAAATGAAGAAAAAATCTTTTCTGATGAACAGAATGTAGAGATCAAAGTTTGCCTCTGTCAGAGAGAGCCGGCAGCACCAATGATACAGTGTGAGCTATGCAGAGGAATGTTCCATACCAGCTGTGTTTCAGTGTCCAGCAATTTGCAGGGACCTTGGGTATGGCTTTGCCCTCACTGCCATAGATCCGAAAAGCCACCTTTAGAAAAGATTCTACCTTTACTGGCTTCTTTACAGAGAATTCGGGTGAGACTGCCTGAGGGAGATGCCTTACGGTATATGATAGAGAGAACCGTGAACTGGCAACATAGAGCACAACAAATGTTATCCTCAGGGAATATAAAACTTTTAGCAAACAAAGTGGACTCAGGGATATTGTACAGCAAATGGCAAACCATGGCAGGCCAGTTGCAAGAGACCAATAAGGTAAGATTCTAGTCATATCCTAGCAAAGTGCTATATGAATACCAGTATGAATGCTGCTACATTTTACTTTTTAGATAAATAAGAGCAAAAAAAAATCAATTTAATGGATATGTGGCCTGCAGAGTATAAACATTTATAGTGATTTTACAAATTGTTAGTTGATCAGCTAGGTATAGAGTCCTGCAAGGATGTGGATTTGAAGGGGGAAAAGTGATACAACAGATCCTTCCCTCCCTTTCCTTTTCCTTCCTTCCTTCCTTCCTTCCTTCCTTCCTTCCTTCCTTCCTTCCTTCCTTCCTTCACCAAACTAATAACTCAGGGCAGTTCATAGCACCCGTGATAAGAACATAAAGAATAATAGTTAAGAATATCCTGGAAAAAAGCTAACTGCCACTACTCTTAAACCAACATTTTCAATACATGAGAAACCACAATTTCTAGGCTCCAGCATCACCCTATCTCAATACCTGGGAGGAAAACCATCTTTATAATGCTTTCTGGACAGCTAAAAGAGAGGGGGCTTGCCAGATTTCAGGTGGGAGAAGGGCAAGAGCTATTAAGACAATAAGCTTTCTAGGTATCAGTAGAGAACCATATTTGAGAGAATCAACCTGTAGTGTGTGCAGGCAGTGGAGCAGGCAGATAATTTTCACCTGAAACTCTGCCAGTGTATTTTTTTCACTGTGATAAGCAGCACCTTGAATTGTACCTGGAAAGAAAATGGAAGTCAGTACAATTCAAACAGTGGTATGATAATAGGCAAACTGAGGGGCAGCTGCAAACACCACTGAGTTCTAGACTAGTTGTAATTTCTAGTTGGCTTTCAAGGACAGCACCATGTAGAGTATAGTGCAGTAATTGAACTGAGAAGTGATCAAGACATGAGTGACTTAGAGCAAAGCTTCTCAATTCATCAATGAGCACAATTGCTGCATAAAATGGATCTTTGCAAAAGCTTCCTATTCACAACTCTCATTTGTCCCTCAAGCAGGAGCCACGAGTCTCAGAGAATCCACAATTGTAGACCATCTCTGTCCATAGGAGTGCTACTCCCATCAAGAATTCAAATATTCAATATTTCTTCAAATCCACAAAGGCCAAAAACTCTAAATCATTCTGTCTTAGCAAGGTTATATTGGATCCATTTTCTCCCCATGTAGACTCTTACAGCCTCTAGATACTGGGTCGGCACCTGAATGGCATTGCCTGCCTGCCTAGGACTATGATATATAATTGAATATCATCAGCATACTGATGATATTTAGCTTCTTACCAATTGATGAAATTATTTAGCAGTTGCATATAGATTTTAAACAGGAACAGAACACCACAGCCATGTCATTCAGGCTATATGGCATCATTCTGTCTTGCAATGAGGTGTTAACCATAGCTTGGACCCAATTGCATGTCATCTTCTGGAGGCCTTAACCAGAAGTGTCGGCCCTGAACGCAAGTAGCTGAACTGATAGCTGTGAGGATTCTATCCATTCCTTCAGAATGGATAGTGGCCAATGATTTGTTGAAATGGTAAATAAAAGCCTAATTAACTCAACAGTGCAGTATACAATGTGCGGAGGAATATAGTGTGTATATAAATGGGTGAACATGCTTGATCCAATAATAAACATACTAGTTGCGCAGTATTAAATTCTGAGCAATTAATAGTCAGATAAAATGCTATCAATGTATTTCAAGCTATTTCAGGTATTTCAGTCTTAATTCATATATGTATGTATGTATGCATGCATGCATGCATGCATGTATGTAGTACATATTTTTCATGAATATTGCCCTTTACCAGTTTTACCTACAGATTTCAGTTACTTGATGTCACTGTAAAAACACCATATAGAAGTGAATATATAACTTTTCCTTGGATCCTTTTTCTTTCCGATCTGCGTGGTTGTTATAATAAAGTTGTGTATAACAATCCCTTTGCTTCAGAGTACTTTTCAGTCAGCTATTCTGATGTTACTTGAGACAGTCAATCTCAAACTCAGTTAATCTTGGATGAAATCTGCTGACTGGGGAAGGAATGGGAATTTGGAAAAAGAAGAAAAAGAATACTAATATAAGAAAAAGACTTATTCAGAGCAAAGTCTGTCTAGTGTTTTTCCTGGTGATTTGCGGTGTTATCTATGCATAAGATGCAGAAGCAATTTATGCTTCTCTCTTCCTTGAGTAACTGGTTTTCATTAATTATTTCCTATTTATTGGTAATAGCTATTGATAGATGTCTTCTCAGTTTAATTATCTTTTAATATAATCTCAGCCTAGGGCTATTTATGCAATTGATTTCATAAAAGTAATTATTCATAGTGTAAAGCGGACCTGTACAACTTGTAGAGAAGAAAGGGCCACATTGATAAAGTATAGTATATATCTTCATTACAGTCAAAGACCAGCAATATACATTACTTTTTACAATATATTAAAAAAGTACTGATATTAAAAGTGGATAATAACATATATGCTCTCAAACTGTTCAGGTGACTCCCTGGTTTACGTGGGTGAAAAGCCGATAAGTATGGGAGTAAATACAATGGACAAGAAATAGTTAGAGATATGTCCAAATAATTGGTACAAAATGACAGCTATAATTCTATAACCAATTTTTTTCTTTATAGATTATTACAATAAAAATGTGTTTAATTTTTTTAAAATCAGGTTTCACAGACAATTGGTGCCACATCTTTCTCATTGCCTCACGAGTGGAATAACAGATCAATACATTTACATTCACCTTTTTCTACAGGACAAAATTGCATCCCCCTTCATAGTAAGTATTTTTACTTCCTGGTATTGAAGTATAAAATCCTAAATACATATGAGATCTCTCATGTTTCTCACCGTACTGAGATCTGATAGGATGAGTGTGCCCCAGGCCTTCTCAGTTAAATAACACTATCTGATGGAATACTATCCCTCCCAAGATATAGCTTGTCTCCACCCTGCTTGTGTTAAAAATAGCCAGAAAATCTGGCTACATCCCCGGTTAAAGAAGCTGGTGGGTCTTTCATATTTGCCGGTAATTTAATTATTGGGATTTTTTATGGCACATGTGTTGCCATAAATGCATTGTATGATAAAATGTATTGTACACTGTCCAGAGTTGTTTAGAGTAGAACAACCTAATTCCGTTCTAAAATCAACCAATCAATACATCTTGTGGAATCTCAAGAGGCAGGCCTTCTCTGTTGCCACTCCCGCCTTCTAAAGTACTATTTCTCCAGAGGTCTATTTGGCTGCCTCGCTGCTCTATCTTAGAAAAGCATTGAAAACGTAGCTTTTTGGACCAGAATGGGATAACTCACCATGGCCAACTTGTTGTGGCCATTTTGCCATGGCCAGCTCTCCATGGGACAACTCATCATGGCCAATTCACCATGAGACAACTCGCTCCACGTGGGATAACTCAATGTGATGTTATCCGCCACTGTTTCTTTGACATTACTTCCATTTTTGTGAAAATGGACAAAAATGAAAATAATGAAACAGTGACAGATATTTATCACATTGAGTTTGGTGAGTTTTCTCTTGACAAATTGGCTGTGGAAAGTTGTCCTGTGGCAAGTTGGCCACAACGAAATGGCTGTTGTGAATTGGTCACAACGAGTTCTCCTAGACACTCTTTGAATGTTTTCTGAATCCTGCAGAGTGATAATTGATGAAGGATGTCTGGAACTGTTTCTTATCATTGTTTAATTTTTGCATCTTTTGTACTCTGTTTTTCTATTCAATCTTTAATTCAGATTGATTTGAATCTTTCTCATTTTGTGGTTATAAATCAAATATTTATGGATAAGATATAATGTATGTATGTATGTATGCATGCACGTGTGTATGTACATGATTATACAAATATATAGTGAGTGTTTGTAAAATGAATTTCCTTTGTCACCTCTGGAGAATTTAAAAAATCCATATTGGATTTGTTGTAGCCATAAGTACAGAATTGAATGAGCTAATGATGGAAGCCCAATTACTACAAGTATCGCTACCTGAAATACAAGAACTATATGAGATCTTATTTACAAAGGAAAAGTCAGTAGGACCAACAAGTGAAAAAGTAAGTACTGAACTAGACTGTAAGAAACTAGCATTCCCTGGGCACAGTTTCTGGAAGAGTAGTTTAAAAAATAATAATAATAATTGCTATAAAAGAATAATCAAGGGTATTTTCAGAATGTTAAAAATTGACACAAGCATTGTAGACGTGGCTAATCAGTGCATACACATCAATGTGTCCATGGTGATTTTTAAATATTTATTAATGAAGTAGAATCCATGCTTGCCAGATAACACACTATCCCTTTCCCAAATTTTTAAATATTTATTAATTTTTATTCAAGCTTACATAAGCACTAAGAAAAAGACATTGCAAAGCTACACAAGACAAAGTACAGATTATTTCTATAATTATCCAAAGTTTAGTACATTGCTACAAATATGCTTTTTATATTGTACACAGAGAATTGTTGCATGAAAAAAATAATTATAAGTAATGGTTATGTAGTACTTAATTTAAAATATGTTTCTTGTAGAATGATTGTCAAGGGAAGAGAGATGGAATTTGTTCTATGGAAAAGAAGCTGAAGAGACGCTTTGAAAGAGAGAAATTCTGCAGTGAGATGAGAGCAAGAGTAAGAAAAATAGCTCCAAACAAGAAAAAAATGAAATTGACTCATTTGAGGGAGCTGAGCAAATTAGAAAGAGAGGGGCTGTTTGACATTCAGTATACTGGCGAAAGTCAGTTGCTTTTTTCAGAAATGTCATTCTCTGAACAGGAAGACTCTGAAGATGAGAATGCCATTTGTCCAGCTGACAACTGTCTACAGCCTGAAGGTGATGAGGTAAATTGAAACAAAAACTTATGGAGTAAATGGAATAAAAAATACAGGACATAATAGAAGGATAATATTAACAGGCTCTTGTAGGTTATCTATTCCATTGCCCTACTTAATTAAGGGAATTCAGAGTTAAGTTATTTTTGAATAACTGTTCCATCTGCTCACAAATTTTCATTGAGGGGCAAAACCAGCAATCCTGATAGCTAGTTCGTTGTTAAGCTGCTTTTATCATCAACAAATTTCTTCTCGCATTCACCTATAATATATATCTCACATTTTAAGACCATTAGAATGATTTAAGTCTCTTAAATAATAATACTCCAACATGGTTCATTTTATATCTATAGAAAATTAGCATTTTGTTTTCTATATTGTTGGAGGATCTTAGTTATTGAACTCTTTCTTAAGGCATAGTATTCAGAACCAGGCCTGGGGGTAGTATGGCATATATTGTATTGTTGAAATTTTGACAGACATATATAATAATGCTATATATTGAGGCCTTTTCTGGATTTTTTTTCTGTCTAGGTGGACTGGGTCCAGTGTGACGGCTGCTGCAACCAATGGTTTCATCAAGTGTGTGTGGGTGTTTCTCCAGAGATGGCAGAAAAAGAAGACTATATTTGTACAAGCTGTACCAGAAAGGATTCTCCATATCGAAAGTAAATCATTTGATGATCATTTGGGACTGTAGAAGAGAAAGATATTTTTCTCCATAAAGCCACTGGGCTGGTCTTAGAGCCACATTGCAAATGGTGCTACTTCTGTCCTCATGGGATCATTTTTTCAGACTTAAAACAATTTGACACTTTTGTATTTTTATTCTTTAAACTGTTTGTGGTTATTAAGGTTTGAAATGACTCTTTTGGTCTGGGGGTTTTCGCCAGTTTGGAAGGCATCAAGATGTGCACCTTTTCATGTATAGCATTCAATTACCTCTTTGGAATTTACCAGCACACTTAAATCAGCTCTGTTTAGGTGCAAAGCAATGCACTAAGCATCCCCATAATTCTCTTTTTGAAGAAATCCCTGTTTACTCTTAAACATTTTTTAAAATGTTAGATTTCCTTCATTTTGATTTTGTAGACTAGATTTATTTATCTGAGCAATAACTTCTGTGTCTGCTTTCAGTGACTGGAATTATAATTCCAAACAGCGTGTTGGTGCTTTTAGCATTGGTTAATGTACAGAAAGCAAATGTTTAGGTTCTAGTATCACTGATGACACTAGCGATGTAGGAGACAGGAAAGCTCTGTAAAGTAATGGCCACAGCTGTATTTTGGCTTTTTCTTTTTTGGTAGCTTGTATCAAATGTTGCAGTTTATATTGTGGAATAAACAAATGGTTATGTTACAAAATTCAACACTGGCGTCTTTACAGAAGTTGAATTGCAGCCACTTCTATGGCACTTTTTCACACAATATTTTTAAAAGGATCTATGCTATTTCATATTTAGATTTATTACTCTTTTTCATCCTGGGAAGCCTTATTTTAAAAAAATCAAAGAGACAAAAGACTCCTTGTAGGTCACCTATGGGACAAACCTGGTAGTTTGTTATTTTGCGACATATATGTGGACAATCTTGTACAATTGTATGATGGTTCTTACCTATAGTAGACGCAAATATGGCTAAGAATCAGGAAAATGATTCTTAGAAACAGGCTGTGTTAGATCAGTAGTCCTATCTGAATATAATGTGGAAGAAGAAAAATTGCTACATTTGTCATTAAGAAAAACATTTGAGATGTAAGGAACAAGTTAAGGAATTCAGGTATTGTAGAGTTATACGATACAGGTTCAAATTGTTACATGTTTATATTAATTACTTGGTGCCTTTAGGCCATTCACTCACTCTCAGCCCAATCTACGTTTTGGCTTTTTTAGGGATAATAAAATGAAATGATATTGCTATATATATGGTTGGGAAGTTTCAAAGGAAAGGTGGGATGTAAATGCAATGGAAGAAGAATTTTTTTTTTCAAGATTGTCTCAGTGCTTGAAGGCTGTTGTATTTGGGCTACCCAAATCTTAGCAAGTTCCACCTTTAATCTTGGATGCACAATCTGGGGACCTTCCTGGACTCATATCACTTAATTAGTAAGTTGTAGCAGTGGCCAGGGAAGCTTTTGCACTAATTTTATTGTATTAAAATTAGGATGCTGTTCAGATGGCCACTTGTGCCCTGGTTATCCTGTGACTTGATTATCACAATGCATTCTAAATGGGACTGTCTTTGAAGACCATCCAGAAGCTTCACTTGGTCCAGAATGCAGCAGCACAAGCAATAATAAGCATACTTCAATATTCTGACCCCCCTCTCCATACACCAAGGCACTCCAAGACAAGAATACTGCTAGACAATTTATTCACAGTAAATTAACACACTGACAAGACCTTGGCAGCAATCCAGACTTCCAAGATAAGAAATATACATGAGAGCTTCTCCAGCATTTGTAATTAAGTTGAATCCTGCAAATAGTCTCCTCCCAAAGTCTCTCCTTATATACACTCTTGAGAGGAGCCTAATTACAACCACCTGGGTCCAATTATCTTCTGTATCTGCGTAGTTGTTCTCTGCGTCTATCTGCCCACCGTTGCCTGGCATCCAGGACCAATTCCCTTGTCTCCTCCCCACTGCTCCAAGGCCTGACGTCATGAGCACACTCCCTTTGGCTTTCACCGCTGCTCCATGCCTCAGGCGCCTCCTGGTGGTCAACCAGCCTCTCTGGTCCCTGCTCGGAGTCGGAACCCTGTCCAGTGTCCTCCACATCTTCCAGAGCCGACTCATAGGGCCCCTCGCTGTCGGAGTCTGTCTGCAGCTCCAACGGCTCCTGCTGAGCCACAACACTTCAATATGCCTTTGTAACATCATTGCTTCTGGGTGCAATTGAAGATGCTGGTTGTTACCTATAAGGAGCTATATGGTATATAATCTGATTACTTGTGAGACCACCTAACTCCTCTATTTTCTATCTGTCTGGGTACAGTGTCAATCAGCAATGTTGATGTTCTCCAGGTTCCTTCTATTAAACAATTCCACCTATCAGATCTGGAAGCCTGCCTTCTCTGTCATATCATCCCATTTTAAGTTTGTTTATTCTTTGAAAGCATTGGACTATAATTTGGGACAAAATATTTTTACTAGTAGATGAGTGCATTTGTTGTCAATATTTATAATCCAGTTGAAAAGTGTTTCTTTTTGAAAAAGCAAGATTTACATTTTTGAACTCTTAAACCAACATACAAGAAAATATATATACAACAGGATCAAATTTATAATAAATGTTACAGTAAATCCAAAACCTTAGAAGAATGCACTTTTCTAAGGAAAGAAATCTCATCCGATGTCATTCTTAATTATATTAAAGGCTCTGTACTTCTTTTGCAGCATTTTAGAGTTCACATTCTCCTGCTTACAGTATATTGGATTATGTTGTTTTCTACATCCCTGTGTATGAAATATGTTTGCCTTCTCTCTCTTATTATTTGGTGTCCTCACAATCAGTATTTCACAATGCTGACCTACATTAGTTTTACTATAAAATCCTTTCGGTGCTTAATCATATCCTCCTGAAATATGAAAAAGAGTTGGTAAAACAACCTTCCTGGAAGGAAGAATGAGAGGGAGAGGGACACTGCTATTTTTACCTTTCTGTGTATGAAATCTTATTTTCTTCAGACCTGGACTGCTACATTCTCTTATCAGCAAAAAAAGTTAAATATTAAACATCCATACACCACATACACTTTACATTCCTTTATGGTGTGCTCTAATTTTTCACTTTAAAAAATCAAGACAAATCAAGAGGCCTACTTAAAATGCAGCTAGATAATAAACTGAAATGTATCTACTCATTGATGAGAATTATTTCACATTTATATATCTACTGGTTGCAATAGCATGGGGACTATACCCAAGAAATTAAAAGACACTTGCTCCTGGGGAGGAAAGCTGTGGCAAATTTAGACGGCATACGCAGAGACTTCACCCTGCCAACAAAAGTGTGTATAATCAAGGCTATCGTTTTTCCAGTTGCAATGTATGGTTGTGAAAGTTGGACCATAAGGAACGCTGAGCGCCGAAGAATTGAGACCTTTGAACTATGGTGCTGGAGAAGACTCCTGCGTGTCTCTTGGACTGCAAGGCTATCAAACTGGTCAGTCCTAGAGGAAATCAACCCTGACTGCTCTTTAGAAGGCCAGATCCTGAAGATGAAAATGAAATACTTTGGCCACCTAATGAAAAGGAAGGCCTTACTAGAGAAGAGCCTAATGCTGGGAATGATTGAGGACAAAAGAAGAGGGTGACAGAGAATGAGGTGGCTGGATGGAGTCACTGAAGCAGTCTGCATGAGCTTAAATGGACTCCAGGGGATGGTAGAGGACAGGAAGGCCTGGAGGAACATTGTCCATGGGGTTGCGATGGGCCAGACACAATTTCGCAACTAACAATAACAACAAAGCAATAGCAGTTAATACTTATATACTACTTCACGGTGCTTTATAGCCCTCTCTAAGCAGTTTATAGTGTCAGCATATTGCCTGCAACCTGCATCCTCATTTTACCAATCTGGGAAGGGTGGAAATCTGAGTCAACCTTGAACTGGTAAGACTCACACTGCAAAACTGCTGGCAGCTGACAATTAGCAGAAGTAGCCTGCAGTACAGCATTCTAACCACTGTGCCACCATGGCTCTTGCTATATAATATTTCATAAATATGACAGTCATCAGGCATTTGGCTACAGCCGCCTTTTTGGCACTAACAGTGTTTGGGAGCTAGGGCATGTCAAAATTTCAATTTCCAATTTCTAAGGATTAGGGTGCTCAAATGTTGTGACATGCCTTGGGGATTGTAAAGATATTTTGGTTACTGTCAGCATCCCTCCATTATACAATTTAGCACGGCAGTCGGGGGCGCGATGCCCCAATTTCCCGCAACGGAAGCATGTTACGGGTCTGGAGGTCACTGAGGGGGCCCCTCTCCCCTCGCCCCTCCCTCTGAACTGGGCTTTGCGGCCTGGAGGGGGGGTGCTTTTTGCAGCTTTCTCCTTTTTTTTCTTTCCTCCTTGGCACAACGAAGCCTGTTTAAGTCGAGTTCAGCGTCAGCTGCGTGTTCAAACCAAGTGGTCAAACGTCTGGGCAGATTGCGATTGACACACTGCTGATAAATGTCTTCATCTAAGCCCAAAGCAAATTTGTCCAAAAGGGCGTCCTCGCCCCACCCTCTCATGTATTGGGAAAGGCGCTGAAAGTCCTGGATATATTGGGCTACAGGCCTATCGTCCTGCTCGAGGGTTATAAATTTCAATTTGCTTCGCTTCTCAGTCAAGGGGTCATCAAAGCGTCGTCTGAAAGCCTCCATAAACCGATTGAAATTCCTCAGGAGGGGGGAAGCAGACATATGCAATGCAGTGGACCAGGTAGCCGCTTCGCCATCCAAAGATAGGAGAATCATCCTCACCCTCATAGTGTCTGTCTCAAAATCACGGCCATAAATTTCCATGTAATTGAAGACTTGCATAATAAAAGAGGCCAGGCTGGTAGAATCACCATTGTATCTCACAGGCAGGGGAGGGATTTTGGCCATTCTGTGCCTTCGGGGAGGTGGGGCCCCAGGTCTGGCAAAACCCCTAGCCGCAGGGGGTGAAGCAGGCCGAGGGGGGGGGGTGAAGCAGCGCATGGGTACTCTCGCTCCCAGCCCCTCCAGTCTTCCTCATCTTCCCCACCTCTTTCCCCAAAGTACCTTTGTCCCCCGTAATCAGGCAAATCACTCCTCTGGGGTTTTCTTACGGCTCCCGTCTCCAGCGGTCGTTGTCGGGGTTGCCTTCGGGTAACCCCTGCATCCCAGCTTGCCCCTTCCTCTCTTTGTCCTACCGAAGTGGACCATCATGGGGGGGGTGGGTCAGGCTGGCTTGATATCTGCAGTTGAAATAAATCTTCATGAAGCGAGAGGTCGGGAGGTCCGGCCTCGTGAAGCGAAAGTTCGGGGGGGGGGCGGCCTCGCTGGGATCCACATCACAAGCGGCCTCCTCGTCTTCTCTGACCGGCGAAGACATTTACTCCCTTCACGGTAGACGTAGGTCTCCTGGAAAGGGTTTTTGAGTGACTTCGCTTCTTGTCAGCATCCCTCCATTATATAATTAGGAAAGAAAGACCAAGAGATTCCATGTGTTGGAAATCAAAAGTACTTTTACTAATTACAAATGGTTAGCGAGCAGTTGCGAAGCGAAGTCTGTTTAATTAGGCGCGAAAGCAATTGATATATAGAATAGTCCATTCCCCACCCCTTGGGATCATAGCCTCAGGCCAATCATAAGTCCTTCAAGTGTCAGGTGTGAGATAACTTCAAAAGGCATCACGAAGATGGAATGTCGGGGCCGTTGGTCCAGGCGGGAAGCACCCACGCATGCGTAGTCCAACCATCCAGTAAATACTAGAACATTCCTCCAGCACATCAAATAACCCCTCCCAAATACCAAACCCTCCCTCCCCGTTTCATGACAGCTGAAGCAGTAGCAAGGCAGAAGCTGACAGTTACTTTAATATAATTTAGATGTGCTTGGTAAGTAACTACATAAATATAACTTTTTATCATTTGGTTTGTCTCATTAAGACACTCCATCTATATAAGGAAAGGAAGCTCTGATGCTCAAGGAATACAAGGTGTAGCTCTTCTATTTTTATTTTTCAGGCACACAGCATGTACCGTTTTTCTGAAAGTAAGCCCTCCCCAGATAATAAACCCAATGGGGCTTTTGAGTGCATGCACTAAAAGTTTACCCTATATTGTAAGCCATAACCATTATTTGGAAATCATATTAGCAGGAATACATAATACCCAAGCCAACACCAAATTATACCATGGTTTGTAACAATGTGCAATCCAGAGTCTATGTTTTACTGCTAGTCAGCTGACTTTCAAAGTTTTGAAATGCGCTTTTAAAACAGGACTTGGGAATTCGCACTGCAATTTTGTATACCTTTATGTACCAGGATGATTAGGGGACTGGAGACTAAAACATATGAAGAATGGTTACAAGAACTGGGCATGGCTGGTCTAGTGGAGAGAATGACCAGGGGAGACATCATAGCAGTGTTCCAATATTTGAGGGGCTGCCACAGAGAGGAGGGGGTCAAGCTATTTTCCAAAGCACCTGAAGGCCAGAAAAGGAATAATGGATGGAAACTGACCAAGGAGAGTGTTCCAATGTTTGAACCTAAAAACAAGAAGGAACTTTCTGACAGTGCGAACAAGCAACCAATGGGCCTTCGGAAGTTGTGTGGGCTTCATCACTTAAGACTTTCAAGAAGAGATTGGACTGCCATTTGTCAGAAATGGTGTACGGTCTCCTGCTTGACTAGATGACCTATAAAGTCCCTTCCAACTCTTAATCTGAAATCTGAAATTTAACAGGGCCATTCGAGATGCCAACCTGTCTGAAAAGCTGTTGCATGCCTGATTTTTGCTTGTTTTCAGGCCAGTTTGTAAGCAAAGGAGGACATTCTCTGTATTTCAAACACAATTTAACTCTACGCTGTTCAGAGTTGAAATATAGTTCAATCAAATCAGTGTAATACTTGTTAATTGGGACAATGGGAGTTACAATAAATCTCAGGAGAGGACCACGTTATGGAATTCTTCTGTAAACAAATTGTCACATTTTTCAGTGGGCTGCCCTAAGTTTCACCTCAGACCAAAGTAGTTGGATCCCACAAAGCTTTTTAGATTTCAGTTTCAGACAATTGATTTAAGGAATTATTAGACTGACACCAAGTAGGAATCGTCAAAATAAGAATGCTTCTAAATCTCTGTCTATTGACAACAACAGGCCTAGCATTCCCAGGTGATCACTTCTAACCACAGAGGAAAGTTCTGCTTAGCCTATGAGATCAATAAAAAAGTGGATCACTGCAGTTGTTAAATTAGTAACATGATTGTTAAGTGAATCTGGCTTCCCTATTGACTTTGCTTGTCAGAAAGTTGCAAAAGACAATCACATGATACGGGGACACTGCAACCATCATAAATATGAACCAGTTGCCAAGCATCTTAATTTTCATCACATGACCACAAGGATGCTACAATGGTCATAAGTGTGAAAAATGGTAATATGTCACTTTTTTAGTGCCCTTCTAACTTTGAACAGTCACTAAATGAGCTCTTGTCATTCGAGGACTACCTGTATTTTCGAGTAAAAATGCATACATTCAGCCTCTTGTCTGACAAGACCTCTTTACGACATTTTGCTTGGCTTCTTCCTGTCAGCAACGACATGAAGACATTCCCTATTGTACATGTATTGGTCATAGTAAAGATCGGCAATGCGGTACAGCTAGCATACAGTATTGACCAGGCAATAATTGGTCAGAAATGGTGTAGGTAGGGTCTCCTGCGTGAGCGGGGGTGGTGTGGTGTGGTTGGACTAGATGACCCATAAAGTCCCTTCCAACTCTGTTAATCTGTTATCTGTTAATTGGAAGAGACTCGTTTTCGGGGCAGAATTAAAAAAAAATGAAGGCGATTTTTAAAAAGCTCCTTTTAACGCGTGTATTAAGAGCCTCAAGGGGCGCTCTTCGGGAATCTTTCAACCTCTGATTTTCGCAGTCGTCGCTCTCGGAAAGCGCGTCGTTGCGGGCGCGTTTGGCGCGTGGCGGCACCACCCGCGACCCTCCGGTGCCGCCTCCTTTCTCTTTCCACCCTCTCTCTCTTTCTCTCTGTCTGCCTGTCTGTCTCTCTCTCCCCCTCCCTCCCTCCCTCCCTCGCGAGCTCTTCCACGGGGCTTCCGTGCGTGCCTTTCCTCCCGCCCAGCGCGGCGGTATACGGCGGGATGTCGGGAGCGGTGGCGGGCGGCGGGCCTGGACCCGTGGCTCAGGGACTGAAAGAAGCGCTGGTGGAGACCCTGAACGGGATCCTCTGCCCGGTGCAGGGTGTTCGTGCTGCAGCTGAGGAACAGGTGAAGGTGCTGGAGGTGACGGAGGGTGAGTATACCCGAGCTGATGGAGCTCCTTGCCTGGCTGGGTTCTAGGACCGAAGGCCGTGGGGTCTTGTGGCCTCCTGAGCCTCCAGTCTTTGCAGTCGTCGCTGCCCTCCCCTTTGGACTTCGGCGAGGGGCAAAGCTGTCGCCGCAAGCGAGGCTGGAGCGAGAGATCCCCGTTCGGGGCGCGAGTGATTCCTGAAAAGGAACGTGGAGTGAAGCTCACCTTCCTTTTTTTTTCCTCCTTTTTTTTGATTCCGGGTTCATTTCAGGATCCGGTAGCCAATCATTTCTTGTTCCCACAATGTTGAAGGTACCAGATTCCTATTTCAGTCCCCGTCCTCCCAAGAGAGGCTGAAAAACAGTATCTTCCATATTAATGCAACATGCTTAACTTGGTTACTGAACCAGCCCCTTTTCTGGATTTTCAGGATTTGCACTGTATCTTGAGCCATAATCTACCGTAAATACATGTGGTTTGCAGAACACATGAAACCACAAAAAAGCTACCTCCCAAAGGTGCCTTTTCAGGAGGCAACTGGACTTGCTTTTCTTTTTTTCTTTGAAGACAATCCGCTTCTCATCCAAGAAGCTTCTTCAGCTCTGACAGGATAGTGGGGAATGGAAGAACTGTCAGAACTGAAGAAGCTTCTTGGTTGAGAAGCAAAATGTCTTCAAAGAAAAAACAAAGTCCAGTTGCCTCCTGAAAAAGCACCTTTGGGACAACCATGACCTGGATGACTGAGAATCTTTACAGATGTTAAATGAGCTAAGGTTTACACTAACCAGACCTCGTGTACAGCTTGCATCTGTATAATCAAGCTTCTTTCTTCCCATTTATTCATCTTAATCTATATCCTAGATAGAGGATAAAGTGAGATGTAAAAAGTTAGTCATGAAACCTTTGTCTCTTAATAAAATTTGTTAGTCAGAAAAGCTGTTGCCTTTGGATTCCCAGGCTAAAGTATTGTAAACAATTAAAATGAAAAATTGAATGATATGGTGTATGCAGACATATCGATGCATATAATGAAGGCAGGTAGAACCATAATGAAGTTGCATAGTGTCCTTTCCATATTGTGTGCACTGTTGTTTTAAATACATGTCATGCTTCCATTTTTATTAGCAATCGCTGATAAATCGTATAGCATGGTGTATTTATGTAATGGCATAGCACAACCACAAAAACTTTGGTATATCCAATTTTTATGTTCACAACAGCTATCAAATGGTTCTGCTAACCAACCAGGTAATTTATTTTTTTGTGCTGTATGTTAAATATATTGTATTCTTTTACCAAATTTACATTTGTATTATACTAAAACTAGAAATACAAATATAAATACTCTGTTTCCCCCAAAACAAGACCTTCCTGAATAATAAGCCCAATCAGGCTTTTGGACGCATGCACTAAAATAAGCCCTCCCCCCAAAATAAGCCCTCCCTGAAAATATTGCAACTCAGCAGCAACCATGAGGTGGCCACACTCGCCACCTCCTGCACCTCAAAAATAATAAGACCTCCCCGAAAATAAGGCCAAGTGCTTATTTTGGGGATCAAAAGAAAATAAAGACCTGTCTTATTTTTGGGGAAACACAGCATATTATTAATCACTTGTTCCAACAATTATAAATAAGTTTTCAGAATGCATGACACTCATTATCTTATTCATAACAGATTATCTTACAGTGGGATAAAAATAGGAATATCCACTATAGGAGTCCAGTGATGAAATTCATTATCCTCCAAATGTTTCCTAAAAGAGTTCAGTTTTCACAACCATTTGGAAATATAACAGGACACATTAATCTGTGTGGGTTTGGCTGCAGACACACTGGCTGCAATTGAAAACATTATGTACTATCCCGTTGTACCTTAACCTCACAAAAATGGGGAACTGCTAGTCATTTCTTTCAGGTGGCACTAAGTCAATTTTACTCAGAGAAAGCAAGTCTGAAGGAGCCATGTGAAGATTGACAAGATTTGTATAAATGCAGACCATGGTGATAAAATTTCCGAGGACATACAGAAATTTGTGCTGTGTTGTTTTACCTTTCTCATTACTTGGTATATTTAACACCAATATAATAAATTAAAAGTCGTACTGTAGTAGTAATTATTTGAAGAAACAAGGAGACATTAGTCTATGTATCAGAATTAAGTATATGGTTTGCTTTTCATTATTGAGTATGAGTATTCCTGAAAATATGATTCTTGAGATAATTTGTTCAACAAAACATGTGTCTTCGGTGATTCATGCATGCGGCTGTTATCCTTATTATCACCTCCTGATTCTTTTTAAAGAACTGCAATTATAGAACTGAATGATTCTATCAAAGATTTTGTGAATAAAAAATGATAACATAGTTGTGAAAATTGTAATATACTTAGCAATAAGATGATCAAAATCTGTTATGGATATTTATAGTTGATTTTACATATAGTAGTCCTGCTAGCCACATGACCACAGAAGTATTTTCGAACAAGGCTGGCTCCTTTGACTAAGAAATGGGGATGAGCACTATTTACTAGAGTCAGACATGACTGGACAGGGGAAACATTTACCTTTACTTATTTGAACTATCTTTAATATTAGTTGCAGTGGAGAAATGAGAAGCAATCAGAATAGAGCAATTTGATTGTAGATTTTAGAGCTTTACTAGTTTGTCAAGAATATGTTTCTGTGATTAGAACTTACATGGCTACACATTAGCTATTATGAAATCTAAACACTATAAGATAATTACTGATACTATATTCAAAATTTCATAATTTTGACATAAATTGTAGCAGACTATTGCAAATACTTTCAATCAGGAAATAATCCACTTTGATTTGTTTGGATTTGGGTTTCTCTGTCTTGTATTGATTCATGTATAAGAATATAGCAATAGAATTTGAAAATTGGAAGAATTATTTACTTATTATGTGCTTTTGTTTTTTAGTTGAAATTTTACTAATTTAACTAAACTATTTTTTTAAAAATGTTTGGCAAAAGATCTTGAAAGTTGGGGTACACAATGAATAAATATATTCAGAATTATATTCCCAATGAATATATGCACTTAGCCATGAAGTACCTTTTTTCTCCTTTTTTCTAAAGTGTATAATTTAAATATAGATCCTTAATATGCCCTAAAGATACAGGTAGTCCAATACAATCAGAGGACATCCAATTGGGAAAGATTGAGTAAGAAAATTCATTACTGCCGCTGTTTCATCCTGACTATACAGTCCTAATGTATTACATTACTTTTTTAGTTAATGACTGTGGAAGTTCTATCATTGGAGATATTTTTTCTTTCATATATTTGTTCAGCATTGAAGAATATTTTTTCAATTACTTTCTTTAAGTAATTCATAGACTGCTTTTGTTCTGTTTTCTGTAGACTTTCTTTATTGCCTGTGAGGTGAAAAAATGTCATACGAACAATAGGGAACAGTCATAAAGTGAAACAAAAACTGTAGGGAGTGAATTGCTTAAATAATAAGGAGTGGGTTGTGAATAAAGTCATTATACTATAGTTTTTTCACCATTATACCTGAGTCGATGGTGCTTTATCATTGGTCCTTAGGCTGATGATTTTTATTTTGTTCTATTTCAGAATTTGGGGTTCACTTGGCAGAGTTAACTGTAGATCCCCAAGGAGCACTGGCTATTCGTCAGGTCAGTCATTCAAAATGATCAGTTCAAAAGATTTAAACAATTTATAAATTGAGCAATTTTCTGTGTATTAGTGTGATATGCTAATAGCTAATACTGGGTAGAATGATTTCTTTGCACTATAGGTTCAGTCAGGGCAACCAATGTTCAAACTAGTACAAAGCTGTTTTAACTTGGGAAAATATTTTAATGAAATTAAAAAAAGCTTGTATGAAATGAAACCAGATAAATGCTCTAGTTCAAGACAGATCTATCTATCTATCTATCTATCTATCTATCTATCTATCTATCTATCTATCTATCTATCTATCTATCTATCTATCTATCCTATCCTATCCTATCCTATCCTATCCTATCCTATCCTATCCTATCTCTCTCTCTATATCTATCTATCTATCTATCTATCTATCTATCTATCTATCTATCTATCTATCTATCATCTATCTATCTATTTTATATGGCCACACATCTCACAACAGTCTTAACCATTTAAAAGGCAATGTCCAAGGTAAAAGAAAAAGAACTCCTATAAAGAGCCTTGCCAATAGCATAACCTCCTGGGTCAAATGCTTTAGGGAAGGTAAACAGGGCCATGTGGCTTTTCTGGAGTTTCCCTAAGAAAAATGCAAAGGACGCACAACTCCTATATCCACCATAAGGGCACTGTTGATGGGAGAGACCGGGAACTTTCCTGCTAAATCTGGTGGGGTGAATAGAAGCAATGAGAGATAGGCAATCTCACAAATAGTCTGACCCAGAATATGCTGGCATTGCTCAGGAGTCAGTTTCCAGAAAGCTTTGTTTAGACTTAGTTTAACTCACAGTTATATGTCATACTTAAGATTTCCTTGAATTAGAATTGGCAGACCGGAGTGAATACATTAGCTCACATTTAAATGGTTAAAGTAAAATTAAATAAACTAGCCTTAAGTATATGGTTACCATTTCACTACAATAAAAATATTAATATCAAGTCACTCATATTAAAATACAGATGTGAGACAATTGCTATCAATAGAATTCAAGGATAGGCATAGTCTTGTATTTAAAATGTGTGTATTGAAGAATTAAAGCATAATTTTAAACTAAATTAACTAAAACATTGCATGCATTTGTAAAATGTTTCTTGTCTCTGTCAGCTTCAAGTTATATCTTGCTTTATGATATAATGTAATACTGTTTCCTGGGTAGGTATAATTTGTTAAATAATGCGTAATATTTACTTTAGAGCTTTAAAAGCAGCATTCCTCTGTAATTGAAACCAGTTGTGTCTGTTCTTTGAATTTTTGAAGAGATGAAAGATCATATGAAATGATAAATCTGGGATTCTTTATTCTGTTTTTTATTCATAGCTAGCCTCTGTGATTTTGAAACAATATGTGGAAACTCATTGGTGTTCCCAATCAGAGAAGTTTAGACCTCCTGAAACTACAGAAAGGGTAATGCCTGTTTTTAAAAACTCTATTATACAATACCCAAGTTTAGAACAACTATAGAACAACTTAGAAACTGTATTTCCTTTTTATGCAATTTAAAGGACATTTAAAGTCAAAGATCAATGTTTTCTTAGGACACCTTTTTAAAAGATATTAAATAGTCTTTGATTATTTAATTAGATGGCACCTGTAGATATTGCTGTTCTGTGGAGACAAAGATTGTTTTTAAGTTCATCTCTTTTTATTATCCATAGGCAAAAGCTGCCATTAGGGAACTGCTTCCCAATGGATTGCGGGAATCAATTAGCAAAGTTCGTTCAAGCGTTGCTTATGCAGTTTCAGCAATAGCCCATTGGGACTGGCCTGAAGCTTGGCCTGAGCTTTTTAATCTCTTGATGGAAATGCTGGTCAGTGGAGATCTAAATGCAGTGCATGGAGCTATGCGAGTGCTTACAGGTATTTGTATTTTATATGCTGTTAACTGGATAATTCTACTAACTTGGCTTGACTTTTTACTTTGATTTTTAAGATAGAAAATATTTTCTACTTTAATATAGTTGTAGTAAAAGTACAAAGTACACAGTGTTTTAATATAAACAAAGACTTTTGACCACCTAAAGTCTAGCCTTTTATGAAAGTTGTGCAATATTGGGGTATAATAATCAACAAAATATGTCATTCCATTAAATCATTAGGAAATAATGTTTTCCTTAATAGACAGTAACTAATGGATCATTAGATATCCAGTGTGACATGATCTTTATTTCTATAAGTATTGATATTGAAACAAAAGAAAAATTGCACTAGACCGCTAGAAAACTCTGACTCTTAGATCACATTGTGTCATTTTTATCTCAAGGATGGGAAACATGACACAATTTGGCCAAAATACTGTATTTCATTTTTTTTCTTTTCAGATTTAAAAGGTTAGAAGGGGAATGGAAAGCCGTGTGTGTGTGTGTGTGTGTGTGTGTGTGTGTGTGTGTGTGTGTGTGTGTAGGATGGGGATGGACGCAATTTACTTCCAGAGGTTTCCTAATCATATCCCCATCCTTAACTCTTAAAAAATAGTGATTTGGAGCACGTTGGAGAGGATAGATGAGAATGGAGAGCTTCCTATTTTTCCTTAATTTAGGAAGGAAGAAACAAAAAAAAATCTGCCTTTGAAATTTAACTAGATTTTATCGGTGTCTTTTCAGGTGTTAATGGGCTACATGAGGCTTGCATGTTATAGTTGCTGACCCATGAGATGCCTGTTCAAACAATGATTTAAAAAAAAACAATGTCTCAGATTATATTAGTAGAAGTTAACACATGTTAAAAATTGTATCTAAGAATCCAGGGTGAATGACAACTACTGATGATAATGGTTCATGGACTGAAGTTCCTAGACCTGACAATGTTCATATCAAATATACTAGTTTGTGTAAATCTGTTTTACTTTAACCAGATAGCTGAGGAATATAAGAGAATAGTTTCAATGCACCTTTGTGTAACAGAGTCAATACATAATAATAAATTATGGATATATGTCTAGTTCTCGTGAGGCAGATAATCAGTTCAGTTAGAACTCTTTAACCTGGCTATATGATTTTCATTGTAGAAAGAATTTAGGAAGATAGATTTGAACCATATGATCCCCCACCTATAATTTCAAATAATGGAGCCTAGAAATAAAATAAATTTGCTATTAGAAGAGCTAGACTATAAATAATTGCAAGGGAAACTTTTATTCTTTTCTTTGTCCATTTGGTCATCAGTATACTGTTAAAATGGATAAACAGCATAGAAATAAGATGTGTTCCCTGAATATATGTCTGGGAAACCATAATTTAGCTATGTTATATGTGTACGTATAATATCTTGCAGAGTTCACTCGAGAGGTAACAGACACACAGATGCCCCTTGTTGCTCCAGTTATTCTTCCCGAGATGTACAAGATTTTTACAATGGCTGAGGTATGGATGAAAATTGTTTTCTTTTATGTCATAGGAATAATATAAAACAGCATGTCTAGATTTATTGTACTTTTAATGGTACTTCCTTTGAGGACTCTTCTTTTCCTCTTCAGAGCCAAATACAGAATACCTCCCGTAAGCATGGAAGGAACAGGGCTGCGGGTACATATCATTGACCAGACTTGACTTACCATTCCAACAACCATTGAATACAAATGAACTTGTTGATACTGTTCTGAGGATGATCAGTTTAGTCCAACTTATAATGTAAAAATGAGGAACAGATACAGGGATTATTGAAACAATTTTTCCTTCTGTTTCCACCAAGAAAATGGATTGATAGAGGCCTTTATGCTAAGGTCCAAGCAGAAGGAAGTCTATATGTGCACAGACTATGATCAAATCCAGTGAGTCCAGCTAGTCTTGATCGTGGGTAAATATGCTTGGGATGCAGGTAGTCCTGGACTTGTGACCCAATTAGGCCCAAAATTTCTGTTGCTAAGTGAAACATTTGTTAAGTGAGTTTTGCTCCATTTTATGACCTTTCTTGTTAAATGAATCTCTGCAGTTGTTACGTTAGTAACATAGATGTTAAGTGAGCCTGGTTTCTCCATTGACTGCTTGTCAGAAGGTTGCAACAGTTAATCACATGACCCTGGGACACTACAACTCTCATAAATATGAATCATTCAAGCATCTGAATTTTGATCATGATCATGTGACCATGGGGATGCTGCAATGGTAGTAAATGTGAAAAATGGTTATGTCGCTTTTTTCAGTGCTATGGTAAAAATCTCTCAGAACTTTAAAGCACCGCTCTTTGGGATAAATCATTTAGTAGTCCCCTTTCCTTTCTGTGGGAAGAATGCTGCAGGAACCCAAAGCTACAATAAAATGTCTTTTCCGTCATCCTAGAATGATAGAAGAAGATCTTAAGTTATAGAATAGCATACTGTATATATGATATACTGTATGTTATATGATTCATAATATTAATTTGCCACAGAACGCTGCAAACATTTTCTTCTTCATAAAATCAGGATACCAATTCTTTAGTAAAACCTGGAATAATTTAACATTTCTGATTAACTTAATAAATCAAATATTTTCAGCTGGGGTGTTATATCATTTGGTAGTATTTATGAAAATAAAAAGTTATTTTATATTTAAATAATTATCTTCTAATGAGGTATATTTTATTAAGGTTTTAAAGAGAAATTTTTTAAAGCAAAGTGTTTTTGTTAGAAAACATTCTGACAGATATTTAAGGTATTACAAGATTGTAAAAGGGAATATTAAGTAACAATAAATATTGGGAACACAATTCTCGGCTTTTTCACAATTATAGTTAATTGCTTTTCTTAGGTGTATGGTATTCGTACACGATCACGTGCTGTAGAAATCTTCACCACTTGTGCACAAATGATTTGCAATATGGAAGAGTTGGAAAAGGTAAATCATTAATTTTGTTATGTTACATTGTGATACCATAAAAACTGATCAAGATTGCCAATAAGTGTTAGGGTTGAAAAATATTTATATCTTAATCACTAAGTCACTCAGATTTCTCTGTGTTGTATAATCAACTTTGGTAAAACGTATTTCTGAAACATTCAACCAAAGAAGTCTTAAGCTTGGGTACTAGCAGCTGCTATTGTTGTTAAATGTTGTTTTTTTTAAACTTACCATTAAGTTTAGCCTAGTCATTAAGTGGGACATAACTAATATAAATATAAAATATAAACTTCTCAATTGTAATTTCTAAAATAAGTATCTATGTGCTGGCTTTTCATTCTGAAACCTATTTATTAAACTGTTTATAAATGTATAAACTGATGCACAATGTAAAATAAAATAGCTATATAAAATTTCAGACAAATCATTACACTAATGTAAATATGAGATTAAAATGTCTGGAATTACTGTTGCCAGTTTTACTTGAATATAGCTGCTACAGTATTTTGGAGTGGTTTAAGTAAGTGATTTGAATCCTATTTGAAATTGTATTTATTTGAATTCATTAGCTGTCTGATTCTGATGGAGTCTGGATAGTGTACAAAGTTAGAAAAACCACAAAACAACAACAACCACCACCCACCAAGCCAAGAGATAACCCAGACTGAAATAATATTGTAGACAATGAAAATGATTACTCAATTTCTTCTAAAATAAAACAAATTCCCAGTAAAGGTTTTATTAAAAGCTATTTGAGTCAGTGTTCTTTATTTTAAGCATGTATATTTTTCTTTGGACTGTGCTCTGGGAATTATTTTTGTTTAATAACATTTGTTGAATAATGACAGTATCCGGTTTCTGTAGATGTAAGGCTTTGCAAGAATTGTTTTTCCTGGTTTGTTAATATTTTGTCAGCATAATTCTGATTCCTCAGAATGACTTTCCAAAATCTTGTTTAGTCTCTAATAGTTATTAGTTGGAGGCTTTGGATTTATGTAAGATACCATGTTTCCCCGAAAATAAGACAGGGTCTTATTTTCTTTTGACCCACAAAATATGGCTTGGGCCTTATTATTAGGGGGGGCTTATTGTTTTGGGGTTGCTGGGCAGCTGCTCTCTTGCGAGCGGACTCCCAAAGAGCCGGCCACAGCCTCAGGGGTGAATGGCTGTGTTGCACTGTCGCAGCAGCGCAACACAGCAGCCATGAGTTGACCATGCTCACGAGCAGCCACCCAGCAAACCCCTTTCCAGCCGGACACAGTGTCATTCATTGACCTAGAGGTATCGGCAAGCCGCTTGAGCGCCTTTTTGCTGGTTCCCGCGGCTTGGCGCCTTCGGAATGCCCCTAGGTCAGTGAATGGAGCTCTGCATGACTGGAGAGGGGTGTTGCGCAAGTGGCTGTTCTGCTCCCTGCTTGTGCGCCCCCCAGCCTCACAATGCCCTGGCCCTGCTCTTTCTGCAGAGTCAGGGCACCGCCGCCCGCTGCCAACGCCACCATCCCAGCATGGCTTTTTTGCAGCTTCCAAATTACGGAGGTAGTCTTGCAGCAGTGGCTGCTCTGGGAGTACGCTCTATGGTTTTGGGCCGGTTGTTGGCAGAGCGTACTCCCAGAGCGGCCACTGCAGGAAGACTACCTCTGTGGTTTGGAAGCTGCAGAAAAAGCCATACTGGGATGGCGGCGCCCTGGCTCTGCAGGGAAAACTGGGCCAGGGCATTGTGAGGTTAGGAGGCACATGAGTGGGGAGTGGAACATCTGCTTGTACAATCCTCCTCTCCAGTCGTGCAGAGTGCCATTCACTGACCTAGGGGCATTCCGAAGATGCCAAGCTGCGGGAGCCAGGGGGAGGCAAACAAATGCTCATGCGGCTTGGTGATACCCCTAGGTCAGTGAATGGCGCTTTGCCCAGCTGGAAAGGGATTTGCCAGGTGGCTGCTCGTGAACGTGGTCACCTCATGGCTGCTGTGTTGCGTTGCTGCAACAGCGCAAAACAGACATTCGCCCCAGAGGCTGTGCCCGGCTCTGTGTGAGCCCGCTCACAAGAGAGCAGCCGCCCAACAACCGCCTCTCCAACTGGGCACAGTGCCACTCACCGACCTAGCAGTATCCTAAAAGCACCAAGCAACATGAGCGCCTTTGTCCCCCCCACCCCTTGGTTCTTCGGCTTGGCGCCTTTGGAATGCCGCTAGGTTGATGAGCAGCACTCTGCCTGGCTGGAGGGGGTGGGTTGTCCAGGGTGCTTATTTTCAGGGGAGAGCTTATATTTTTGCCCACCTGAAAAATCTGGCATGGCCTTATTTTCAGGACATGTCATATTTTCAGGAAAACACAGTAGTTGAATGTCAAGTAAGGAAAACTTAGATTTTTCTATAATAGAAGTATAAAAATGGAATGAATAAATATTGAATCTTCCCCTTTTTCTAATTTTTGAGCTAATTATATATTTTTTTTCTTTTTATAGGGAGCAGCCAAAATTCTGATTTTCCCTGTGGTGCAGCAGTTTACTGAAGCTTTTGTTCAGGCTTTGCAAATGCCCGATGGCCCTACATCAGACAGTGGACTTAAAATGGAGGTTTTAAAGGCAAGTACAATATCTGATTTTATATGAGTTTGAGGTTACCATGAGCAACATAAAGGAGGATTTTGCATATTCTCAGTGTAATATGAGATCTAACAGCAATATTGGGTTTTAAATTCAAAACAAGTTGCTTCTGATGATTCCTGAAATGTGCTTAGTTTTTCATGCATCCAATGGCTACTGTATGGCAGAGAACTTTTCTGGAGAGGAAGAAATATAAATATAGTGTTAGAATGGCACTTAAAGAAAAATAGTAATATTATAAAAGAAAGCATGTTATTAATTCTAATGCTCTGTTTTCTTCCTGCAGGCAGTGACAGCTTTAGTGAAAAACTACCCAAAACACATGATTTCCTCTATGCAACAGATTCTTCCAATTGTTTGGAATACACTTACAGAAAGTGCAGCCTTATACCCTTTTTGCTTTGGTTTGCAATAAGCATTAATTTCCTTGAAAGGGAATTGGAAGGGGGTAAGGGAGAAAAGTTGATAGATACTAATGTACAATAAAATATTTCAGCAATATAGTTTAGAGATTTTAATCAAGAATCCAAATGATCTATTTCAAATATTTTCCCCACAGGCTTTCAAATTGTCTCTTCTGTACCCTTGTTGACTTAGTGAATGCTGCCTTTCATGTAAGGCTGCTGTTAGCCTTCCATGTTGATAGATACTAGTTTATAGTATCTATTAAAGTTGATAGAATACTAAATTTCATAGCCTGTGTCTCATCAGGTGATATTTCATAATGGACAGAACCTGAAACATACCTCTTCTGCTGTAACTGATAGGACTGAAAGATGTAATTAAGGAGAGGGTTGAGCTGAAGCTGAAGGCTGATATTTTTTTTTAGCTTAAGTGAATAGATGGTGTATTTTTGCCAGAAAGTAAAAAATGATTAGGTTGATATTACTACTCTTAGACTATACTGCGCTATTTATATCTTTAAATCTTTTTAATAATGGTTCGTACATACAGTATTTTACAGATTTTCTAATGTTGATAGTCTTATTTTATTTGTAATGTAAAGGTGTATCTGAATAATGCTAATAAAAAATAAATACGTTGGAGAGGCATTTTTCCCCATTAGTTCAGTTGATATTCTTTTTTATTAGACCTTTTTCTAATAAATGATAGTCTTTGAATTTTTCATTGTCTAGATGAAATAATTGTATTGCAATCTAATTGTATGGTAGCTATATTTATTTTCCTTAATTTATTCAACTACCTATGTGAGAACAGAAGTAAATGATACAGAAGAAGTGGAAGATCCAGTGGATTCTGATGGTAAGAAAACTCTTTATTAGAGGTGTAATGAAAATTGATATTTTAAAATATGCTCCTTGTAAAGAAAAAAAATCAGTCTTTAATTGGTGATGCTTTGAGTTGTCATACAGAGAATAAGTTGGCTATAGATATTTTGAATGTCAAATGGGCTCCAATATAACACATTTAGATTGCTTTAATAAGTTTTCATATATATATACATACACACACACATATGGATTTTTTTACATTTTAAATGTGAGTAAAACAAAGCTATTGGCAATGGTATTATAAAATTTGAATTATGTAAAATAATATAACTGTCAAATACTAAAGTAATAATTTGAAAGATCTTTAATATTTTTCATATAATTTTTAAAATTTAGGTGAAGTTTTGGGCTTTGAAAACCTAGTTTTCAGCATATTCGAGTTTGTTCATGCTCTATTAGAAAACCACAAGTTTAAAAGCACAGTGAAGAAAGCATTGCCTGAATTAATATATTACATCATTCTCTATATGCAGATAACAGAAGAACAGGTAAGCACATTTTTCATGCTTTAAATTGTAAAAAATGGGCTAGAAGCTTATTACTTTTCAGATATTGATGAAATACAACTCCAAGAAGCTCATTCATCTTGGGCTTGAAGTTGGCATTTAGCACCACCTGCAGGGACCCAGGCTTTCTACTCAAAGTAAAATGTTTTTCAAACCTCATTTCATATTTTAATGTTTGCAAGAATGTATGTACTTCAAAATGATGTATCTCAGATCTTGTGTGAGCACAGCGTCTCTCTGCAAGTCATTACAGCATCTCCTCCTTTTGCAAGTTGTTCCTTTTGCAAACATAGTATCAATGATTTAACCTGTTCTTGTTTAATCAACTGAATTACACAGGCTGTACCATATGGCAAAATACTGATTTATTCTCTTTAAAAGTTTAAATGAGTAATAGATCCATAATATTTACCTAAACAGTTTATTACTAGATAAATATCTTAACCACACATTCTGCTTGCCATGAAGATGCACCACTATTTTTAGAGATCATAGTCTTAAGACACTCCCTACATCTTGATACTACCTTGCAGCTAATCTGCAACTAAGATAGCAGAAAAGTTGTCTTGCAAACATTCTGGTGTGAGGAAAAAAAAGACACAAAAGTTTCCAAGCAGACAGTCTGGAGCAGCAACCCAGCCTTTGTGGTTTGGCAGCTTGGCCGAAGGTGGGGAGGGGAACCAGTCCACGCAAGTGATGGGCTGGCGCACCTGTTTCCATCATTAACTGAATCCACCTGGTTGTGAAGCAGGGTATCCAAGGTTGGATACCCTGATCCAAGCCGTGGGGGTGAGCTGTGAAGTGCCTGAATTTTGATTTGAGCACTGCTGTAATTTTGAATGGTCACAAACAATGATCATTCACTGAGGACTACCTACATGTGGTAGTTTAATTATGTGTAGTCTTGAATAAGCAAAGATATTTCTATAAATGATTGAATTACTGATTGCTTTTCAGATAAAAGTCTGGACTGCTAATCCGCAACAATTTGTTGAGGATGAAGATGATGATACATTTTCTTATACCGTTAGAATTGCTGCACAGGACTTGCTGCTGGTAAGATTTTACAATGGTACAAATTTACAATGTTTTGAAAAATATAATGTATGATTCTTCAGATGTTGAAATATATTTCAAACATCCTTGATCAATGGCAGTGATGGCCTATGCTGATAGAAGTTGGAAACCGGTAATAAGTGGCAGGATATAGGTTTGTTTCTTTTGATCTACACAATAGTGGCAAATGAAAGCTGCTTTTAATAAGTAACTTACTGTATGTCACTATGTACATACTTGACACTTAATGCTTGCTGCCTGAGAATGTATGACTTTTATGCTATTTTATAAGAGCTATTCTGCTCTCAGGTTTTAAGTTGAAAATAGAATGAAGCAATTAATAGATAATTTAAAAGGAGATACATAAATGTAATGGACGTTAGAAAGGCTGTTTAATAGAACTATTTATTTAGCATTCTTGTTTACATTTATAACTCACTGTTTGGAAAGAAGATACACGTGAATGGTATTAGATTGCTTTCAAACTCTTCTAATGTTTGCTATGTTGAGCTCTATTCTCTCCCCATCCTTGGCATCATTGTATTTCATGTGAATATCTAAAATATTTCAAGATGCTAAAAAGAAGACAATTTTGTTAATATTTTTTCTTGACTAGACTGTTTTGAAGCTATTCACTATAACTGCTAACTTCATTATCAACAAAGAATAGTGATATGAAGGTTCCCTTTACCTTTTCTAGAAAATGTGAGCTATTGTCATACTTCTGTATAGGCTGTGGCAGCTGATTTCCAGAATGAAAGTGCAACAGCTTTGGCTGCTGCAGCTACAAGACACTTGCAGGAAGCGGAGCAAGCCAAAAATAGTGGTGCTGAACATTGGTAAGAAAGCAGTTTCTATAGTGACAGTATCAGAATATTTAATCCATAATGAAACAAACTAGTATTATATACCTTATAATCAAGTTAGAAATGAAAAATCTAGAATTAGAGCAGCTGCCTTCTCATTGACCATTATAAGTTATTCGGGGACATTAATGAATAAGCTAAGGTTGTTCATACGGCAGAATAAATGCTAGTTTTCTAATCACTTTTTGCTTAAATTGCAGGAGAATAAATCATCTGATTTATTATCATTTTAATATTGCTCAGAAGCTAACCTTTTTTTCCATAGAATGCTAAAGGACATTGGCATTAGGAGATCATATAAATGCATCTGGAAGATACTGATAATGTTGGTGATACAAGAGTCCATAATACTCAGCTTGTTCGTTTTGTTTAACAAAATAATTACATGAATATTATTACACAACGATCAGCAAAAAATGCAATTATAAATAAGATTGGGCACTGATTAACTGCCAGTTTATTACCTGTTTTGATAATGGCTAAATGCTGTCAGTATCTATGAAATGAAGATTGGATTTTGCTTTGTTTTTCCTACAAAATAGTGAATTCTGTAAGCAGTGGCTGTTGAGACATCCACTTACTGATTCGCTCTGCAGATGTAACAGAAACATAGATCTATGCCCATATATTTCCTTCAGTTAAAAACTATTATATTCTCAATTGTCTGTTCTCTCCTGTCTCTTAGTCATGTACTAGATTTGAAAGCATGCATATCAGAACACAAAAATGGGATTTAAGATGAAAATGGAAAGAAATGCACTTTTATGATTATCATAGTAATCCACACCATATGGTAAAAGCCATCAAATCCATGGCATATTGTTATATTTACTGTTCCTAAAATAATCACAGGATATACATACAGTATATAAGATATATAAGATATAGAACATGTAAAGCTTGGCCAAGCGTCAATACTTGTCCTATTGCCACAGATAGTAAATGGTGTTCCCTGGTTCAATGCCATTGAGAATAATTCCGAAGAATATTATACATTAGTTACTTCAGTAAAGCAACTGCTTTAGTAAAACTAATTCATATGAAAATAGTATACTAATCCAATATACAATTTTCCCTGTTATAATAGAAACAGATTAAGTTACCCTTACTAAACTACATCTGTAACAAATTCCATCTCAAATAGTCATCAGTTAAATAATATTCTTCAGGTATATAACAGCTCATATTTCCAAATAAAGTTAAATAACCAAAGTATTATTTATGTTATATATGATAACCCAACTTTTATTTGCCATTGGTTTCCTATTGCTTTTTAGTTATCAAGTAAGAAAATTGAATATTAGAAAATTTAAGTAATTTATTCTTTGCAGGTGGAAGATACATGAAGCTTGCATGCTGGCTTTAGGCTCGGTCAAATCTCTTATCACAGATTGTGTAAAAAATGGAAGGATACATTTTGATATGCACGGATTTCTAACCAATGTTCTTCTTGCTGATCTCAACCTGTCAGGTACTTATGATTGCCTAAAAATAATTTAAAAAGAGAAATTCAAAAATCTTTTCAAAGTAATGCATAGTTTTTGGATAAATTTTAATAGAATGTTTGTGGCTATGAACAAATTGTATTGCATTTAAGTAGGTGTGAGTCTCTTTATTTAAACACAGGATGAGATTAATTTAGAAACATTCTTCCAAACATAAAATCAGATTTACAATTATGTCATTTAATGAAAATTTCAAAGCAGAAAAGGAAATCATTTCAACTCTGGTCTGCAAATAGAAGTTTGTTTTGATTGTCAACAATCAAAAAGTAAGGAATCAAACACATTCTTGTTAAAATAATGGCAACTTGTCCTTTCTGTTAAAATCCATAGAGTAAAAATGATCAGGTACATTCTTTTATTTGCTTCAACCTGCACTTGGAGAATTAAAGAGTGTTGTGGCCCAGCAGGAGCCGTTGGAGCTGCCACCAGACTCCGACAGCGAGGGGGCCTATGAGTTGGCTCTGGAGGATGTGGAGGACCCTGGACAGGGTTCCGACTCCGAGCAGGGACCAGAGAGACTGGTTGGCCACCAGGTGGCGCCTGAGCCTTGGACCAGTTGGGTGGAGACAAGGGAGAGTGATCCAGAAGCCAGCAGTGAGTTGTTCCTGGATGCATGCCATTGAAAAGCTACTAGGCGTCAGGAACAATTACGCAATTACAGGAGGTAATTGCGCTCAGCTGGTGGTCATTAGGCTCCTCTCCAGACTATAAAAAAGACTGCTTGTGCACACGCCCTCTTGCAGAAGTCAACACATTGACTAAAGAGAACTGTTGTAACTAACTTGACAGGCTGGATTGCTGCCAAGATTTGTCTTGAGTTGCTGCCAAGGTTTGTCTGAGTTGCTGCCAAGGTCCTTATCTGTTTGCTTGGCTTTCAGCCACCAAGATTTTGGTCTTGGTATTAAAGGACATTCTAGTTAAGCTTGTCTCGGCTTTCGTTACTGGATGGAGGAGGGGGTCAGAACAAAAGAGTATGCTGTTTACAATGTAATCGGGTGTGCACACTTTATACCGCTAGGCTACAACAACTGTCATGTTTATGTGTAAAAAGATAATTTCTTTTTTACTAGCTCCAAGTATGTAAATTGTCTCACTAATATATATAGGGCCTGTTACCAAATGATAGTTTTGAGAGAGAACTACAATAGCAATAACACTATGGTTTGTTTGTGTTTTCTTATAGTTTCGCCTTTCCTTCTTGGCCGTGCTCTTTGGGTGGCCAGTCGGTTCACAGTTGCAATGTCTCCAGAGCTTATCCAGCAATTTCTACAAGCAACAGTCAGTGGCCTTCATGAAACACAACCTCCTTCTGTGCGAATTTCTGCAGTAAGGGCTATCTGGGGGTATGTAGCTGAAGACCTGTATTAGTTGAACAGTAGCATAATACCATGATTTAATTTCGAGAATGTATAATACTTAGAATAGTGAAGACATTGAATGCATGATTATGAGAAATGTTGTGCTGTGTTACAATCTTACTGGCAAATATAATTTTATAATTTTTCTTCTTAAAATGTTTATTTTTCCTAGCTACTGTGACCAACTGAAGATTTCTGATAGCACCCATGTACTGCAGCCTTTTCTTCCTAGTGTCCTTGATGGATTAATCCATTTGGCAGCTCAGTTTAGTTCCGAGGTTCTCAATCTTGTGATGGAAACTCTTTGCATTGTCTGCACAGTAGATCCAGCCTTTACAGCAAATGTGGAGAACAAGATTTGTCCCTTCACCATTGCAATATTTCTCAAATATAGTAATGGTACGTGCTCAGACTTGCTCTTGATTATGATTGCAGATATTCAAAGAACACTGTTGATCTCAAATATTTTTAAATGAAGAAATTGGATTACGCAAGTGTTGGTTTTTTTCAGTATTTTATTAAAAGGCCATAGGGATATCTATCTTGGTTTAAAAAAATTTTTTTATCAGAAATATTATTAAGCCGATTTATAGAAAATAGCTGCTTTTTGTTATGCTTGTTTCCTACTGTGACAGGTAGCATTTTAGCACTCAGAAAATTGCTCAAATGGTGAGCATGGCCAGGAGAGCATGGCCAGGAGAACTGATAAACTGCTCATTCCTTGGTCCCCAGGATTCCCTCTATTTTGTATCTTTGCATTTCTATGAATACTGTTTGAACAAAACACTTGACTAAAACCACCCAGCAGTGTAATATTCTAAGAACGTATATGAGTTATATGTTGGCTAGAATACTTGTTAGTAGACAGGGTGATGTTAGAGGCTGCTTTTTCTTATTATAACTTTATGATTTTACTAGGATATTTCTCCTTAGTAATTGATATTATTTCTTTATTTAGATCCAGTTGTCGCTTCTCTTGCCCAGGATATTTTTAAGGAACTAGCACAAATAGAAGCCTGTCAGGATGCAATGCAGATGAGATTAATTCCAACTCTTGTTAGTATCATGCAAGCTCCTGTTGATAAAATTCCAGCAGGACTTTGTGCAGTAAGTATACAGACATTTTAATCAAAATATAGAAACATTTGTATAGCCTGACTGCTGATTTTAAAAAAGAAATATTTGTTGTTAAATTCCTAATGAAGAATACATTAAAGCTGAGATCCTCCCCAAACAATGTAAGTATTAAATAGGCTTATATATATTCTAGAAGTCTAAAAATGAAAGTATAAAGCAATTATATAGTATAATTCTTAAATTAATAGCAAAAAAGAACAATCAGATAATAATTTGGCATTCCATAGTTACAATTAGCAGTTTACAGGAGAACATAGTTTTAAGTAATTTCTTGAAATATAATATATTAATGGAAATAAAAGAAAGATGACAAGTGAATTCAAAGTAAAAGAACAAAAGTGGGGAAGATTTAAAAATATATTCAATTTAATGGAACTTTCAGATTTTAGCTATAGATGTGGAAAGCAGAAAAAATATTTTATTTAGTTACTTAAAATATTTATTATATATGGCCACCTGTCTTTTAACAACTCTGGGCAACTCCCAAAATAAAAAAAAGAACTCAGTATTCCACAAGATTTCTCAATGAGGCAAGATAGCAAGACATTCAGAGAAAAGCTGAAAACAATATGAAACAAAATGACACTTGCACATTAGTTTTAATTACTGTTGGGTAAACTAATCTTACTATTGCACCATACCATCTCTCCACCATCCCGACCTCCAGCTCGTTAGCTCCCTCCTCTGTTTTCTTTTCTTTTTCAGACTTCAATAGACATATTAACAACTGTTGTAAGAAATACTAAACCACCTCTTTCAGACCTCTTAATCTTCCAAGCTTTTCCTGCTGTGGCTCAGTGTAGCCTGCACACAGATGACAATGCTACCATGCAGGTAATGTTTTTTGAGTGGCTGTTCAGTCATTTGTATAAAGTTTCTATATTTAAACGAACTGGATTCATGATGATTAAGATGCAGGGATGTTGACTGCAAATGGCAATCGATTCCATTAATGAAATTTAAATGGTTTTTTTATTTTTATTATGTTATTTAAATACGAAGCAAATCTTTCACAACTGAAATTTATTTTTCTCTAAGTTTCGTTAATAGCAGAAAAATTAGCCTAGCCATCTATACAATGGGACTGACAAAAAAGACATTGCAACTGCACAACACAAGGCCCAGCCTGTTCTTGCATCTTGAAATTGGGTGCTAATATGTAAAATATAGTGTATTATCATATCATGATGTAGTTTTTATTATTTCTTACTCTTACAATACATAGGAACATTGTCAAATTTTACCTGTTTTGCTCTTCCTTTTTTGGTAATTGGTTTGCTGTAGTATCTGCCTGGGTAGATATACAGAAAACAGAAAATTAAAGGTTGTTATATGACATAAATGCTGTTTATCTATATAACTTCAGACAGTTGACATACTTTGAACAAGCTTCACCAATCTTACTTTCAGGGGAAAATAACATTTGTTCAAGCAAGTTGATAAAATATACTTGTTTCAATGCAACAAGCATTCTGGAAAATATCAATTTTGGCTTTATTACTTTGTGTACCTGTTTCTACCATGCCAGCACTTAAATTTAACCAATGCATATGAATAAGATTAGGCATTCACGTATGAAAAAATGAATAACATTTTATAAGGTTATATCTTCAATCCACCTGTTTGAATTATCACATGGGTCAATTTCATCATCTGGATGTTTAGTTTAGGAGTCTAAACATTGTAATTTTCCAAGAACTGTGCCAAATAGAGTTTATTTTATTTATTTCATGCTTAGTACGTAGATCTTTAAAGGGCTTTCGTGAAAAAGTGAAGCAGAGTAAGGTCATCTGAAAAGATTTATTGTGGGTTTTTTTTTCTTAGATCACCAGTTACTATTTCATCCTGTGTGATAATATGATGTTTGGTTGTAATATCTGAATTCTTTCTGGAATGAAAGGTTTTGTGTTTTATTATTATTGTTTATTCAGAATGGTGGTGAATGTTTGCGTGCATACATCTCAGTTGCTTTGGAACAAATTGCACAGTGGCATGATGAACAAGGCCACAATGGACTGTGGTATGTGATGCAAGTGGTGAGTCAACTTCTGGATCCACGCACCTCAGAATTTACAGCTGCCTTTGTAGGCAGGCTAGTTTCTACATTGATCTCCAAAGTTGGGAGTGAATTGGGAGAAAATCTGGATCAGATTCTCAGAGCAATTCTTAGTAAAATGCAGCAAGCAGAAACACTCACTGTAATGCAGGTAAGGAGGTTATAAAATAGATGAAAACTATTATTATTTAAATATTATTAAAACTAATATTTGTTTCATGATAATTATCAGAATAATTGTTTGCAAGATGTGTGTGTGTGTGTGTGTGTGTGTGTATCGAATCCCAGTAAGGGTATGGCTAGCTGATGAGAGCTAAATAGCTTGAAATAAATCTATACTAGTCTCCCTTTATTTATTTATCAGCACAAATACCACACACACACACACACACACACACACACACACATATGATATTGATATTTTATTTATGAGATTGGGTTTTTTTTTTTAGAAATTGAAGCTGTCATTATCTTCTTTTGATTCCTTTTGCAGTCTTTGATCATGGTATTTGCTCATCTAGTTCATTCTCAGCTGGAACCATTACTAGAATTTCTTTGTAGTTTACCTGGACCAACAGGCAAGCCTGCTCTGGAATTTGTAATGTCAGAGTGGATGAGTCGACAACATTTGTTCTATGGACAGTATGAAGGGAAGGTCAGGTAAGGCTTTCTGTTATTGCAGTGTATATTTCTATAGATTGGAACAAGTATTTAATTGTTTTTTAAAGAATGTAAGAACTAAGTGTAAGAAGCAATGCATTTTATCGTAATTTTATTATAATGAATTGTTCAAGACAAATTGACCTTATATAGTCCTTTATAGACTGTCCAAGGATTTATGCCTTGTTTATAACACAAACATCTCATATATAAAGGAGTGGGAATATATCCATCAACAGTTGTAGAGGGCTGGATTTTGTTAAGCATCCTGCCCACCCATTCAAAAAGAAAGTAGACGTGTTGTCCTGTGTTGGCTAGTAAACTTGGTAATAGGGATTTCAAATTGGGTGGAAAGGAAGTAACACTGAGGGTTAGGAAAATGCCTATTGGGGAGAAAAGCCAAGAGAACACCAAACATATAGTCATATAGATAAATATCCTTAAGTCTTGCCTAATCTTTGTTTTTAAAATGCGGTAAAATAAATTATGTGATTATTAAAATAATTATATAAATGTTCATGACATAGGTCCTATTGAATATTTGGTTACACATCCAAATGAAATAAAATGTTGCAAATTTTTGCTTATGCTTTTACATATTTGTCTTGTAGGTAGAATGATGTGAAATGAAATATATTATTTTTAAAAATTTCAGTTCTGTAGCTCTATGTAAGTTACTCCAGTATGGTATCAATACAGATGACAAGCGCCTTCAAGATATCAGGGTAAAAGGGGAAGAAATATATAATATGGAAGAAGGCATACGTACACGATCAAAAGCAGCCAAAAGTGAGTATTTGTATATGAATCAACAGGATGTATCCTTAAAAGTAATTTTAATTCTTAGTTACCTTTATTAAACAATTAACATCAGGTCTATTTTGTAACTGGTACCAAAATTAATTTTTTCATGATAAATTCATCTATTGAAATTTTGGATATAGATAAGACAGTCTTCAGTGAAAATTGAGGATGTCTGTTCTGTATTCTATTCAGCCTTTAAAATTTGTATTTATAAACAAATATTTTATATATTTTAAATATGTTATAAACAAATATTTATAAAAGCTATTAGTGAATTTTTAATTTTATAAGAATAAATGATTCTGAACATGTAAAAATAGGTTCGGAACTTATATCCAAATTTCATGAAAAGCAGTGTAACTTTTTGACTGGAAATTTTTTTTGGCCATGTGTGTAACTGACTATTCTTCTGAACCAATTAAAGTATTGTGAACTAAATATCTATACAAAATATTTATTATCATTTAAAAAAAAAATCATGCCGTTCTATGTCCTGAAATATGTAGCCTGAAAAAGGTTAACTTAGGCTCAGATGGTTAAAGAGTGGTATTGACAATGTTTGTTCAGACGGAGTAAATATTAACTTTTAATAAAAAAATATAATAAAGAGTGTACAAAGTATCTGCATAAACAGATAATCCTCATTTGGCAACTACCTCATATGGGACCATTTGCAGTGATGATAAATTCACTTCATGACCAATCCTCACATTTACCTTTGCAGATCTGTAAAACAAAGGAAAGCTGAAGTAACTATGTGAGAACAGTCAGTTTCTCTTAGAGATCACTTCACTTAATAACATAGTTGCCAGCCCACTTGAGGTCACTAAATGAGGACTGCCTATAGCCAGGCAGTTATTGTCAGGATCCCAGAACAATAGGTTTTCGGATCCAGCTGTTTTTGTGTGTGTGTATGTGTGTGTGGGCATGTGCGCCAAGAGGAGTTAAACTACTGCTGGCCTTTTATAAAATATGTATTTCAAAAACATACCTCAGAGACTAATAAAACATGAAGCACTTCTCCAACTGGTTTTACATTGTGGTTTCTCAGAGTTCTTAATTTCTTTAAAAATATGCAATTTTTGGTATCTTTTAGATCCTGAGCGCTGGACCAACATTCCTTTGTTAGTTAAAATCTTAAAGCTGATAATAAATGAGCTTTCTAATGCAATAGAAGCAAATGCTTCTCGACAAACTGCTGCAGAATGGAGCCAAGGTATATATTGCTAGGTATCTTATGACCCAACTTGCATGGAATATGGGTTTGGAAAGTCCAAATACGCTCGGCCATGGATTAATCATGTTGTACTGATAATTTTCAAGATTAGTGGTTATGGGTTATTTCTCCTGATTACAGAAGAAAAAGAGCTGGTTATGGTGGTTGTGAGAGAAAAAGCATTGCATTACCAACAGCATGTGAGCAAGGTTGCTATATATATGTGTGTGTGTGTGTGTGTGTCTAGTTATTCGGGTTTTCTCCCGCGTAAAATTTGAGATGTCTTAGCGACGTTTCGACAAAGTCTCATTCGTCATCTTCAGGCTTGGTGCTTCCAGGAGCAATGTGAGATCTCGGCTGTTTCTTCCTTTTAACTGCCAGTGGGGGTTTGAACTGATTGGGTGGGAGCTTGGCTGTGTTCTGATTGGGTGGAGGTGTGTCCTGATTGGGTGGAGGTGTGTTCTGATTGGTTGGGGGTTTGTGTTTCATGTAAGGATAGGAGATATACGATGTATATATACACACACACACACACACACACACACACACACACACACATACATACTGTATTGGGCATTCAGATTAGTAGTCATGTGTTTAGAATGTGAATTCTTTTCCTTTTACAGTCTCTTTTATAAACGTTTGCCTTATATTATGGGTCAATTTACTGAGTTAATGATTACAAATGTTTACAGTAAAGGAATCAATTTTAGGTGGAGTAACATTACTATAATGCTTAAATAAAATTTACTTGGGGACGAAAATGTTAACATTTTGTTTCTCAGAGAATATTATAACAGACAGTCAATAAAATTAAATAAATCTGTTCTGCTAGTTTAATTTCTTATTTCAATTAACAGAAGAATCCAATGATATGTGGGAAGATCAAGAAGATGAAGAGGAAGAAGAGAATGAAGGGTTAACGGGCCAGCTATTGTCAGATATTCTTGCTACCAATAAATATGGTAAGTGAAGCAGTTTTAAATTTATGAAAAAGCATAAAAAGCTTATTAATTTTTTAAAAAAAATCAACGCAACAATAATGCATATGACTAAACTGTTAGGATTTGTTTGTTCCCTATTTCAAGAAACACACAAATTGAGCAACTCTTCCACGATGCCTACACAAACATATATTCTTTGAAATTAAAAAAAATGCATTTGTTCAAAGGATAAATAGTAAGTGAAATGAATGACCTATACCTGGACAAATGAAGTGTCAGTCCTAGAAGCTATTTTTTTCATTGGAGCTTCATGGCTGCCACATGTAATGCCTGGGAAAACGGGAGGTGGGATTGCAAGAAGCCGGTGGAGGATTAGGTATAATAACATTCTTTTCTATGGGAGTTAAGGACACTCAGCCTGCAGCTGGATAGGAGTGACTGGGGGCTGTCTCCAGTTGGGACGTTGAAATGATTGGATCATGTGATGGACTTGTGGGTGCAGGGGATGGGTCTTTGACTTTCTTTTGGGTGGGGAAAACCCGGAACTCTCAGATTTGGGTTTTCCCAGATGTGCCAATATATCTCTAATAAAATGGAACTTTGAGGAATCACTAGCCTTGAAGTCTTTAATTGGGGGTATTACTTGGAACCCTGACATGAAGACTTTCATGATTCAGTGGTTCTGCTTGAAAGTAAAAGTAAAAACACTGAATCTTGTTTGTTTCTTATTTTATCTACCATTTCTGAGAAATAAGCTTTAGAAGTAAATTGAAAATTGGATTGGAGAAAAGAGTTTGCAAAAATGTGTATATTCATTGTCTGTTCTTACTGTTGCAGTTTTAGGAATGGAAATAAAACTTCCGCTATGATGCCATAAAAATAGTGGTCATGTTTATGCCACTTTTAGATATATATTGTTGCTGTTAAATAATAGATGGTTAAATAAATAGAAGAAACAGAATCCAAATACATTCATTGTATAGTTTGGAAATAGGGTTATTAGTAATTCTGGTCTGTTTTGTTATTTACTGTTTTATTCAATGTCTAAGCAGAAAACAGCAGTTTATTGTAGTGCAAAGAAAGTATAAGAATTTTGAGATTTCAGTTCTTTAAGTGTGCATCAACTTCACTTTGAAACATATTTGTTTGACAGATGAAGATTATTATGAAGATGATGATGAGGATGATCCAGATGCATTGAAGGATCCTCTATATCAGATAGATTTACAGGTGGCGTATTTTGCGGTCTAACTTTGTTGTGTACTTTGAAACTTCATCACCTAGAACAGGGGTGTCAAACTCACGACGAAACTTTGTTACATAACATATCGCAACTTCCCCCCCCCGTTGCAGAACAGGGGGTGGACATGGCCAGTATTTGATGCATCCAGCCTGCAAGTTTGACACCCTGTTCTAAAATAACATTATTATATATTATTTATCATATCTGTTTTTAAAATGGTATCACAAATGATTTTTAAAGCAAGTACCACATTAATCATGAAAGCCAGCTGGGTGACTTTGGGCCAGCTATTTTCTCTCAGCCCAATTCACCTCATAAGGTTGATTGTTGTGGGGAAAATAGGAGGAGGAAAGTGTATTGGATATATTCACCACCTTCAGTTATTTATAAACATGAAATCTCAATATTGGACCTATTGCAGATAAGAAAATGTACATTTATTAGAATCAAAAGCTTTCCAAATGGAAGTTAGTTTATTTGAGTGTGTTGAATTTTAAGAAATAAATAAAATATTGAAATATCATACAGGTAGTTCTTGGCTTAAAACCATAATTATGACTATAAGTGCAACTAGAATTTCAGTTGTAAATCATGGCAATTGTTAAGCAGATCACCCAATTTTACGATTTTTTGTGGTGATCATTAAGGGAATGCCATGATCATTAAACAAATCTATTTTATTCAATGGGCCATTTTTGCTGGAAACTGGTAAAATTCGTAATCACTGGTATGTTGTACACCGCCATAAAGGTGAGTCAGTTGCCAGGCACCCAAAATACGATCAAATGACTAGAGTATGTGTGTGGCTGCAAGAACTTTGGAACGGGGTCATAAGTGCCTTTTAGGAGGTTTGTCATAACTTAAATGAGTACTATCTGTACTGAAGAAGAAAATACAATAAAGGAGCAAAGAAACTAAAAACAGAGAATATTAAAAACATTTTTTTACATTTCTGAAAAAAACCCCAATTTAGACATCATAGCAGTGTTCTGGTAAATAATTTGGAAAGAGAATCCAGAAAAAAAACACCTGAAGAAGAAAATATCTTGTTATTCATGACTTGTGTCCAAGAATAAATACTATGGGGAAGAATTTTCCATTGTTTGTGTAAGTTAATCAGAAATAAGTGTTCTTATGAAATATAATATTTATTTGAGTTACAACAGGAAATAACCAGTAGTTAACATTATTCTAAAGCTGATGAGATTGTTCTCTTGACACCACTCATAATTTTCAAAGACACATGGCTGAAATTAAAGCTATAATCCTGGACACAGTTTGAACTGAGTCTCTGATGCAATTCAGAAGAAATATGTTCCGCATTACGGGTAGTCCTCGACTTACAGCACTTTGTTTAGTAACCGTTTAAAGTTACAATAGCACTGAAAAAACATGACTATTTTTCACACTAACAACTGTTGCAACATCCCCATGTCCAAATGATCAAAATTCAGATGCTTGGCAACTGACTCATATTTATGATTTTTTCGGTGTCCTAATGTAATGTGATCAATTTTTGCGATCTTCTGACAACCAAAATAAATGGGGAGACCAAATTCACTTAACAAGCGTGTTTCTAATTTAATAACTGCAGTGATTCATGTAACAACTGTGACAAGAAAAGTTGTAAAAGGGGGAAAACTCACAACAAATGTCTTACTTAGCAACATAAATTTTGGGCTTCATTGTGGTCATAAATCAAGGACAACCTGTACTGAATAAGGAATTGTGCTGCCATTCACTGTAGATGATTGAGATTAGTGCCTTAATCCCAAAATTTAAAAAAGTTTGTTGCAGAAATTCTGTACTAATTCTTGAACAAATGTTAAACCCATATTTTGATTCTGCTATGTAAGTTACTTCATAAATCCTTTGACAACTTTAATAAAAACTATGACTTCATTACCCTGGGTTAATGATTTTTTCCCATTATTAACCATGCATTTCTCTTCTATTCAGGTATTAACAATATATTTTTCTTTCTCCTAGGCTTATCTTACAGAATTCTTATGCCAGTTTGCCCAGCACCCTTGCTATACAATGTTCTCAGACCATCTCAATGAAAATGAAAGAAGAGTTCTTCAGACCATTGGCATATAAATCCAGAGTATCGTGATTATCTAGGCAACATTTTCTGGTTTAGTTCATGTTTTTGACCTAAACAGGGAACATTTCCTTTATCCACAAAATATTACAAAAATGATTAATTTTTATTTGGAAGTACTGCTCGTGTTTTAGAAGGCGACAAAAGGCAAATATGCATGGAGTTTTTGCATTCTGAATTCGCACAATGGGAACACTATTCTTCTGATAAACTTTCCAGTTTGGCTCTAAACATTTTTCCTCTACTGAAAAAGCACTTCACTGACTTTTTACAGCAGTTTAATGAAATGAGGAAGGAACTGTTGTCACTAGCTTGTTTATCTAGAAACTTGGAAGCGCTTCACACTTTTGTTACGCAGGGTATATTATCTTGATCTAACCAGATGACATTTTTTATATAGACATTTGGAATGAAATGGAATCTGCTTCCAGTCCAATACTTTTAATTAAAACCTGAAAAATAAAAATGCTAAATTGTTTCCATTTATAGAAAACCTTTGGGGTTCTACATTTCATAATTCTGTACTAAAACTATCATGCACCCATATTGAGCAGACTTGCTATATTAAAACTCAGTTCCTGTGGTTACTGATGACTTTTGTTTAGAAACCAAACTTTTTTTATATGAAACTGATTGTATTTAACTTGTTTATTTACTCCATGGACCCATTTCACCAAAACTCTTTGCTTTGTTCACACACAGGATTAAACAACTGGCTAAACCATACTTCACAAATTAGTACAAGTATTTTTTATAGGGTAGTAAAATTAATATTGCTGGTTACTCTAAAAATCAGTACACCAATGCATCTCCCAACACCTTTTTGCCTTTTTCTCCCTTTTTGGGAAATGAAATAAAACTATTCAAACATAAATTGGTATTGTTCTTTTTAAAATTCAGAAAAGAAAATGGTACCCTTTGCTTTTAATTACTACTTAAAATACTGTATTTCTGTGTAGATTTGGAAAGCAACTTTCTGTTTAATGTGTAGTGCTACATTAATTAATCTGTGTTGATTTCAAACTGAAGTGTAATACTATAAGAAATTTATTTCTGTCAAATGCCTATTACATGAGTATTTCTGGCTCATGAAAAAGCCAGGAGTTGCACAGTTATAGATAAGCAGCTAGACACATAGTGTATCCCTGTCTTCCTTGAAAAAGTTAATATGTATGAAGGTAACTATGTAAGTATTTCCCTCATATGAATGAAGTAAATCTAATAGAAGCTGAATTTTAGCATACCACAAATTTAGCCCTAAAAAGTGTCTTTAATGATTTCTGCTTTAGGATGTTTAATATAATTAAATTACTAATATATTTTTAGGTGGACACTGAAAGAAAATTCTTGTCCATTATCACTGGAATTAGAACCCTTTTAGCTTGATTGGAAAGGTTAGATATAATGATAGTGATAATTTAGAAATCCTTTTAACTTGAAACTGAATTTGGAATATAATAATTTATCTGATGTGCTGACATTTTTATAGGACATTTAAAAAAAACTATGACACAACTTATTAATTTTTGTTTCTATTCTCTCAGCCAAATATTTGGGCAAATAGATAAAATAGTTGCCTTAAGCTTTTTTCATCTCAAAGTGGACAGCTTGGGAATTTGTAATGCAAAAGTCAGAGTATTATAAAATCTTTTCCATTTAAAATCGTCTGCCCTGTTATTTCCTAACTTTCAGGATTTCAAAAGTGTATCCATAAAAAACAAGTATTTTAAATAAAAGAATAGCAAAAATCTTTTCATCTTGGATATGAAGTGCATAAAAGTATATTTATTATTTATGACATTACTTTAGGGTACCAGAAAAGGCTTCATATTTATCATTTAACCTTATTAATATAAAATTACTTGTATTTATTTAAAGTTTACCTTTATTTACTAAGATTGACATAAGACTACCTCATTATTATTGCTATAATAAATACTGGATACTTGAATAACTACGTCAAACTTTAATTAAAAAAATCCAAGTAGCTTCCCCTTTTTAAAAATTAATAAACTATATTGTTTAAAAGATACTCTTGATTTCATATACATAGAGCAAATATAAGATCAAAAGTAATTTTAGAATGGATTATTGCTATTTATAAGTATTTTGTCTTATGACATAAAATAAATACTATAAATGTACAAACATTGCCCTTTATTCTATATGCATAGATCATACCTGTACATGTATGTGTTTAAATAATGAGAAAAAAATTCTGTTCCATTCATAAGACAGCATAATTGATTTAGCTGATCAAGAAGCAACAAAAGTCCAGCTTCTGTTTCAACATACCCACTAAATTGAAACACTCCAGCTCTTTGACTATTTGGTTGTCTTTTACATGTACTTTGTAACTTGATGCCTTGTCAGTTTCCTATGCTGCTACCATAATTGAGTTGTCATATTAAAACAATTTGTGGATGAATACGTTTATCCCTTTTGAGTTCTATAGTGCTTCTGAGTGAGAAGTCTGGCATTTTTTGTGCCATAGGTTATTAATACATAAATAGACTTCTGTTTTCTTAAAATAAAGATTTTATACAAAGTCTTTATATAAAATAAAAGTAGCTACAGAATGTATACTTGAAATAAGATGATTTGATAGCTATAGTAAGGATCAAGACTAACTTGTAGATTTTTGTAGAAATATATGTTAAATATATAAGCAAACAGCATAATATTAATAGAAATGTCTAGTGTCAGCTTGGTTTTTAACATTTTCTGCAGTATCCTATTCTTAAACAGTTTTTTACCTTGCTACTGTTATGTGAAAAACATGTTATACCATTCCTGGGAAGAAATATTCTTGGGAATATATATCTTATTGATACAAAATATGAAATTCTTGAATATACAATTTTTGAGTATTATCAGCGGTTCTAGAAAGTCTAACTTTCTTGTTTTCTTGACAAAAGTTACATAAATAATACACAAGTACATGTCCATGCTGAATACATTAACCATACTTTTTATGTAGTGAAAAATAATAAGCACTTTTATGTTGGAAAAAATGTATCAAGGGAGACAGCTCAGTCAAGACTAATAGACAAATTAATTTTAATTTTGATCAATCCCTTTGATTAAATTCTGTTCAAGTGATGCTTTCATTGTCTTCATTTGAAAAGGCAAACAATAATTGTTTAAGTTTGATGTTTTTTCACATTTGACATGATCTTTTGGCATCTTTTCAAAAAAGTTGGGAAAGTGAACTGTTTCTAAAGGTTTACAGCTTTCCCCCCTCCTGTTTAACAAAATGTTATGTCTTAACATCGTATTGGAAAGACTGATCATTACACTACTACGTTCATCTTGGGCTGCCTGAATCCCAATATACAATTCAGAAGCTTGCTTTTTTTGTCTTGAACTTTTGGCTGTCGTTGCCAAGTTATACCCTAATTGAAACACGTACTTCGAAAGGGTGTCTGCGACTCAATGACGAGAATCACGTATAGTTCGAATACAAACTATAACAGTGTTTCTCAACCTTGGCAACTTGAAGATGTCCGGACTTTAACTGCCAGAATTCCAGACATCTTCAAATCGCCAAGGTTGAGAAACACTGAACTATAAAGTCACCCTTGAAAATGCTGCTGCAGGAAGTATAGGGCGTGCTGGGAATTGTAGTCGGATTTCCGAATAAACGGTGTCGGAGGGACCGTGGGATGTCGGGAGTTGTAGTTGACGTTCGGACTTGATCTATGTTCTCTCGCGGATTTTCTTCTCGGCAGCAAAAGCCGGGCCATGGCGGCTGCGGCCAACTCGGGCGGCCGGTCCAAGGTGGCGCCCAGCGTAGATTTTGATCATAGCTGCTCCGACAGCGTCGAATACTTGACTTTGAATTTCGGGCCTTTCGAGACGGTGCACCGGTGGCGCCGCCTCCCGCCCTGCGATGAATTTGTCGGGGCTCGGTGAGGCGTCTCTGGGGTCTGAGGGGGGGTGGGGCGGCTCGGCTCGGCGTTGGGCTGAACAGAGCCACTGACGAAATGCCGGACCGGAGGGCGGATTTAGGGAAGGGATCTAAACCAAGGTTGTCTCCTCTTTTTTTTCCAGCCGTAGCAAACACACCGTGGTGGCTTATCGAGATGCCATCTACGTATTTGGTGGGGATAACGGGTGAGTCCCCTTACGTTCCTGCCCTTGGTTGTAGCCCCTCCTGTCCCTACAAGCAAAAACAAATGCTGGCTCCTTTTTGCGCTTCTCCGCTTCGTAACATGGTTCACTTTTAACAATGGCACACAAAACGTTTCTTCCAGACAAGCTTTTCTAAGATGCGGATGCAGAGATTGGGATGGGAGTGAGATGGATTTTCCCCCCTTTCTTTTATCATTAGGAAACAATGTCTGTCATGTAGTTCTTACCATGTGAAAGAAAATAAACAAACAAACAACGGAAACTGGGAAGTTTACAGTGATGGAGGCTCCTCTTAAAATATTGCCTGTCCTGAAAATATTGCTAGGCAGAGCATCTTTTTTCTCACTGCATATTAAGAAAAGGTGCAGGCATAAAAAGGCAAACTGGACTTGTCTAGTCCGCAAGAGTGTTTCTAACCACTTTAAAACTGAGATGGGAATCTCTGAATGCTCTGGCTGCAGAGGTTTCTCTCCCCTGTTTGAGGTGTGTTAGCTCAATTTTGGCTGCTCCATGACTTTCTCTTTAGGAAAACACTTAAGAGGCCAAAGACATTGAGGATGGCCTTGGGGTATCCAACTCTTTTCCCTTGAAGAATGCCATGGAGTACCAAAAGTGATGAATGCATATATGGGCCTCCCGGTCTTTCTTCTTGAGACCTCCCCCGCCCCCAATCTTTCTCCTAAAGAAAAGTCTGGGACAAACCATCTCACTTTTATGTGAGTCTATGCACCTTGCAATAAAATACATCAAATACAAATAAAACACACAATATAAAAAAGTAAACCAGTCATCTACACAGCCACAAGATTTCATGCCCAGGGCCCCAGACTCAGGACACAGGAACCAACTTTTCAAGGTCTTGAAAAAGTGTGAATAATATTCAACTGATTGGAAGTTGTGATCATATGCAACATATTTACATAATAGGTAAGCTGAAAATTTTGACAGGAATATCCAAGATGGCTAGTCAGTCTAGAACTATGATGGCAAACCTATGGTATGCATGCCACCGGTGGCACGTGGAGCCATTTCTGAGGGCATGCAAGGCATTGCTCTATGTCAGCTCCGCAGCACTGATGGCTAGCTGATTTTTGGCCTTCTGGAGGGCCAGGGGACGCCGTTTTTGCCCTCCCCAGGCTTCAGGAAAGCTTGGGGATTGAGCGTGCATGTGCGGGGGGAAGGCATTGCATTATGGGTGTGAGCATGCTATCACGCACTTGCGTGCCCTTTTGGCACCCAAGCAAAAAAAGGTTCACCATCACGAATCAAGAATATGGTCTATCTGTCTGTCTGTCTGTCTTTTCTGCCTAATTGGAAATGTCCTTATTCGATATGACACTAATAGATCTTATCTAGAATGTTTATATCATTTCATATATATATAAAGTTATGTGTGGTGAGGTTTATGGCTGGTGAAGCACTGACATCATCACAATCTTTTTATTAAAATGCCTTTGTAATACAGGAGGTTTTAATAAAAGGATCCGCACTATTTTGTCCTGTCCTTGCGTGTTTCAAAGGGGTAGAGGGCAAGAGCATATCGCCGAGGACCATATGCGGTGACCACCAATGGCCAACAACAACAAAAAAAGAGATTGGGGGGGGGGAGTAAGGAGCCAAGGAGTTCCTTGTTGTGTTTTCCCATTCTCCTCCTTCCTGAGCCAACATGAAGGGGACCGCGGCTCATGCTGACTGAGTCTAGCGCTAAGGAGTCTCCTGCACAGCGTGGCTCTTCTCCGCAGCGCAGTCAGGCATTAACTTCTCAGTGGCGGCAGCGGAAGGAGTCGCTGTCCCCGCTGCCGTGATCCTGGGGTATTTTGCTTGCATGCGCAAGAAAGAGGTGAAAGAGAAAAGGGGAGAAAGAGAGAGAGCTAGAGAGAAATGAAAGAGAGCTGGAAGGAGAGAATGGGAGAGAGGGAAAAGAGGGAAACAAATTAGAGAAGGAGAGGAAGAGAGAAATGAAAGAGCTGAAGGGAGAATGGGAGAGAGGGAAAAGAGAGGGAAACAAATTAGAGAGAGAAGGGGGAGAGGGAGAGAGAAATGAAAGAGAGCTGAAGGGAGAGAATGGGAGAGAGGGAAAAGGGAGAAACAAATTAGAGAGAGAAGGGGGAGAGGGAGAGAGAAATGAAAGCGAGTTGAAGGGAGGGAATGAGAAAGAGAGAAAAGAGAGGGAAACAAATCAGCACTAAAAGCAGCCCCCATCCTCCCTCCCTTCCTCTCCACAACCTTCCCCCAAAAGCTTTTTCCCAAATAATGCCAGCAGCCATTTCTTCTCCACCAAAGTAGTTATATACACACATCCGTGGGCGCCACACATGCACACCAAACAAAAAAAATAAAATAAAAACTGGCACAAAAGGAGAAAGAAGTGAGACTCCCAGAAAATAAAAGAAGCAGGAAGCCGGCTCATCCCGTAAAAAGGGAAATCAATGAAGAGATTAAGTTACGTCTCTGCGCTCCCCCTTTATTGTCACTGTATCACAAGCGAGAAGGGAAGAAAAAAGGAAGAGGGGTAGCTGCGGTGCCGTTGAGTCACAGGAAGAACGAGCGCCCTCTACTATGAGGAAGGAGAACTGCGTGCCTCACCTCGGGACTTTTTAGGCTTTTAAGCCTTGCTTAACTCTGCTTGAGCGATGTAAAACACCTAAAAAGTCAGACTAGATGAGGCATGCAGTTCTTCTGCATCATAGTAGAGGGTGCTTTTTTAGAAGCTTTTTTAAACAGGCAGTCATTCAAGATGAGGCAGCAGCTGGCTAGCCTCACCTCAGCACCTCAGCCTTTTTTCCTGTTACATTTTTTTTTCTTTTCATGATGAGAGTGGTGAGGCTGTGCCCCACCTGTCTCACCTGACTGCATGTCACTGATATTTATACACACACACACACACACACACATACATACATACATACACATGTAATTGAGATTGTCTTGGCAACGTTTCAGCGAGGTCTCGCCATCTTCAAACTGGGTTTTGAGCTTAAAGTGTGCTCAGAGCTGCTGTCTCTCTATAAATCTTGGTGGGGTTGTGTGGAGCTCTGGCTTTGTTTCAGTAAGTGGAATGATTGGTTGTGTGGTTGTATCATGATTGGTAAATTGGTGCTGAATGGTGCTGGCTGTGTGTCCATTGTTGTTTTGTATTGTAACGGTCTGGGTGGTGAGTGGGGAAGGGACAATAGAATACTAGTTTTATTTGCATCTATTTTATAATAGTTGGGAATATGCTTCGCTTTGTCTACTGCACAGTGGTTGCTTTTATGATGGTTGATATAAAAATAATTCCTATGTAACTGCAAATGAAAGAACTTTTGCTATCCCTGAAAATATAAGACAGTGGTTTATGCCATCATACCATCACAGCTTTCAAAAAAAGGAATGGTGGTGCTATTACCAAAAATGTGCAGTCTTTACTGAGTCAATATTGTGTCATTTTAAAGGCAAATTATTATAAACATAAATAAGACATTTGCTTGAGGCATTTAGGAAACAAGCATGAACAAGCAAAATTTCAACTTACAAAAATCTGTTCTGTTTCCATTAATTATATTTATTTGTAAAATTTATCCTGATATAATTGTTAAAGAAGTTACTGTTTTTTTTTCTCTTTTGATTTAAAAATAGTTAGAAATCAAATAATAGGTAGATTTTAGCTGAGTAAATTTCTTTCACTTATAAACTTTAATAATATTTTTGTGGCTTCTGAATATACATTTATGTATTGTTTCCCTTACTTTGAAGGAAAACTATGTTGAATGACCTGTTAAGATTTGATGTGAAGGACTGCTCTTGGTGCAGGTACATTTCTATTTCTAATAAATGTCCCATATTATCAATATTTGAGTGAATTAGAACTTAGGATTGTTTGACAAAATGAGAAATTATTTATTTTTAGTGATGGCAATATACTCTATTATTGTCTGTTTTGATTTGGTGTCAAAAAAAGTTAACTTATTGTAAGTCACGTTAGGAAGAAAAAAGTTTTGAATCATTTTAAAGAAGAATAACAATGTGCATATAATTTTAAATATATTTATACACTTTGTTATAACTAAATACATTCAGAATTGTAGGATTTATAACAATAACAAGATAAATTATATTACCACAGAATTTTAGGAAGTGTGAAATGCCCAAATTCCTTCTGAACAATATTCCAAGTTTTCATAGGTTATATACAGGAATAATAGCAAATAAATTGGCAAATTTATAAAATATGTAAGAATTAATATTGCTAATTTAAATATGGAATATAGTGCTCTTTCTACTCACCTATCTACCGTCTTATTCCTAGACTAATATTCCTAGATTAATATTCCTAGACTATGTAAAAATATTTTAGTAGAACTGAAAAACATACAAAGCAAAATATCTACAGTTGTGTCCTTTTATAGAGTCTTCCAAAGGAGCCATATACATTTTAGTATTTTAAAAATATCTGTTTCAGGCTGCCATGCATTTTGAAGCATTCCTTTCAAAGGATGTTTATATCTCTTTTATTACCAGTGTCGTTAAATAAAAATATTTCCTCTTTTGTTTTAGGATCTAAATCCAAATAACCTTTTTGTTAGAGCAGGCAATCTGAAAACCCTTGCTGATCTGTATTTTTTTGGGGGGGGCGGGGGGGGTTGGCCACTTTTGCTATGAAAGACATTAAGTTAAAAATGCACACAATCAACATTTATATGTCCTTTCATTAAAGTACCATATTAATTAAGCCTTTTTTTGTTTCTATGTGTTGTTGTATATTATCCTGCACAGGGCTTTTACTACTGGGACTGCACCAGCACCAAGGTATCACCACTCAGCAGTCGTTTCTGGAAGCAGCATGTTTGTATTTGGTGAGTTATCAGAAAGCTAAGCGAGTTCTAGGTGTAATGTAAGAATCTTAGTGAATTAGCATAAGGAGTTAACCACAAACATATATAGCACTGACAGAAAAATAATTGATAAACATTATCAATTCATTAAGGTGAACAAGGTCTGAAAACAATATGGAATAAGATAAGTTTTAAAACTAACAGTATGAAAATAGTGCAGGAATCAGACATAATACAAAGCATACCAGTAAATAAAAAATCAGTATACATTGCATATAGACATGACAAGTTCTGGATATCATATATGTTTTTTATGAACTATAAAGGCATTAATTGGTTTGCTTTATGTAACCATATTTATTGTTATAAATAATAACTCCTTTATTATCAAATTGTGCAAACCGACTCTTATTATAACATCATCATCATGTAGGTGGCTACACTGGAGATATATATTCCAATTCCAACTTGAAGAACAAAAATGATCTTTTTGAGTATAAACTTGCAACAGGCCAATGGACTGAATGGAAGATTGAAGGAAGGTAAGAGAGTATAGGTATTATTACATAAACCTGCAAAAAGTGCAGATTCATAGAACAGCACTCAGTAATAATTTTGTATATAATTATGAAGGCTGCAAAGTGATCTAGAGATTTTAAAAATTTAGCCCTTTTTAGTTGATAAACAGAATAACATAAAACCCTCTACGGTAGAAGTCTTCTTTCAATCCATTTGATTAAAAGAATCAGTAAAAGGCAGTAATCAGTGGCTATATTTACAGATAAAGCTGAATAAAGAACAAATGCTTTTATTTAGTCAGGACCCCAAATCAAACTAAAACTAAAACAATAGGCTGTTAAAAGGTTCCAGCCCTTGATTTATATACTTAAGTGTATGGTAAGTATACTAAGTATATTTATATACTTAGTAAATAAACCTAAAACCTTACTTCTGTGATTGACTTCACTAATTTAAAAAGGGAAAAAAATCAATTAACTGTTGCTTTTTTCTTGATGTGCAACTGTAACTGAATTAACATTTTGCTTAGCCTGAGGGAGGATCTGGAGTTTTTAATGTGTTGATTTGTTTTTGCTCTCTCATTAAACTACAAATACCAAAATCTTCTAAATTATTTATCCCTCCAAATCATCCATTCCTCCATCCATCTAAAGCAACTCTGGCCAAATAATATAAAATTAAAAGAATAATAAGTAAATAATATAGATAAATTATAAGTAATATAGATAAACATATGCTCATCATCAAATCCTAATTTGTCTTTAGATTACCAGTTGCCCGGTCAGCTCATGGTGCAACCGTCTATAGTGATAAATTGTGGATCTTTGCAGGATATGATGGAAATGCACGGTAAGATACATTATTTGTCTAAAGCTCTGATTATTTTTATTAATAATGATAAGGCAATTCATTTTTAAGACTCTTGATGTGATAAGATGAAGATAGATTTACTTGCATGCCTTTATTAGTATTTTAGTTTACTATTGGTTTATTATGATATTCAGAAATTCATAATTAAGACCTAATTTGCAGTTATTGAGCAAATTAAATGAAATAAATTATATGAGCTTTGTTGTTCTAACATATGTTTCTTCATTGGAAAAATATGTTTCTATCTTCTGGAGCCTTTTTTCTCAAGAAAATTAATTAGTAATAATATATAATATTTGGCCAAACCTGGTTTGACCAAATATTACGATAGGTTCTCTACTGTCTCCCTGACTTCCAATACCTAGTTGTTTGTCTCTCCAATATAATTCTTCCCTAATCTAAAACAAATTTATGAAGGGTAATTAAGGATATAGATGATTGAATTGTAAATGTTTAAACATATTTCAGGAGCTTGGGATCAGTTTCTTGCATTAAAAAATGGAATCCATTAAAAAAAAAACCCTTCAGATTCTCTATGGATTAATTTTCAATGTGGAAGAGAAGGTGAGAAATAATCTCTGGAGCAAAATTCAGGCCTTATGTCTTGGAGCTCTAGCTATGACAATTGCTTATAGTGACGGTAGGTAACAGGGATTATAGGTTGCACACTGTACTCCTTTTGGCCCCCAAATCGTACAGTCTCCTTGGATCTCTATCGCTGAACTTTGACTTTTACCATTTTATGCTGCTGGGGAACTATTAATTCAATTCAATTGAATTAATTCAATTCTAATATCTATTAGGGCTTTGGGCTGGAAATTTTCCTTCACATGAAATAGAGTGTGCTGTTACTGTTACATTTCTACAAGTATATTAAAACTTGTATTTTCCTTCAATACAGATTAAATGATATGTGGACTATTAGTTTACAAGACAGAGATTTAACGTGTTGGGAAGAGGTAAGACAATATCTTAATATTGTTAAATTTTCGATTAAAATATAATCCCTGAATGAGAGTTGAGGTTAATCTATTTAGAGAGGGATTGTAGTGGAAACATGAATGGATATTCCTAATTCAACAATTGTCAGTATTTCAGAAACGTATTTGAACAAAGTATTGGATGTATAGTTCTAACTGTGTGCAATTCTTCATATTTAAGTTATATTGTTCCTGCTAGATTATACTTTAGATAACTAAGACTGAAATCCTCATTTTTCAGGAGTAGGCTTATTAAATATATTTTTACTTTTAGCAAGGGTACATAGATACGGTATGTAAATCAAATTGTTGAGCTTTCAGTATCTTTTTTTCATTTTTTCATTTTATTAGCATTTATAGGCCGCCCTTTTCCCTAAGGGGACTCAGGGCGGCTTACACAAAATAAGGGAGGGAGGGTACAGACAATAGACACAAACAATACATAGAAGTAAAATAGTAAGCAACATTCATTCATCATTCGGGTGGGGACAAATTATCTTTATCCCCAGGCCTGACGGGCTAGCCAGGTCTTAAGGGCTGTGTGGAAGGTCTGGACGGTGGTGAGGGTACGAATCTCCATGGGGAGATCGTTCCAAAGGGTCGGAGCTACTACTGAAAAGGCTCTCCTCCGTGTAGTTGCCAGTCGGCACTGACTGGCAGATGGAACTCGGAGGAGGCCTAATCTATGCGATCTAATTGGTCGCAGGGAGGTAATTGGCAGGAGGCGGTCTCTCAAGTATCTGGTTTTAAAAAGTTTAGTCCTTGTTTATTTTCTGATAGTATGAACAAAACACAATACATTTCAGTCTTCAAATTAACAATGAATCTATAGCTCTGACTGGCTGGTGGGGAATGGAAGGATTAATAGTATAAATCCTTCAATTCCCCACCATCCAGTCAGAGGTGAAGAAGCTTCTTGGATGAGAAGCGAAATATCTTCAAAGAAAAACCACAATTTATTGCAATTTATTTTGTTGTATTGCTTTTCAGATTAAACAAACTGGTGAGATTCCTCCTTCATGCTGTAATTTTCCTGTAGCTGTCTGCAAAGAAAGGATGTTTGTTTTTTCTGGCCAGAGTGGAGCAAAGATTACCAACAATCTTTTTCAGTTTGAATTCAAAGAAAAAATGTATGTATGAAATATAACTGAGCAAAATCAAATAAGTTTAAAAATGAGTATCTTGGATTTGCAGTATCTAGTGGAAATGTTTACTATAATTTAAATTCAAAAGCTCTTGAAAAATTATTTGAAAAGCATTCCACTGGTTTGATTTGATGCTGCAATCTTTTTATTCTAACTTCTTTGCATTGTTATGATGCTATTGTGCTTTTATTTTTTATGCTATCTCTTACATTATATTTTTTCTTTGTAAAATGCCAAGAGTCATTTTGATCGCAGTAGAATAGAAATATGTTTAATAAATAAATACATTTCTATAAAGTATCTTGGGAAAAAATTGTCAGTTATGAGGAAACGTTCAATGGAGACATTGAAGAAAATGCCACTGAAAATGAAAAGCATGAAAGGACTTTGAGAGTGGTGTGTGTGTGTGTGTGTGTGTGTGTGCTTTCAATTCTGTTTTTGACTCCTGATGACTGCCTGGACAATTCCCTGAAGTTTCCTTGGCAAGATTTTTTTGAAAGCAGTTTGCTACTACTTCCTAGTGTATGAGAGAATGACAGGCCAAGGTCACCCATCTCCCTTTGTGGGACTAGAACTCATGGATTCCCAGTTTCCAATCTGATGGCTTCACTGCAACATCAAACTGGGTCACAGGAGTAGACTATAATATTTCGTATAACTGAAGTAATATTGATTACTTCTGTATTTCTCTTGTTATGTGTATTAAAGCAGTCAACCTACATGGATTTAGCTTTACAGTTTCAATAAGACATTTGCTTGAATTATTTTTATTATGAATGAATTATTCATTATCAGTGTACAAATTGTAATGGACCAAAAAAAATCAGAATCCCTTTATTAGGCCATTATGAAATTACATTATATTGTATATGCTAGTCAAGTTGATTTCTGAGTAGCTTATTTTGTCTTATCAGGGCAAACATTCTACAGAGTGATGGACTGAGTTGCATTTCTGTGTTATTTATGAAAACAGATTAAGGGATACTGTTGCAAAACCTACTATAATCATTTAGAATTAACATTTAAACACAGCAAAATGCGAAAAGGATGCATTAATTATAAACTCAACTAAAATGTTATGTGTTCAGTTTAAGAAAAGAACAACAAAAATGTATGTTTGTAATTCCCATTGTTTTTAATGTACTTACTTCCTAGTTGAGGATTGTATCCAAAACTTTGATTAGCAGATAAGCAGTATAATAACAATTTGCAAAATATTTTCTACACATAAAAAAGGGAGAGATTAACAATCAATCAAACATACAAAGGAAGATATTCTTTGTTTCATAAATTTCTTTAAAACAAGTTGCAGAGCATTTCAGAGTAAGGACCAGAATTCACTTTTGACTTGGTGAAGTCATGGCAAAAACTAAATCTTATTAAATCTAGATGTAAATCTAAATTCAAACCAACTTTTAATTACTGTAAATACATGAAATAATACATTGGGATTATTCTTGAAATTTTCCTTTCTGTGAAACATGACAGCTGTTAGAAGAGTTGTAGGGCTTGAATACAGCTCTGTGCATTTCCGCTTTAGAAACTGAAACTCTAAAAATTCAATTAATAAATAATCTTTGTTTTTTAAAATATCAGTTGGACACGAATCCCTACAGAACACTTACTACGGGGCTCTCCACCTCCTCCCCAAAGGAGATATGGTCACACAATGGTTGCTTTTGATCGTCATCTCTATGTGTTTGGTGGCGCTGCAGACAATACGTTGCCTAATGAACTTCATTGCTATGATGTTGACTCTCAGACATGGGAAGTTATCCAGCAAAGTCCAGATAGTGAGGTAAAAATATAATTAATTGCCTTTAATTAGCTTTGCAAAATCTCTGATTTAACAAATTGATTTCATATATGAGAGATAGAATTATAAGGAAGGAAGGAAGAGTGTAAATGGTATAAATGCTGTTATTAAACATGGAACAAATTACCACTGGAATTTTAACAGGTTATTATATTACAGAAATAATATAAAAATACTTATTCACTCAGGCCTTTTAATGTTTTGGCGTCTTGATGTTTAATATGTTAAATGTTTCGTTTAGTTTTATTATGTTTTGTTTTAACATTTGTTGTTTTATTGCTCATTTGTAAGCTTATCAGATCCATTAAGGAAACGGATGTTATACAATGTGTGGGGTATATATGTGAATAATTGGGGTGGTTCCTGGGTAAAAGGGGCATTTAATCACAGCTAGTCTATTGATGAGAGGTGGAGCATTGTGAAGTGGTAAACAAAGTGAAGGCTTTACCCTTCAGGGATATACCCACTCTTTGTTATGAATACTAAAATACTATGTGATCTGACCATTTTCCTTGGTTTGTTGTTGGATTGAGAGGTTTTTCTATCTCTTTCTTTGTCTGTATTAAAAAGACACTATTCTTTTTAAATATGAACTGACCTGCATACAATAGTGTATCTGTATATTGTGGTGGATCAACATATGTGCTATATTTCCCACACACTTGTGTTGTATCTCAGGCCTTGAAAACTGATTTTAGACTAGAAAATATTGGTTACAGAGCACCAGTGAGGAAAACTGAATTTGTGGTTATGCACCATAATATTTGTAAAGGGTGTTTTGCATTCTTTGTTTCTAGTTACCAACTGGAAGACTCTTCCATGCTGCAGCTGTCATCTGTGATGCCATGTATATCTTTGGAGGGACAGTGGATAATAACATCAGAAGTGGAGAAATGTATAGATTTCAGGTAATATATTGAAAGTATTGGTCATTGATTAATATAAGATACTAGTTTACATTTTGACAATGAACAACTTACTATTTACTGTAAGTTTACTATTTAGTATTTATGTAGCATAGAATTCTATTTTGGAGCATGATTTTTTGATCAGGAAGAGACTGCTACATCTTATATCAAGAGTTTCAGGGAGATATCTAACATGAAAAATGATTTTTTATGGAATATAATGGAAAAGTTTCCTTCTTTAGCTAGTTGAGATCTGATGTACAAGTTGAGAGCAATGTTAACTTGTCACAGAAACAAGTTAAAAGTGCAGAGTTATCTCACACTAAAGAAGCATCAAGTTCTAGCAGAGTTATTTTCATTTACAGAAATTTAGAATCCAGCTGTTGCGATTTCATATTTGAACTTGTGTCCTCCCACCACTTTTCCCACCATTTTTCTTTTTGTATAAAATTGAGTAGTTTCCAACATTGCAAGTTGTCTAGTTTTATTCCTGGATCTTCTGAACAGTTTGTGTTGTAAATAGTTAATATTTCATATACATAACTTCTACATGTAGAGTTGCTTCTGTATGGTTGTGTTTGAAGAAACCACCCACACTAGCAGTCCTCAACCTTTTTGGCTTGGCAGCCTAGCTGGGGGAACTGGGCCATGCAAGCAGTGGGTGGCATTCAGACAGACCTTGCACGAGCAGTGGGCCGGACGCATGCAGCTCAACTTGCATAAATAGCAAAATGGCGCACACATGGACAAGTGCCCATCAACCTGCCACTTGCTCAAGTTGAGCTACACACGCAGGTGCGCATTCCAGCCAGCCACTCTCACAGCCCAATTCCTTATAGGCCATGGACAGTAGTAGGCCTCAGCCCAGTGGTTGGAGACCTCTGACCTACACTTCTGTTTCCTTATCTTTATCTTATATCATTAGTTCTTTCATCTGCTATTTATTGCCCAATTTCTGCATTCTGCATACCATTTTCTGTCCTAAGACGAAATAATACAATGAATATGTATGTATGTGTGCATAAATTAATTAGGTCAAAGTTTTTCTTGGTACGATTTCTTATTAAAATGGTGTACAGCAGCGGTTTTCAACCTGTAGGTCGCGACCCCTTTGGGGGTCGAAGGACCTTTTCACAGGGGTTGCCTAAGACCATCAGAAAACACACATTTTCGATGGTCTTAGAAACCGAGACACGGCTCCTCTATGGTTGGGGGTCACCACAACATGAGGCACTGTATTAAAGGGTCGCGGCATTGGGAAGATTGACTGGTATAGAGCAAAGAGAGTTAAATCTTACAAATAGTGTACCATTATATTGGCTCAATGACATAAAGAGTTAATAACACTTATGTAATCTGTTCATGCCAAACTGTCGGTCATAGCAGTAAAACTTTCCATTTCAGACTGTAACATAGCAATAACTTTTGATTTCAGTTTTCATGTTATCCAAAATGTACTTTACATGATGACTATGGAAGACTATGGGAAAACAGGCAATTCAGTGATCTAGAATTTGTGCTTGGGGAGGTAAGTGAATTATAATGACATGGCTGAAAAGTTTTCTCTGCAGGAAATATATGTATATATCATCTTATATACTTTGTACTTCGTTATTTATTAATATAATTGTATTAACTGCTGATAAGGGGGTTGGAAATATTTCCAGGGGCCAGGCTGTGTATGATTTCCCTGTTATATTGATAAAGAAAAACTAAAGAAAAGCTTAGAAGAAAGATGAGAAAGTGAAAAATGTGTTCTGTTGTTTTCTGCTTTTGAGATATGAGTAAAGAAAACAGCTAAAGAAAGCAGTTTTCATAACTTCAAAAACAGGTACTTCTTCAGTCCCAATATAATTACTTGATTCTAGAAGAATGTCAATTAGATAGTTACTGCTTCTATAAAGACCATAGATGAACTATGTTACTGTTTGCTATATATTCTCAGCCTATATAATACTCATTTCTTTGCTTAGTAATATCTGCTCATCCACTGGAGAAGTGAATCTTTCTTTCAGCCCCTACTCACGATTATCAGAGAACATAAAGAAAAGCAAACCGCTTCTCTGTATGTTTAGAGTTGTTACTCATCAGTTTTCTAATTTGCTTCAGTTTTATAATTGCTCCTTTATTAAATGAGAACTGAATTTTTCCTTTTTTGTTGTTGCTGTTGGATATATGGTTTTTTTTCTGTTTTTTCTGTTTTTTCTGTTTTATATTTTTTTCCTATTGATAAAACATAATAAATATATATTAAAGAACTGAATAGAAGTTAGTCTCTTGAAAATGGGTGGGTACTCTTTCAGAATTTTTTCACAATCGTAGAAGCTTCCTAAAATAGATCTCATGCAGATACAGAATATATGAGTGACTGCCCAAATGACCATTCCTAGTAAATTAATAATCGAAACCAGCCCTTATCAATAAAAATAAATAATGTTGTTTAATATATATATGTATACGTATACGTATACGTATACATACATACATACATACATACATACATACATACATATAAACTATATATAAAAACTGGCTAAATTTCCAATATATAGTGTTTTTAATGTTCAGTGATCAGCAAAATCCTGCAATTCCTTTTCCATGCTATCTCCCTATTTCTGACAGAAAGAAGAGAGGGTCCGAGGGCATGCAGCTATTGTCACAGCTCGCTGTAAATGGCTAAGGAAAAAAATTACACAGGCAAAAGAAAGGCTGAAACAGGTATGATTTATTACAAATATTTTTTGGATCCCACTTTTCCAATTTATCTTCTGCAGTAAATGAGGACATTGTGTAAATTACTAATATTTCACCATAAACGTAAGTTAGAATATGTTTGTTTGTAGCAATCAGCTCTCCTCTCCAAGAATAACTCTTATCAGGCCATTTATTTGTGGTTTGTTTACAGCAATATATTACTGTAAAAAGCATACAATAAAGGATATTACCACTAGAACTAATTAGAGACCATTATCATTGCTTAGCTAAAGTTTAATGCTTATGTTCTCTTATTAACTCCATTCACAGTATCTTTTGATATGTACCTAATTGAAACAAATGGATAGGAGGGTCATAAGCCACTAATATTACTTATTAAGAAAAGAGCTGCAAATCGGTGCTTTCATGTTAGCCTGTTGAACCTGTCATATAAATAATCCAAAGGCATGGTTGCTTTCAGTGAAAAAGTAGTCTAGAAGTGATGGGTGATTTCTTTTCTCAGTACCTACAACAGGATATAATATTTGGGAAAATCTTAACATATATACCATCGTCAGACTTAGTTTGCTATTTGTATTAGGGTCTATCTTATTTTAATAACCAGGTAAAGCGAACATGATGGCATGTAACCATGTAATTGTTTCATTTTGTGGCAATGTTTTGCTTATAATAGAGTTGACTTTTATGTATTTATTTTTTTCAAATTTAGATAAGCCTTTTAGATAATGTTAACCCTAACTTTTCCCTCTCTTTATTAGAAATCTAAGCAAGAGATTAATGAGGAAGGACAAGAGGCGCCCCAAAAGGAAACGACAGGCAACAATGTAAAGATGGGTCGCCTTCAGCCGCTGCTGGAAGTGACAATCCGGGAAGCTGAAGCTCAACCCTTTGAAGTCCTCATGCAGTTCCTCTACACAGATAAAATCAAATACCCACGCAAAGGTAGGATAGTAGAATTGATTCCTGGGAAAAGTAGTGCATGTTTTCTCTGTCTGTTTTTGGAATTCGTCTTTCTAAGAAAGAAAAAAATAAACGTGACTAGTGCAAGAGGCTTATGATACTAAAACCAAAAGCAAATTTCATGTAATCGCTATCCACAGCAAATTTTAATATGCTTATGCCTGTGTGTCACAGACCAGACCAGAATATGGCTGTGGTTCTGTCGACGTGTTCCCAACAGGATGTGTGAAACTCAGAGCAAAATGGGCATTAGAAATCCTTAGCAATTGGGTAATAGCTGCCCATTGAAAGATGCCTTTGCCTAACATTATAAGAAATATTTGTAGGAAATATTTAAGAACCTTGAATTCTTAAATTTAATTAAGAATTTAATTATTTCAAAAACTATTTTTTTTTTAAAAAATTAAGAACGTCCAGCAGCAGGCTGGATAATGAGGCTATGAATTCTCAGCTGAGATGTGTTGAGAATTTGAGCTTAAATGAATACCAATAAGAAGGAAAAGGAAAGAGGGGAATGTCTTTCGAGGAGATAATAAGCCAAGTGCTTCCTTATATTACACTCTTGAACAGGAGAAGCCAATAGAGACAGGCTTGAATAAAGTGGTTATTTTATCACTTTATTATCCCACCCTGTTTGTGTCCCCCAAGCAAATAGCCTACTTACTGAGCAGAATTTTTGTGATCGGATTTTTAAATAGCCTATATAGATAGTTTTAAAACCCTATGTGCAATGCCAGAACATGTGCTTTATAGGCCAGTGTTTCTAGATTAAGCTAGTAGCTGTCCAGCTTAAAAGATTCATCTTGCAAGGCCTTTTGTGAACAGTAATCTAGAGAACCACTACTTTAAAGATAGTGTTTGACTTGCAACCATTGTTTAATGGCGGTCCAGAATTATAACAGCCTCAGAAAGGATGCTTTGTTATGACCCACAAAGCACTTCCAGATGTTGAAAAACATTGTACCCTTATCCCCACAGTCATATGATCACAATTAGGGTCCTTGGCAACCTGTTTGAACTTACAATTAGTTGCAAACTCCATGTGATCATGTAATTGTCACCTGCAGTCTTCTCTGCTGGGGGTTAGCTGAAAGAGCTGCTTATTGAGAAAAGCTGAAGTCCTTCGGTGGGGTGCAGGAATGGAGCTGAAAGAGTTCCTTTCCAATGCCAGGAAAGAGCTGAAATTCTTTGGCAGGCAGCTCTTTCAACTCCCAGAGATGAGGGAGCCAAAAATCTAAAAAGAGTTTAGAGACCATAGTAAAGTTCTGCAGTGCAGACCTGGTTTGTACCTGGCCTCTCAGGGCCTCCACTGCCCCATGAGGTACCCTGTGCTACACTAATGGCCTGCAATGTCATTTAATGACCACAATAGGGAATGTAGGGATTGTGGTAATTAAGTGAGACAATTATGTGGGTATTAATGACTGCCACAACTTATGATTGTAATGGGCAGGCTCCATTGCAGTCATAGGTCTGTACTCAGGGTAATACAGATATCCCTTGACTTCCATCATACTGTTTTTATCTTTTTGTATTTGATTGCTCTGTATTGCATTTCTTAACAAACATTCTTAACATGTACATGCTTTAACAGCATTTTAATATAGGCCTTTAGAGATTCATTTTTGCAATATTAATATTGGAAATCAAATTATTATCTTTCCTGCCTGCTTTCTCACCTGTCATATTGTTTGCAGTATGCACAATTAATTATTATTTTTATTTATTGTGACATAGGGCATGTGCAAGATGTTCTGCTAATCATGGATGTGTACAAGTTGGCTCTTAACTTCAAACTATCCCGATTGGAACAACTCTGTGTCCAATATATTGAGGCCTCAGTAGATCTGCAGAATGTACTTGTTGTATGTGAAAATGCAAACAAACTTCAGCTTGATCAGCTGAAGGTAAGAGTATTTTTGAAAATTATAGTCTTGGTGGTTGAAGCACAGGCTAGAAATCAGGAAATTGTGAATTCTAGTCCTGCCTTGGGCACAAAGCCAGCAGCATGACCATGGATCACTCACTGTCTGTTAACGTTAGCAAGTAACCAAACCACCTCCAAACTCTTCCTAAGAAAACTGCAGGGATTTTTCCAGCTAGTCAATACTAAATCTTTAGTGTGTGTGTGTAGAATTAATGAATTTTCATATATAAAACTGTTTCATTTTAAACTAACTTGAAAATTCTGGTACCAGGCAATCAATTTTCAAGTATTTTTCTTGAATGAAGCCACTCATTCTTACATGTGCTTCAGCTTTTTTCCATTGTTCATGTATCAGTAGATGTTCTGACATAGGCTTCCTGATACAGCAAAACCCCCGTTTAGTCCCAAAAATCTTGTTTTTATTTCAAAGGCTGTGAATTATGCTCATTCACAGCCCATAATGAGTCCCAAATAGTTTGTAAAGAATCTTATAGTAGGCTGCCAAAGTCCTTCAGAATAAGGCTTTATCTTTCTTGAAACGTTGCCAAAGACCTAATTGGCAATTAATTTGGCAAGGCCACACGGAGCAAAGAGTCAAAAAGGAGCTTCAGAATGTAAACCGACTAACAGGAACAAAGTTGCTTCCTGCAAAGGCTCATGTGCCTTTGCTCCTCTTTTATGTCCTATGGGAGGGGCCAATCACCTCCAAGCCTTACTCCTGAGTCATCCTTTTGTCTTAACTGTTCTTGTCTTCTGACAGCTCTGTGCATGTGCACACTGGGAACAGGGGGAGCCTGTTCCTCTGCCTCACTGATGTTTGACTCTGGAGGCTCCGGAGGCAGTACATAACTCCCAGATGGTCCTGGTCCCCTCTCTGCCTCCGACGCAGAACCCTCGTCCAAGCCTTCCCCAGACTCCAGGACTGGCCCATGTTCCTCCCCAACCTCCTCGATGTCCAACTATGCTGCCAGCTCTGCAGGCCGCTGGTGGACCACAACAGTAAACTGCAAACTTGAATTGTTTAAGGGAGATTCCAGCTCCATTGGGAAATAAAAAATAAATGGACCTGATCCCATAGGTTAAATAAAATAGAAAAGTAGATGTTGCAACTAAAGGAGAAGGTATGCTAGCCAATATTTTCCTCATTTAGAGAGATTCTGTTAAAGAACTTTGGCAAGAATCAAAGGAAGAGAAATAAACTGGCTATATAAATTTCTGAATTTGAATCTTTCAGAATTAGCTTCTATAAATATTGCATATTCATAGAGTTAACTGTAACGCTTGCAAAACCAGTCATTTAAACTCTATTGTAGAATTTTTATTTTATTATATTGTAGAATTTTTCTACAATTTTTTGAAATTATAGAAAAAATGTTCCAAACATGATTTTCTTACAACAGCTCATGTATATGTACCCATTTGCATACATATGCTTCTTTTTTTTTTTAGGAACACTGTCTGAATTTTGTGGTAAAAGAATCGCACTTTAATCAGGTAATAATGATGAAAGAATTTGAACATCTTTCTTCATCTTTGATAGTAGAGATAGTACGAAGAAAGCAGCAACCTCCACTTCGAACACATTCTGATCAGCCTCTTGATATCGGTAATGTATCTTCCATCCAAGATGAACTATTGTTTTCACGCTACAGTAACTGGCTTTTTTCAGTGCTATTGAAACTTCAAACTTCATTAAAAATGGTAAAAGGTTGTGTTCTGACCCCCACCTTGTCCGTTCAGGAACGAAAGCCAAACACAACATACAAAAGAATGTTTTAATCAGTCCCGGCTCTTGCTGGCTGTGAGCCCAAAAGAAACAAAGATAATTGCTCTGGCAAAAGTCCTATAATTCACAAACTACTGCAAAACAGGATTATAGATATCAAGTCACTTATCCAAGTTGGCTTCTCTCGATTTGTGAACGCGAACGGGGAACGTTGACTTCTGCAACCAGGGCATGGTACCAGCAGTCTCTTTATACACAGACGAGGATCCCAATGAGCAACAGCTGCTCGCAATCATCTCCTTTAACTCCTTTATCCTTTATGCTGAGTAGACCTAAGCCTGCATGCATCCTGATACAACTCCCAAATGCTTTCAGGAACATTCCCTTTGATCCAATGCTCTGCCGTCACCTGGTGGCCAACCAGTCTCTCCTCGCCCTGCTCGGAGTCGACACCCTGTCCAGAGTCCTGCACCTCCTCCAAGGCCGACTCATAAGCCCCCTCGCTGTCAGAGTGTGGCGGCAGCTCCAACAGCTCCTGCCGGGCCACAACAGGTTGAGAATACCTAGAGTAGTACCTACATGGACATAACTTATCTAACTGCCTCTTATTGCTAAAACTGATACTGTGTTCTCTTTAAATTTAAAGCCACAGTATTTTGCAGGGATAATCCTTTGATCTTTCTATAGGAGGAAAAAATGAAAATGTATTTTTCATATCTCCAATTACCGGTATATTTTCCAAGTATATGTGCTAATCTCTGACACTGCTGATTATGATCAGTTTGCTTGAAATGAAGAAAAGCTTACCACTATGAGAAATAATTATTTTGTCAATTAAAATTCTTCAAACTTCCCCCAGGTATTAGATTTCTGATGTTCAGCTTTGTAATTCGACTGTGCAGTAACTCGTATCTGTTAACTATTTTGCTTAGCTAATCAATTTGTCATCTCAAAATTTAGAAATAATACAATAATACCTTGTAGCTTACTTTGGCTTTAAAAAAACAAATCAGGTTGTGTGAGAGACAGAGAAACTGAAAAAAATCTTCTTAGTAGAAGCAATTCTACATTGTTGCCAAGAAAACTATCTGGACATGTCTATAGTCAGTAACTTGACGTAGGGAATTTGGTACCTTAGATTATCAAATATTACGAAATTCCTTTTGATGGTATTGCATTGCACTGAAAAGGTGGATACATAATTGCAAGTCATTTCTAACTGTTCTGTTATAACTAAGTCAATGGTTTTGAACATCTCGGGCAAACCTTTTATGTTCCTGTGTGTGCAGGAACCTCGTTGATTCAGGATATGAAAGCCTATTTGGAAGGTGCTGGTCTAGAATTCTGTGATATCATTCTACTGTTAGATGGCCATCCAAGACCAGCTCATAAAGCTATTCTTGCAGCCCGCTCTAGGTATGTTTTACATGTGAACAATCCATGATATAAAATTATACAGATGTTAGAATATAACTTCTTATTTTGACTTTTTTTTAATTGTAAGATAAAAATTAGGCCCAAGCTTGCAGGCCTCCCAGTTACTCTTTTTTTCTTGTATATACAGAAATTACCATATTTTTTGCACTATAAGATGCTCCAGATCATAAGATGCACTTAGCTTTTGGGGAGGAAAACAAGAAAAAAAGTCTGCCTCCCAGCAGTTTGCCTCCTTGCAACAAACAGCAAACAACATGGTCAGCTTCAGCACAACCTGATTTAGCACGAGCAGCTGATTGGTGGTTGGATCAGCCTCCCAGAATATTGCTGATCAGCTGTTCCAGTCTGCGGGGATCTCCGCCATTCCCTATTGCCTCCATGCACCCCATTTTCAGCCTCCGTGCATCCCCTTTTCGACCTCCACGCATCCTGTTGTTGGCCTGTTCCAGGTGACAGTGGCAGTCCCTGCCGCCTGGAATGGACCATAAATGGGATGCATGGAGACCGAAAATGGGGTGCACGGAGGCTGAAAACGGGGCACGCAAATGTGGCAATAGGCAGCAACAGCGATCCCTGCAGCCTGGAACAGCTGAGCGGTGGTATTCCAGGAAGCCAATTCAACACCTCTGCTCGTGTTAAATCAGGTTGTGCTGAATCTGATCAGGCTGTTTGCTGCAAAGAGGCAAATTGCTAGGAGACAGAGGCCAAAGGGTGGGGGCTGACGGATGGGCAGGGCTTTGGCAATATCTGAACAGAAGGAGACCAATATTTTGAATGCAGAACTGTTATTGAATGAATACATACATACATACATACATACATACATACATACATACACGTGTGTGTGTGTGTGTTTGTAGATTTTCACAGGTGTAGGTATGCTCGTCTTGTTGTATTCGGGTCTTTTCCCATGTAAGATTGAGATTGTCTTGGCAACGTTTCAGCGAGGTCTGGATTTTGTCTTTGGGGTTTCTTAAGATGTTGCCTATTTTTTGGTCATTGTTGAAGGCTGTCTTGATATTGTGTTTGTGGAGAATTTTGCTGATTTTATCTGTGGTGCCTTTGATGTAAGGGAGGAGGACGATGCCGTTGTCCTGTTCTGTGTCTTGGTTTTTGGTGGGGAGTCTCCCTTTGGATTAGGTTGGTAATTGTTTTTCTTTGGAATCCGTTGGAGATTAAGTGTGTCTAATTCAGTTTTCAGGTGGTCTTTGTCGGCTAGGCGTTTGGTTCTGGATATGATGGTCTTGGCTACAGAGTTGATCTGTGCAGGGTGGTGATGGGATTGTGCGTTTAAGTAGTGGTTGGTTTTTTTTTTCCCCCAGTAGATGGTGTGTCCTAGGGAGCCATTGGGTTTTTTGTAGATTAGGACGTCCAGAAAGGGAAGTAAGAAAAAAAGAAAAAACTTCCTCCCTTTTCCAGCACCTTAAAACTACAGGACCTGAAATTAATTTTAAAGAAACCAGGTTAATCTCCAAAACAGAACACTTCAACAAGAGAATAATTATGAAATCTATCGAAATAGAGAAACACCCCCGCAACATGAATAAACGTGACGATACCTCCCGCCTACCAGATATCTGGAAACCAGCCCTAGTCAACATACAAGCCCCACCCACCACCCAGACCGTTACAATATGAAAAAACGGACACACAGCCACCACCAATCAGCACCAATCTACCAATCATGATACAACCACACAACCAATCATTCCACTTACTGAAACAAAGCCAGCACTCCACACAACCCCACCAAGATTTATAGAAAAACGGCAGCTCCGACCATGCTTTAAGGCCAAAACCCAGCCTAAAGATGGTGAACGAGACCTAACTGAAACATTGCCAAGACAATCTCAATCTTACACAGGAAAAGACCCAAATACAACAAGACCAGCATATATATATATATTTGGGCATACCAGGGGTTGTGACTTTAAATATATACCTTTCTCCCTGGCTCAGCTGATAACGGAGGACAGCCTGTGGCTTAGTGGTTAATACATCTGCCTAATATGTAATATAGCTGATGAGACCTAAATAGCTTGAAATAGATCTATACTAGTCTCCCTTTATTTATTTATCAGCACAAACACAAACACACACACACACACACATATATATATGTGTGTGTGTTTATGTTTATGTGTGTATGTATATATGTGTGTGTGTGAGTGAGTGTGTGTGTGTGTGTGTATATATATAATTTCTTTACAATTTGTATTTATTTATTCATTCATTCATTCATTCATCTATCCATTCATTCATTTTTATGAACTTCCCATCTCCCCCAGAGAGGGAGTATGAATAACATTGTATAAAACCCTTGCACAATGTGCAAGTTTAAAAAAACTGGGTTTTTTAAAATGGGTTTCCAGCATTTCATTCTCTACTCTTTATTTTGTGATACAATTTTATGAGAACATGGCAAGTATGGAATCAACCATATGGTTGAACCGGTTTCTTCTTTTTTTTCTCCAGTTACTTTGAAGCCATGTTTCGTTCTTTTATGCCAGAAGATGGCCAAGTTAATATTTCGATTGGTGAGATGGTGCCAAGCAAACAAGCATTTGAATCTATGTTACGATATATTTATTATGGTGAAGTGAATATGCCTCCCGAAGATTCCCTGTATCCTTTATCTGGCTTAATATGTTATTTGTGTTAAGTATTACAACAGAGATGCTCAGTGTTTTCTGGCTGAGGACAGACTCTTTCCATGGTGTGCCAGGGACCACAAACCAAAATTGTTAAGTTCTGGGCTAAGAGTGGAGGTGAGGAGGCCAGAGTAACTTCTAACAGCTCTTGATTCAATACTGTCTGAGGCAACTTAAAAACTCCCTGGCTGACCTAGCTCCTTTTATAGGAACTAGTCAGCCAACAGAGTATTTTCCTGCTCCAGCAGATAACCAAGATAAAACCTTCAACTACACTTATCTATGTAACAAAAATGAATGGTGCCAGGACAAAAGCCACATTAATTACAGGTAACAATAATCTCCAGATTTCTTTTTACTATTTTCCCCTTCCATTACATTCAAAATAGCAACTTTAAAATCTCTGGGGATTGTACCTAAGGTTTAAGAGATTAACCTGTGCCTCATTTTATACAACTCTGAATGCAGAATTATATATAAAATTAACTTATATTTTTGTGGTAATAAATGTCCGGGATAGGGCTTCAATTAGTCTTGTAGGATAAAAGAGAAGAGGAAAAATAAATGCTTATTAGTGAGACCCTGTTTTACGAATGTTAACGTCAAAGTTCATAACAGGATCGTTTTTCCTGACAACTTGTCCATAATCTACTAAGGCTGAGAATCTGATTTGGTAGCTTTAAAATACTCAATATTTGCAGGATGGAAATGGAGCCTCCATATTTTCATTGTTCTCCTTCTTGTTCGAAAGCTCTTTGTCTTCTGATAATCTAGTATGTTCTGATTCCTACTGAAAATAGTATGAACATCACAGTCAGATCTAAAACCAGTCCACTAATTTTCCACTATTCAGATTAGAGTTCCTCAGGCAAGGAAATAGATTGTTGGTGGCTCATCATAAGAAGTAATCCTCTATGAACGCATCAATTCTGGGTTTTTATTTTGCTTACACCAGCTCCTTTCTGTGTACTTGAGTTCACAGAGAATTGGGAAACAGCTGCTGCACATATAATATAGCTGAAATGGCAGCAATGTGCATGGCCCAGAGCCAAAGACAATTTTCAAGAAGGCAGCCAGCTGCAATTATAACAATAACACACTAGAGAGAATATAAGCAGAGGTCAAACCTTTGTTTGTCCTTATTGCTATTCTGTTTCGGTTTATTGTACTTGCATCCTTACAACATGAAACACGAATTCTCTTTAACTGGGATTTTTTTAGCTACCTCTTTGCTGCTCCTTATTATTATGGGTTCTATAATAATCGTCTTCAAGCATATTGCAAGCAGAATCTGGAAATGAATGTTACTGTGGAAAATGTGCTTCAGGTAATTGCTACTAATGAATCAATTTGGAACTAATTGTAATTATCTCTTAATTTTTTTTTCAGGGAATATTCAATTGAAAGTTCCAAAAATAAGTACTTTGCAAGATTAGACTGATTAGTTTCTGATTAATTCCTATGGTATATCTATCTCTGTGGTCTTTCTATCTCTATGGTCAGTACAGAGTGCAATGCATTCCCTTTTTGTAATTATTGATTACAAAAATATACTATAAAAATTGTAATATATAAATAGACTTGATCATTGGGCGCTACCTAACAAAATGAAATTCAGTGGTGAAAAAAGTAAGGTTCTACATTTAGGTAAGAAAAACAAAATGCACAGGTACAGTATATGTGGTACCTTGCTCAATAGTAGTAACTGTGAGAGGGATCTTGGAGTCCTAGTGGACAACCATTTAAATATGAGCCAGCAGTGTGCAACAGCTGCCAAAAAAGCCGACACAGTTCTAGACTGTATAAACAGAGGAATAGAATCAAGATCACGTGAAGTGTTAATACCACTTTATAATTCCTTGGTAAGGCCACACTTGGAATACTGCATTCAGTTTTGGTCACCATGATGTAAAAAAGATGTTGCGATTGTTAGCTGAGACACTTTATTAACAGCCATTGTGACATATGACTATAATGAGCAGGTTTTATTACAGTCGTATCTTGAGGACTACCTGTATGTTAGAGCTGCCATGCCTTTTCTTGACATTTAACGGCTAACCTCCACAATGTCTGCCCTCAAAAGTATTGTTAGTTTAAGATGTACATTACAGCTGTTAGATGTATGCTACAAACCACATTTTTCACCTGCACAGTCCTAACATTCAAGCTTATAGAGTCTTTTTGATACAAGAAGCTTTTTTTTTTTCTTCTTCAGATTTTAGAGGCAGCTGATAGGACCCAGGCATTGGACATGAAGAGACACTGCCTATATATCATTGTTCACCAGTTCACCAAGGTTGGTTGGATGTTTTCTGGGGTTCTGGGCATCTGCTGTCCTCTTTCACTGCCATGGTTGAAAACAGCTTAAGGTAGTCCTCAGTTTCATTCTTGTTGCTCCCTTTGGATTGTTTGCTATGCATTTTTAATCTGCCTTGATTAATCTTCAGTATTCCTCATCCAATATCTCCCTTTAATATATTTCCTATTCTTTGTTCTTCTGTTAGTATTGGGCTTGTAACATATTGATACATAAAAGTGTGTGTATGTGTACAATATTTATATCTAATTATTTATAGGATTCACACGTTTCCTACAATTAAGATGGTAGTGTTATAATTATATTATATATTACATTTACATTGTTTACAAGTGTGAAATTATTTTAGAGAATCCAAGAAGTGTTTAGCTATATGTTTTGTTTTGTTTCTTTTTTTGTTTTTGTTCTGTGTGTATGGCATACACCAGGGAAGTCTACAGTGCTTTTTAACCACAGAGTAGTTTGGTAGCCTAAAATTGTTTGTTTTGTTCATGTACTGTATGTGCGCTATCCATGATACACCATAGCGGGGGGCCGAACAAGCTTTGTGCCAGCTGGCTAGGAGTGTTTGGGGAGGATGTTGGGTCATCTGGGTTTTCTTCTGCCAATCTTGCTTCGCATTTAAACAGGTCTGGCACTGGCTTCCGGACTGCTAGTTTTTCCCACCAAAGTGGTACCTATTTATCTTCTTGCATTTTTACATGCTTTCAAACTGTTAGGTTGACAGAAGCTAGAAGCAAATGATGGGACCTCACTCCGCCAGGTGGTCCTGTGGGCTTGAACTGCTGTAGTGCTGGCCCTCTCTAGCTGACAAATCCATGTGTTTAAGCTGATGCACCCTTATGTTTCATTAATAGCAGCTCTTCCAGTAGTGTAACACATCTATACAATATCATAACCATTATATTTCAAGGTCAATTTTTATATATTGCATAGCTGGACAAAGATAGGAAGAGCTCCTATGTTTCATTAATAGCAGCTCCTCCTATCTTTGTCCAGCTATGCAATGTATAAAAATTGACCTTGAAATGTAATGGTTATGATAGCATAGATGAGTTACATGATCAGAGAAAAAATAATTCAAAATACACAGCACAAGACTAAAGAAAGATGCAACATTTAATTACAATAGGATCAATCGGAAACCACAGGTATATTTATTACTACTTTTTCTTTTCAGGTTGGTTGCAATGCAGTTCTACAAGGCTACACCTGTAAAAATATTCTGTAATAAGCAGATTTACTGATATTTGGGAAGTCACCAAGGAATTTTCCAAACTAAATCCAAAACTACATTTCCATTATAAAAAAAACCTTTTAAAATTAGAAATTGGCTTTGGAGATTGGATTTATTGTATTTAGCCATTTTTAAAAAAAATTACAATTCCATCTGTTAAAAGCCATTGTTTAAATGTCTTTTCTATTCATTTTTTGAGAATCTCATAACTAGTTTTCAAAAGCTACATCTTGCATAATTATGCAGAGCTAGAACAAAGGAATAGAAAATCTTAAATGTTGATTGTTTCTTCTCATTATTGCTAAACTTGCTTATTTCATGGAAAGTAAAACATGTTCCATTACATTAGTTTTCTGTTTTAAAATTAGATTCATTATGTTCACTTGAAGAAATAAAATATTAATTTGCACAAAACATATCACTGGATTTATAGTAATAACAAACCATTTCCCCTTTCTTGAAGGTATCCAAGCTGCCAAATCTTCGGTCTCTCAGTCAACCTCTTCTACTTGACATCATAGAATCATTAGCAAATCACATATCAGACAAACAGTGTGCTGAGCTTGGAGCAGATATTTAAGATTTTGTTTATTCTGTATCTTGCATATTTTCTCCTAAAAGGTTACACTCTTCCTATATATAGATATTTAATCTTTGTTATCAACTCATGTTGATATGTTAAGAAGCCCTGATGAAGTCATCTTGTGTGAGATGAGTGGCCATATACATTTGATAAAATAACTACATAAATAAAGTAGGAAACCTTTGAAAATGTAATGATACTTTTGACTTTCTAAACATACATTTGAGCTGTATTATTTGGATTATAGGCACGTGAAGGCTACAAATTGTTATGTCTGATAGATTATATATCTCCATAGTTATTGATGAGTATTGATAATACACTTGATACAACATTGTCAGACAATGTTGCTAAATTGAAATTTTCAAGGACTTGTTCAGGCAATCTCCAAGAATTGGACACAACTGAATGGAATGTTACACATGTAGACATATTGGATTATTAAGGTATGATTAAGGTATAGAAAGCAAAGGAATACTGTTCTTTCCAAACACAGGTTATGCAGTAAAACAACAAACGTATTCCTCTTTCTTTAGCAGTACAATGACTTCTTTTGACAATCTACATCCACTCTACATTATTTTATTTTTAAGATGTCATCAAAGACTTTCTTCAGAATACTGTATTGCAACTTTTGCAGCACTTGTCTCTCTATGTGTTTCCTAAAATGTTTATTGTACTTTTATTTATATTTTTTATTTATATATATTATGAGCTTCCCAGAGTCTTTTGGATGTTGGGTAGGTCCTAAATCAAAATAAATGAATTGTAGTAAATTTATGAAGTTATACTAGGTGACAGTATAGACATGGAATCTTAAAAAAACCTTCTCTTTTAAAATTAACTGCACATTTCAAATGCTTTTGTTCTATATGTAATTTGAAATATTCACATAGACATTGAGTTAGATGGCATACAAGTTTAATAAATAATCATTATCCTCATCGTCATGGAAAACTCCTTATCAGCATACTGATAAGTGTGTTTTAAAAGATGGATTCATTTATCAACTAAGCCAAATGAGCACATTTTGTGCAACTATGCCAGGGGTCGGCAACCTGTAGCTCTGGAGCTGCATGTGGCTCTTTCATCACTCTGCTGTGCTGAACACAACTGTTCAGGAGAAAGGAGGCACAGCCCTGCACATGTTGGAGGAGGTTTTGGCATTCAAGCACAAGTTGACAGTGTTTGCCAGAGATTTATAGAGAGGTACACTGTCTCACTTCCCCTCTGAGAGAGTTCAAACAAGCTCACAATATTATAAATTTGGACTATTTGCAGTCTGCAATCACCACAATGCAAACATCGTTTGGAAAACAATTCCATGAATTCAGAGAAGAAAAAAAGACATCCTTCCCTGTCACACTCCTGACCATCGATCCATCCCTATTGAATATGACTGCATTTGCAGGTGTAAGTCAACCTGATTTTGAGATGGAACTGGCTAACAGTTGACAAAGATATGGGTGTCCAAGTTCAAACACTTGCCAGCCAATCTTGAAGATGTTGCCTGTCAGCAGGCCATTCTTGCTCAGAATCATAAATGGAGTGATTATGAAAGCCTTCCCAAACCAGACAAACTTCTGTTCGAAACATGGAATATCATCCCTGACACTTATATGAACACGAAAAAGTATATTTGGAGTCCTGTCGATTTTCGGATCTAGATACATATGTGAGTAGGTCATCTCCAACATGAACTATATTAAAAACAAGCATTGTTCATGCCTCACAGACAACAGTTTACAATCCTGTGTGAAGATGAAGATGATGTGCAGATGCTGTGCATTGAGGTTCAGGAGCAAAAATCACATTAACCCTCCAGTACACGCGATAAAAGGATGACGGCACAAAGAGGCAGACTGCATTTTTGGTTTGCTACAGCTATAATTTAAAGTGTGGCTTTTTCATAAATACGAGGAGGACTCAAATAGACATTGAGTATTTTATTTGAAAGTAACCTTCAACTCAGCATCTTTTTTTTTTGGAGTTCAGAATGTTTTTGTTGCATGCAGAAATAATTTGTTTTCTTTGTAGAAATTCATTGATTTCATAAATGCAACACACTATAGTTTTTTTTATGCATAGCATAAAGGTAAAAAAATTATATATGATATATGTTATCTTCATTTTAGATGTTAAAAGGGTTTTGTGACACCCGGTGTTTTCTGTGGGAAACGGGTCCAAATGGCTCTTTGTGTGTTTAAAGTTGCTGACCCCTGAACTATGCCAATACCAAACAAATTACTTTATGATATTGCCTGATAGGGGAAACTAGCCAGTATGTTCATAGTACTTAATATTTTCGAAAAATATATATTGATTTGCCAATTTGTTGTTTTCTCTAGATACTTCTGTAGACCTACTTTGTTTATTAAGCCTACCTGAATAAAACAACTTCTGTTTTCTAAAAGAGCATATTTTATGGAAAGAAATACATGTTTCTGTTTGTTTTAGATTACCAGAAGGTCAACAACTCTACAATCAGTCCTTGACTTATGTCTCTTTGTTTAACAATGATTCAATGTTACAACAGCCTTGGGAAACATGCTTTACGTCCTGTACTCACACTCACACAGAAAAGGCAGGCTTTCTAATTCTTGCAAGATAGCAATAGCACTTAGACTTATATACCACTTCACCGTGCTTTACACCCCTCTCTAAGTAGTTTATAGAGTCAGCATATTGCCCCCAACAATCTGGGTCCTCATTTTACCAATCTTGGAAGGCTGAGTCAACCTTGAGCCTGGTGAGTGTTGATCTGCTGAACTGCTGGAAGTTGGCAGTCAGCAGAAGTAACCTGCAGTATTGCATTCTAACCACAGCGCCACCACAGCTCTTATGGTAATAATTAAGAGAAGAAACCTGGACCATGCCTACTTTTTCTGAACTGATGAGATAGGCAGATATCGTTAGGGCAAGGTGGCCCTGTTACATTTTATATATGTTTTTATTAAATCATTTAAAAAGGGGGAAAAACTAATGCAAACTAAGTTATAAAGTAAGGAAGAAAAGAAGAAAACACAAAGTACAAGAAATAGGTTAAGGAAAAATAGAAAAAGAAGCAGCTTCTGATATTCTTCACAACCACTATAAGCACTATTGTATTTTAACCTCACTCTAAAGTTATACCATGATATTGGGTTTTTTTTTCTGTAATCTGTCCTATTAAAAGCATAAATCGCAGGTTCATTTGTTTTCATTTTTATACTAAAAGTCAAAAACAATTATCCAGGCACAAATACATTTATGATTCATAGTTAGGCTAAGATTACCGAAAAGTCAATATCTTAGTGCCCAATGTTGAATCCTCTTCAATGTCTTGTATCTTCTGTGGCGATCTCATCTGTCATTGTCACTTCCATTTGCATTCTCTCCAAATCTTTAAAATTTTCCAATCTCTTGCTTTCTGCACAGAGTTCAGTTTGAATCTCTGTGGTTTAAAAGTAAAAATCACTCTTTCCAATTTACCAGATCTAAATTGAATTTTCTTCTCTTTAAGTTTGTCAAAAAAAAAATACTTTCCCCTCCTTACATACTCTAATTGGAATTTCCTTAAGTAACATGTCTGTGATTTGTATTATGATTTCAGATGTTTTTCATAACACAAACACATGCCTTTATTTTAGAAACTGGTTGGATTAATACTGGCCAGCCTCCTAGTGGAGGGAGAGGCAAGAACACAATCTTTGCTGGTCATCCCTTCGGCTTTCTGCATCATCTCTTACATTGCTGCAGTAAATTTTTGAATCCTTCACAGTTACTTTTCATGGGCACTCAGAACTGCATAGATGAATTGCAGAGATGGCCTTTCTTCCCCACCTAAGAGGAATTGTAAGTGCTTCTCTAATGCAATCCATAAAACTTACTTTTCAAACTATGGAAATCATATCATTTTGACTATAAGCAATTTAGTACAATATCTGGCTTATTGATTGAGGAAGGAAAGGAATTCCCATTATTAATGTTCTAAAAAGGAAGCGAGTTGGAGCTTTGTCCACTGAAGACTATAGATGCTATCAATTTGGAAGTCTGAAGTTCTTGGAATTTCATTTCATTTCACACTGATTCCATTGATTGTGCCCAAATTTTCTTCATGACTACATATTGAAGTCTCAGTCATAATATCTCTCAGAAGTAATATATTTAAAAGAAATGCCTGCAAGATAACAGTCTGATAAGATGGCATTAAAATGTACTAAAAGTAAACAGTATTATTTCAAAACAACTTTAAAACAACTTGGATATTTAAAGTAAAATTCATTTAAGTATTTTAAAAAAATCTAAAATTACACTCAATATCTATCTCAACATTCAAGCTAGCATTCCTCTTTTTTCTAAATATAAATTTCAGCAAAATATTCTAAAGACCTAGGTAAATAGCAGCTGATGCAGCAGCTTCAAATAGATCTCCCCCTAGAATACTACTTTATTATTTGTTTAGAGACATGACATTTTCATGTCCAAAATTAAATAAAATCTTATAGAAAAATGCTGTCCCATAATTTTGCATACCAACTATATTCCCATATGTCATTAAAAAATTGACTGGGATGCTTTTATGTACAGTTGTTGTATATATATATTTATAGGGAAGGGGGCAATAATTTATGAAAAAGTCCTTTGGAGTATTTATAAAAATGCTTATGCATTTACTTTATTGAGTCTCCTTAAAAATCTTTATAACATTTAAGATAATGTCACAGGCATTTGAAATATCCATGATAAAATTATTCTCTTGTATTTAAACTTTAAAAACAGTCACGTGATACATTATCAGTTGATTTCTATTTTTCAATGATTAAGTAACAGATGAAGAGGATGTTATTCCATTAAATCTTATACTTATACAGTATTTAGAGTGTCATAATGTAGAATTATGTACACTGAGAGCATATGCACCAAAGACAAATTCCTTGTATGTCCAATCACACTTGGCAAATAAAGAATTCTACATTCTAGAGTGCAATAATATGGTGTCAGCTGTTTTTAGTTTAAGTTAGAGCATAATGTACTGTATGTGTTAAGAATGTCTACATGTACAACTCTTCAACATTTTATGCTTGAATAAATGAGATATGAATACCCATCACATCTACACAGAGGTAAATATTCTCTTTTTATTTATTCAGTCAATATACTGGATATATTGAGGAACGTATTTATATAAAAAAAAACATGTTTCTAAACCTGGAGGAAGAAACATCAATAACTTGCACTAATGCTGGTGACACTACTGATAGCTGAAAATGGAAATGAAGTTCTAGTGGAGCACAGTGAATAAATGGGATTAAGGTTAAATATAAAGAAGACCAAACTAATGACAAAAGGAGTTGACAGTGCAACCTTGGAACAACCTTGGAATTGACAGTAAAGATATTGAAAGTCATTCTTAGCTTATACCTTGAGGATTGACTTTCAACAGTAAAAGAATCAGCAGTCAAATAATATGCTGCAAACTGGCACTTTGTATGGTAGTGATTATTCAAATGTCATGACGTATCTCTAAACAGAATTATGCAACCACAGTTTTCCCTGTGATACTCAATGAATGGGAAAGTTGAAAATCGAAGAAGTGAGTTGTGGCAACAACACAAAGTGAGGTTCTTCCTTCCAAGAACAAAGATACTGTTTAGCTTTTTCACAGTTAGTCAAAGTTGGCTAAGGGCTCCTACTTGCTGTATGCATAATTTAAAAAGCAAATATCTTCACAATTGGCTATGCCATCTCAGAGGAATAAAATAATGTTTTGACTTAATTTTAGCTCCTCATTTCCTAGAACCAAAAGGGGGCAAACGTTTATGATTAAATTTATTTCAATGGCTCTACTATCCTAATGATTGTCATAATTAGGCGCATTTGGGAGACAAAACATTTCTTAACAATATCCAAGTCCTGAAAATGGATATTGAGGCTGAGGCTGAAGCTGATGGGCTTGATGGGAAGCAAAACAGCATACAGTACCTTTCTGTTGCGGATATCTGCATAGGTCTGAGCTGATGTTTTGAGTTTGCCTAGACAACTCACCAGATTGCGAATTGAAGGACAAGTTTTTAATTAATTCAAAAACTGCGTATTGCCGCCCGTTCTTTCAACAACAACTTCTAAATGGTTTCCTGCCCATCGCAATCCGCAGATCCAAGCTAACTTTTCATCGACTCAAATCAGCCGCCTCCGTTGCCAACGCGTTTTGCTGTTGTGGCTGACATCTGCCTTGCGCCCATTCAGCCTTTTCCCCGTAGTTTCTTTTACACCTCCGGGTGGCTTGGCTTCCTCTCTTTCGCCACCCCAACTCCTCCCGCCCCTGAAAGACTTTTTTGTTATTACCTCAAAGAACTGAGCGGGGTTGAGTTGCATCGCATCCTTATCCCACCTCTCTGGCCGAAGCGCATGCGCGGTCGGCCAGGCCCTGCTCTCCCTGCCTGAGCAGGTGCAGGGATGGGCCCCGCTATGGAGCGGAGGCAGCGAGGATGCTGCGGAGCCTCAGCCTGGGGGTGCCGACGCCTGCTGCCCTTTCTCAGCGCCCTGCTTTGCGCTTGTGGAGACACTCGCGTCGGTCCGGTAGGGACAGGGAACAGCGAGTTGCCAGCTATGGTGGGTGCAGTGAGGGACAAATAGAGGAGCAGGGGGCCGCCCGGAGAGGCTTTCCATTGCGGGTGGGGGGGAGCGCAGCCGGAGGTCGCCTCCCCACCCCAAGTGGTCGCCGCCTGGCCCGCGCAAGATGCTCACCAAGCTGAGCTGAAGACAAGGCAGGTTGAGTCATCCCTAGTGATGGGCGATGGAGCCATCCATACCAATTAGCCTTCTCCTGTCTGGGTATCAGGGAGGGGTTGGTGAAGATGTTCCCCCTTTCTCTGCCAGCGTGGCTCTGTCCTTACCTAAATGGAGGTGGGGGGCAGATCATAGTGCCCCAGTTCTTTGGGGGGGGTAGGGCTGCGGTGGTGGCTGTCTTGCTATTTCTCTCTCTGTTATAGGAAGAAAGGAGAGCAAGGGGAGGGGGCGAGAAACAAGAACAGGGAATATTTGGTTGGTTGGGTACCACTGTCCTGAATGGGTTGGACGACTTTTATAGAGAGGCAATGATGCAAAACAGTGGAGGGCTGAGTGACTTTCTCCCAGTAGAAAAGAAGTGGTGATGATTCTGCAGGTCAAGGGAAAGCTCAGGTAATTGAAGCTCAGGGATTCAGGGAAAGTAAAGGCAAATGATTTCATAGACCTATGAACCAGACAAATGGGCTGTACTTAGTGAGGTGGGGTGGGGTGGTAGTTCTGATAGACTGAAAACATTTCCTATCTATCCTTAAGGATATGCTTCCAGTTTTCTGTGAATTGACCTGCCAATAAATCACTGTATCTACATGTTATTGAATGAGTTACTATTGTTTTGTGATAAGCAGTAGAAAAAAGCACAAAAAAGGAAGCCTTCTGATAGATTGATGCTTTTTTATTTGTTTGATCATTATTGATGATGTGCTGATCTTAGTGTGTACTGATATTTCGGAGCTTTTCTGCGAGCTTTGATGGCATTGTGTGAGCCTGCTTCCGTATCAGGCAGACAAAAACATGATGAAAATGCTGCTATTGAAGATATGCAGTGGGAATAGTGTAACATTTATTAGATTATTATCCTGCCTTTATTAGTTTATAAGTTACACAAGGTGGCAAGAATGCATAATGTTCCCTCCCCTCTCCTGTTTTCTCTACTACAACAACCTTGTGAGGTGGGTTGTGCTAAGAGAGAGCACAATTCATCTTATATGCGTAAGATGAGACTAGAATTTAGGGTTCCCTGGTTTCTAGACCAGCACTTTTATCACTACACCAATCTGGCTATTAAGAAATAAAGGAAGAGTTACTAAAGCCATTTGTATCATTTGGAAGTATACATTGATAGCACACGTTTTTAGCATTTTGAAGAGCATGAAGAAGGGTCCAATTCTGTTTATATTCTTGACATTCTTGAATATATTTTAAGGTGGTATAAATTTATGATGGATCCTATAAGTAATAGGAAAAGGTAAACAAAATCCATTTCCTGATTTTATTTGTATCCTGCCCTTATTTATTTTTTTTACTAATAACTCAAGGCAGAGAAGATAACCAATGTACCTTCCTCCCCCTATTTTCCCCACAAAAACAACCCTGTGAAGTTGGTTAGACATTAGAGAAAGTGACTGGCTCAAAGTCATCCAGCTGGCTTTCAGACTTTCATGGGACTTGAACTCATGGTCTCCTGCTTTCCAGCCTGGTGACTTAACTACTATTTCCCTTGGCTCTCGTAACAAACTAAGGAGATAAAACAAGTTACAGAGGAGTGGTGGCTCGGCCAACTAACCTATATATAATTCTTAATGCATGACTACATTCATATGACTGAATCTTCCAATGGAAACTGATGCTATCCCAAAAGTCTTGCAATTTGATGTTCAATAAACTTATTTCAAAACTAAAGTAACTTCCTAAAAACAATTTGAAATAAATATTTGGCAGGAGAAAGGGTCTACTGCTCAAAAAAGATTAATTTTTGGTAGACGTGCAAAGTAATTATTTGGATCACATCTTTTATATTAAATAACAAAAATACATTTTCTGTTAAAATAAGAAACAAATATTGTAGTTATACAATTAGACCACAATTGAGCCCAACATTTCTGTTGCTGAGACATTTGTTAAGTGGGTTTTGACCCATTTTACATCCTTTATCAGTTAAGTGGATCATTGCAGTTGTAAAGTAAGTGAATCTGGCTTCCCCATTGACTTTGCTTGTCAAAAGCTGATCACATGACCCTGGGACAATGCAACCATCATAAATATGAACCAGTTGCCAAGCATCCAAATTTTGATCATGTGACCATGGGGATGCTGCAACAGTCATAAATGTGAAAAATAGTCAAAAGTCGCTTTTTCAGTGCTGTTCTATGGCCAGTAAGTGTTGTAAGTTGAGGACTACCTGTACTTGATTTACTAGAAAAAAATGCTGCTATATACTGATTACAAAATGATTTGTAATGATGCTTTATATATGTGAGGAGAAGAGATAAATGCTATCATTGATGGTTTAGATGTGGCTTCAATATGCTTTTTGAAGTCTTAGTCTTGAAGAAGTCATATTTTGGTCCTTTTAACATAAATGGAGTATATATATTAAGCATAAATAACCTAAGTATACATAGTTCCCAGCTTAATAATGAGTGCTGTTTCCAAGGTTTATCTTTATATCAGATTTGTATGTAAGCCGGAATAGTATTATTGTATAATACTGTATAAGTAGTATTGTGAAATGAATTTGAACCATTTTGCATTTAACTTGAATCATTGGGTGTTTAACTTGAATTTTGCTACAATAACTATCTAACTATGAGAACTCCTTAAAGCAGAACGTTCTTAATCTGGGGACTTGTATAAATAAATTTCTCTGGAAGGAAATAAATGATTTACAAGCATAGAAATTGCTATAGTATGTAGGCGTTTCCAGTAATAGTTTTGAGTGACAACTAACTATATTGACACATTTAACCTCATGCATACAAAAATAAATCTAAACCAGGGGTGTCAAACTCACTTCGTCACAGTGGTGTCACGTGAGGTATCACAATTTCTCCCCCCCACTTTGCTAAACTGGGTGTCAATGTGGCCAGTGCGTGACGCACCCGGCTGATGGGCCGGGGATTTGATCTATATGGTCTGGATATTTGATATGGAGAACTATCAAATGAGGAAGGAAGAAAAACTATATAAATAAATGCTGTATTTTGATTGAAAACTATAGTGGTTATACTCTAAGAATTCTTTTCAGATAGCTGGCAGGACACATTTGAGTGATGCTCTTACACATCCATCAACATTTTAAACATTCGCTATTTAAACTCTAGAAGTAGCTAGTGTTTCTTTAATGCAAGACCTAGATAATTTATTAACATAATTTGATAATATATTGTGGAAGTTTTCTGTGGAACATAATTTAAAGATGGCAATATTTGGATTTATTGGCTCTGGATTACTGAATCCTAGTTTGTAGAACCTTTCTCTACTACTCATCTCTGCCAATTACTCTGCTAGATCTACTCAACATTCAGGTGTAGTCTCATCTCCTATTGTATTAAAGAGATACCATGTTGTAGACTTTTAAGAAAAGCATCAACAATTGAACCAATAGAAATCAGAAGTGAATGCATTGCCTAGGGAACATTAACACAGAAGAGCTTTATAAATGGGATTGTGAGAAGAATTGGTGAATGGGAAAAAGGGGTTGACTTGTTAGAAGAATCATTAAACTGAAACATTAGTTGAATTCATATATAATGCTAAACTAGAATTTTTAAGATTAAGGCTTGTTGAACAAGGTATAATTGATGCATTTACATAATGTAAACTATTGTGGTTAAGTTCACACATCTTGCTAATCTGAAAACAAAGAATTAGGAGTAACTCAAGTCCTTTAGTTAGTCAATAATAGCTTGACGTAATAACTATCTACCTGCAATGAGGTCCAATAAGTAGTTGCCTTCACTAGAAAGAATCTGAGACTATCACTAATTTGAGTGTATTCTTCAGGTTCCAATCTGGGTCAGTCATCAGGACCAGAGGTTTAGTCTTCCGAGCTTTTGGACTCGGATTGGAGCTCATCCTCAGGGAAATTCTGATGAGCTCCAGAATGAGTCCAAAAGCTTAGAAGACTAAACCTTTGGTGACAGACCCAAATTGGATCCTACAACATTTTTCTGGGACCTGTATGTTCACCTTCATTCATGAATGTATTCTTTCCACAATTTTAAATTGGACAGGGTAGAATCCATGTAAGTTGGCATCTTTCTTTTCTTGCCACTAGAAATCTTCAGGTAAGCTCCATAAGTACCTTCAGGAAAATGTTAAGTTCGAATATATCAAAATACATTTTCTATAGGGTAGCTGACTTTGGAACACTTTCTCACAGGAAATTCAACTAGGACCAACTTTGCAAAGCTTTTCACACTTAGTCAAGACGTTTTTATTTAACAAGGCACTTTAAGATGAGGTAATTGCCTCCATCTTCATCATAGTTTGATAGTATTACTACATTTGTCTGTAGTAATAGTTGCATGAAATTCTTTTAGCAATTAGTAGGCCATGCAGTTCTTCAGATTCAGTATCCAAAAGGTACTTTGGAGTTGGGTACACAAGCATAACTCTTGACTGTGACATTGAAAGTTTCTAGGTCATTTTCTGGGATTCCATGGTGGTTTTAAGGTGTTGCAAACAGGTGCTGCATTTGCACTCGTTCAAGCTCGGAACCACTTTTGGGAGATTGAACTGAAGTAGCGTAGAGCCCTAGCAATTGGGCTTTGGTGCTGTTTTTGTATTCGTCTGTTAAGTAGAGATGTATTTATTGTAGACTGAAGCAACAGATCAAAGAACATACATTGAAATTGCTTGTGTACATTAAAATTAAATAGCATGTACCCAGATTCTCCAATTGGCAGACAACTTTTTTTATATTATAATCAATATTTCCTTCTAAAGTAATATACTAGGAGATGTAATTCTAGAGAAGTAATTGACTAGTTGCAATGGGCAATTATTGTTTACTATTTTGAATAAGATCTGTTAATTTTTCTATTGATAACCAGACTAAAACTTTTATTTATTTATTTATTTATATATATATATATATATATATATATATATATATATATATATATATATATATATATATATATATATATATATATATATATATATAAAAAGAGAATGTAAAAGTCATTCTCTGACAGAATGTAAAAGTCACAAAACAAATGTTTCATGCAAAAAGCTTGTTATTGTAGAAAACCTTTATTTTTACTTTAGGCCCTATTACAGATCTATAAACATTTATTGTAATGGAGCAATGCATTTTACATTTCTAGATGCTGTTCACAATTGTTACTTTGAAAAGCATATATTTTTCACTATAGTATCTATGAAGCTGCTGGTATCAAAAGCACCTATCGGATTGGTTCTGTCCAACAGAAAGTTGCATCACAATCCTTCCCACACAGCAACTGGGAATTTGAAGTAATATAATTTTCGGTGAGGATAGATTTTCTGTAAATTGGATAATTATTTTCAGTGACATATCTGTCTGCGATGCTAGCCGAATATCCTATTTCATGGTATTATGCTGGCACAGCAGTCAGTATATTCCAAAGAGACTTGTCTGCTGATGCAGCAAGTATTAGGACTAGCTTGTTAGTCATTGAGGCATACAATCAAAAATGCACTGTGCCCAGAGTTTACATTATAGTTTAATTATTTTAATAACGATAAAACTGAAATGGTTGCAAACCAGTAGAGTATGTCCTGTTCAATGTGCTGATCAGTTCTGCTGCTTTGCGGAAAAAGAAGTGGGGAAATCATTTATACAATACAGATTGAAGGATATAAACTTTAACTTGGGAACTTCTTATGATGATTTTTATATTTGATTTTAATCCATATCTGGCTATGAGAGAGGAAATCTCTGCATCTGATATCACCTCCCTTAGGTACAAAAGTTTTATTCTCTTGATTTTGTGCTCTATAAATGGTAATTATGGTGGTACAGTTTATGAAAAACCTTTAGATGACTAGAATGATGAATGTGAAGGACCTTACTTTAGACATCAGAATTGCTGCTTATACTTTGTAATTGTCACTGCTTAGTTTTTAGAGAGCTATTTAAAGTCTATTCATAGTCTTGTGAGGATTCTAAGTTTTTGACCTTTAAATACCAAACCCATAACACAAATAGATTTACAAATTTGCTTTTGTTTCAAAAACCATTTGCAATCTACGAAAAATGGAGGAAGTTAGGGGTGTTCAAAAATAAACACCAAAGGCACACAAACTAAGGCATTAGCTATAGTTATTCTTATAATGTCTTATAATGTCTAATACAAATGTTATCATCCATGTATGAATGTTTGGTTCATGCATAAGATTTATTATATTATTTCTAACTTTGATCATGATTTTAACCTGATTGCTTCTCTACTTCATAATTATGCTAAAGCATTTATTCAAATAAATAAATAAATAAATAAATAAATAAATAAATAATGACAGTTCTTATTTTAATGATGAAAAATGGAAAGCATCTTTCTAATTACAGTAATGTGATTGCAATTGTCTATAGTTTTACAATAGTTTGGAGTATTTTTAAGAGTCTACAAGTCATTGTTGATTGTCAGTGACTGTCTGGGATAGTCCCAATTTTCTTGGCTAGATTTTTTGAAAGTAAGTTGCTGTTGCCTTCTTCTTCCTAGGGCTAGAGAGACTGGACCAAGGTCACCCACCTCGCTTTGTGCCTAGGGTGGGACTAGAATCCCCAGTCTCCCAGTTTCTAGCCTGGTGCCTTAACAATATCACCAAACTGGCAGTATCTTTTATAGTAGTCCATAAGTTTACAATTCTTCTGCAGCTGCATCTTAGGAGAAAAACCTGAACTCTTTATGTTTATTTTCTTTATAGTAATAATTTAAGTCTTCTTTTGTTCTTCTTTTGTTCCATCTACAGTTCTGGTATTAAGATGACAGCCAATAACAAATATTTTAAACGCAAACATACATACTTGATCATTATAACAGACTATTATTTGATACCAAAGTTCAGTATTAATAAATGAGAATAATTGTTTTTAAATACTTAGCATCCTTGCCTCTACTCCTGTCTTTCCCAAAGGTCACAATAAGCCCTTGATATTGTATTTACTACAAGCAAACTATAATGCTTATCTTAGAATAATATGCTTTTATTATCCTTTGTAAGGACAAATAAAGGCCCTTCTCCATTATTTTTAAATGGACAGGTCACGTATAAGGAAACTTAAGTCATATTCATGACAGGATATTCTATGATGGGGAAATAACCAGTCAGCGGTTTAAAGGACCTTAGAGAGAACAGAGTGTCTTTACATGTGAAAAATACAAACTTTAACCTTATAAGGCAAAAGCATATATTAAACCAAGGGGAAATGGACACATTGTCTCATCCATAACTATCTTATTGCTAGCTTTGGTTCTTATAGGACTGATCCAACAATTGTTGCTGAATAAATATTTATCTTTATTGGTTGGTCTCCTCTACAGCTTAGCCCTGACTTAACTACAGTAATTGGGACTGGAATTTCCATTGCTCAGCAGTGCAGTCATAAAGAGCAATGTCATGTGATCCCAGCACTCCTGCTGATGTTGTTAAGCAAGGATCGCAGATTCTTAAGCAAGTCCAAAATAGCTTGACAGCAGGCAAATAAATGGCTGCTGCTGGGTCAGGGAGGGTGTGTAGGTTAAGCATGCTTAAGCATGGCAGAGCTGGAGGTGGCTACTGCCAGATAGAGAAAGGAGGGGTAGCCATTGATGTGAAGCAAAGTGCTGTATAAGCGCAGCTGGGCTTGATGGTGGTGGGGGTAGCTGCTGCTGGGCAGGGGAGGTATGTGGATAGCCAGGAGGAACTGTGTGACCATGGCAGGACCAAATGCAAGCAACGTCTTGAAGCAATTTGAAGCCTTTCCCCATTGATTTTGCTTGTAGGAAGCCAACAGGGAAAGTCACAAATGGCACTCACATGCCTGCAGGACATTGTGACTCTTTTTAAGTATGAGCTTGTTGCCAAGCTCCCAGAACACAATCACATGATCGCAGGGGTGCTGGGACTGCCAGAACTTTGAGGACCGGTCATTAAGTACCACTCATTCAGTGTTGTCATAACTTAGAATGGTCACTGAATGAGGGGCTCATTAAACAAGGATTACCTGTATTCATTGGGCACGGAATTAGTATTCCACAACATGGTATTAGGAGTGGAATCAGAAGTGTTAGTTAATAAATTGTTGGGTAATAGGATCTGATGATTGATTATACTCTTAATCACCTTTCCCTCATTGATTCCCTTGTCTTTTCCTACTTCAGTAAAGAGTATTCTGTAAAGAAGCTGAGTGCCTGAGGTTCAGAGACTCTTTCCCAAATCAGTCAGAGAAACTCATAGGAGCAATGGATCACCTCAGTCTGTACTCCTTCCAGCAAAATAAGGTCATGTGACAATAGATTTTCAGTGGAGCCCAGTCCAATGTATGCAAAATACAGCAAATCATGCAATCATTAAGAAAATCTGGCTTCACTGACTTTGTTGGAGAAGATCATGAATGGTGATCAAGTGACTTTGGGACACGGCAACTGTCATCAATACATGCTGGTTGCCAAGCATCTAAAGCATTTAGATCACTTGACCATGGGGACACTGCAGTGATTGGAAGTATAAGAATTAGTCATAAGTCACTTTTTTCAGTGCTCTCATGATAAATGGTCATTAAATGAATGGCCATAAGTCAAAGACTACCTGTATCCAAGAGTATTACAAACAAGCCTTTAAAAGCATTTGAATGACATTCTGGCATTCCAGAACCATTATAAATGATCACACACTCTATTATGGCTGCCTTCGTAAATGGTCTCTTAGTTGGTAAACGTTTCCACTGACACTAAATTGATGAAAGCTAGTTGGGAAAGCTGAATTCATAATGGGTGCTGCTATTTGTTGTGTTAGAAAATTGGGAATCGAGAAGAAAAATGATAAAGAATATTTTGTAGCACTCCAAACCATGTCGTCCCTATAACAAATGAGAAGTCCTCAGTCTAACCATCGTGTTCAAAAATTTCCCCACGTGCCAGAGGGTGGGGTGCAGTGATTTCTGCTTCTGTCTTGGAGACTGGCAGTCCTATTGTTCAAAGTAACAAGCTTGTGTTGGATGGAAAAGTGGGACACCAAAAAGCCCAGGGCTCTTAGAATTTTATCCAGCCTCCTCAAATGGTGTTGCCTTCCAGCCTCAGCAGTCTATGGTGCGGTTGGGATTTGTCATAGGAGACCTTTGTTTCCTCTTTGGCTTCTTGATTTTTCTGCCTCTGTCTCCCTTCTCCTTTTAGGGGATGCTGCCTTGCTTGTTTCTTCACTCTCAGCCATTCCTGTTGTGATACTACAATATAGTAATTGCTGCTATTGGCATTGGGAGTCCTTCCACGTGTCATCAGGCTAGCAGCCTGGTGACTATTGTAATTAGACTTTGTCTAAGGAACAGGCTTTGTTTTGGGTACTGATTTCCCTGTAAATTTATTGGAAAAGGATTTGCTTTGTTGTATTGGGAATGGATTTGCTTTGTAAGCTTGGAGCATTGGTGGGTTTTTGTACCAGAAAGGCTTGTATTTGCAGTCTCAGAGGAGCACCTTAATTCAGATCTTGCTCTGATCTCTATCCTGGCTTCCCTTCCATTTTTTTTTTAATCCCCTGATTTCCCCTGATATATGTTCTTTTTTTGGCTTGGTTGGATTTTGATGTCCCTGGATTTTTAGATCTTGCTTTTGAAGTTCGACTCTTCCAGTCTATTTTTTGAACAGATGCTTCTTTGCTTTGGATTGAGGACATAGTCAAGTATTTTGTCAGTTGAAATAAGCATTGCTTCCATCCCTGAAATTGGGCTCCCTGATTATGCTTTATCTTTTATCCTGTTTAGCCATGAATATGTGATACAGTTTCTGGTGTCTTTGTTTATCCTTATGGTGACTATCTTTACCCAGTGATGTACTACCGGTATATTTATCCATATAATGCCATAATCGCTGCTGTCTCTCCACCCCATCTTTGTGCTGTGACCCTTTTAATGGACAAATTCTTTGAACTTCTTAGGGCCGTGATGGCAAACCTATGGCATGCGGGCCCAAAGTGGCACATGGCACTATTTTGCCTGGCACACGTGGCGTCACCTGTTCCTCTTCTGGGTTTGTGGCACATATGCATGTGTGACAATCAGCTTGCCTTCATGCGTGTGGCAGTCCTGGAAATCAGCGGCATGGTCATCGGCCAGCTGATCGTCGTGCGTGCATGCGTACCAGTAACTGGAAGACTAGGTACGCATGCATACGCCGGAAACCGAAAGTTCATTTCCCGGCACACACATGTGCACACATGCCCCCATTGCAGCTCCTCTTCCAGATGGGCGGGTGACGAGCCTGTGTGCATGCTTTTCGGCACTTGATGCTGAAAAGGTTCACTATCACTGTCTTAGGGGATCTGCCTAACCATGTAGGCTTCCCCCTGTAGTGGTAGGCTTCTGTCTGATCACCTACTCTTGCCCTTGTCTCCCCAAATAGCTGAACAAATTGGAAATAGCACTCCTAAGCTCTCCCATGGTTACTGTTATTAATTCTTTGTCACAAGATCCCACCTTCCATTTACATCCTTGACTTACAATTATTCATTTAGTGACTATACAAAGTTATAATAGCACTAAAAAAAGTGAATGGTGACATTTTTTCACACTTACTAGTTGTCTCATCCTGTGGTCCTATGATCAAAATTTGGACATTTGGCAATTGGCATGTATGTATGATGGTTGCAATGTCCCAAGGTCAGGTGTTCACCTTTGTGACTTTTTGAAGTGGTAAGGAAACTCAGAAGCCAGATTGACTTAACAACTAATTGTTAAGTGTTATTAATTTAACAACTGCATTGATTCACTTGACAACTGTGGCATGTAAAGTCGTAAAATGGAGCAAACTCATTTAACAACTGTCTGGCTTAGCAATAGAAATGTTGGGCTCAACTGTGATCATAAGTTGAGGACTACCTGTACCCTATCTCCTGTTGAAAGTTTTTCCACTCATGATTGTTTTCTTTTATTGCTTATGAACTTCTTTCTCACCCTGATATTCAGTAAAACCCCACTGCAAATGCTGATTTTAAATTTTATACTTATGTCACTTCTTGCCCTACTCCCCCTGGGAAACAGGATGCTGGATATGGGGGGTATTCCTTTTGAATGTGTTAAATTAAGTTCTTTGCTTCCCTTTGTTTCTGGTCAAGTTAGTGAGTTACATGCTGTGACTTAAGCTTGTTTTTTAACCTCTAGTTCCTCTTATTAATATTTATACAGACAGCTATTATTGTTTTGAAACTACATCACTATGGCCATCTTTTCCAAAACCATGGGTTTCTCACATCCTCTGGTTCTTTGATTCAGAGTGCTGATTTGTTTCCATTTTACTTAGGCCATTCTTCCCTCTGCTGCTACTGCTGCTGTATTAAAATAAAAGGCCACTCTCAGTGGCAATGAACTTGCTGATTCTTGTCTTAAATATACTGGTCTCCTGTGGTTTCTATACAGAGTACATTCCAACTTCTTTTGCTGTCTGCTAAAAAAACTAGACCTAGCTTGGAAGAACTAGATGCAAACAGCATATTTTCCTATCCCCTGTAGAGCTCTTCAGGCTCCAGATGGTCTCCTGGCCTAGGTGTGTCAGACCAGTGGCCCGCGGGCTGGATGTGTTACAAGTAGGCCACGCCCATCCTAGCTCCACGAAGGCAAAAAACGTTGCGATACATCACTTGACATCAACGTGATGCAGCGAGTTTGAAATCCATATAAGATGATTCCTCACATTGGTCTACTTCTCCATTTAAGCTTATGCAGAACATACATTTCGTTAATATAATGTAGTGGCATTGTTACAATACTGGCAAAAGGATTTCAGTTTGATTGGTGATTGATGGTGTTTGTAAGTTAAAGAGTTCTGGCTTTTTGGAACAAATTAATGGGGGACTGGCTACAAATAACTAAAGTAGACTGATGCTCTTTTCTTTGCCCTAATATTCATTGACAGTTTTTAGATATTCTTGTAATTGTATCTACATTTATCTGTAGAAGTTCGATGTTCTAGGTCAGGGGTGTCAAACTCGATTTCATCAGGGTTGTGTTTGGCTTTGGGGGGGCCAGGGTGGGTATGGCCAGCTCAACATCACTTGTGTCGGGGGTACCTGTGGTAGCTTGAGTGCTCAGCCAGAAAAAAAGGCTCCCGAGTTCCATTTTCTGCTGCAGCAGCCTCCTGCAACCCTCTGCTATTGAAAACAGAGCTCAGGAGGGCTGCCCGCAGCCCTTCAGACCTCCATTTTCACTGGCACAGGTACCACAGGCTATTTCCAGGGTGGCCCTGTGGGCCAGATCTAAACACTCCATGGACCGGATCTGGCCCCCTGGCGTTGAGTTTGATGCCCCTGTTCTAGGTAATTACCTCACTATTCCCTTATCTTCCTCTATAGGAAGATATACAACTATCTCAGTGGGTATAGGAGGAATTGGTATCCGTGATGCTTTTGTTCATGAACTACATTAATCAAACTTCAATGTGTGATGTTATTTATTCATTCTTTAAGACATATGAATTTGTAATAGTCAGTGACAAAAAATCCAAAAATCCAAAACGAGGTAGATATTTTTTCATAGAACTCTACTGTACTGGACATTTAACATTTCCCCCTGAAACCTTAGAAATCTTGAATTTATTAACTAAGCAATGACTGAAATATTTTGCTTAATATTTTGCTACTGCAATGCGCTCTACATGGGGCAGCCCTTGAAGAGCATTCCGAGACTTCAACTCGTCCAGAATGCAGCCACGCAAGCGATTGTGGGTGTACCTCGATACACCCACATTACACCCATCCTCCACGAGCTGCACTGGCTTCCGACCGGTCTCCGGATACGCTTCAAGGTGCTAGTTATTACTTATAAAGCCCTTCATGCTATTGGACCTGGGTACTTGAGAGACCGCCTGCTGCCAATTACGTCCCAAAGACCCATTAGATCGCACAGGGTTGGCCTCCTCCGGGTTCCGTCTACTAGCCAATGCCATCTGGCTATGACCCGGGGGAGGGCCTTCTCTGTGGCAGCTCCGGCCCTTTGGAACGAACTCCCCGCAGAGATTCGGACCCTCACCTCTCTCCAGGCCTTCCGAAAAGCCGTTAAAACCTGGCTGTGTCGGCAGGCCTGGGGTTGATGAGCTCCCTTCCACTCTCGACTTGTGTGGTTGTTGGCTATTTTAAATGCTTGTCTTGTACTTGTGTGTTCCCTTTCCCGTTTGAGTTGTTCGCCGCCCTGAGTCCCGTAGGGAATAGGGCGGCATATAAATAAAACAAATCTCAATCTCAATCTCAATCTTAAAATTGGATTACTTAGTTTTTATTCCAGGACGATTAAAAACACAAGAGTATGAAATCTTAAGTTTTACTTATAATGAGTAATTGTTTCATTATTGTCAATTATTTAGGGAATTTGTATTATTTATTGAAGACCAGTTGAATCTGATGGCAAAGCGAGAGATATTAGAATCTGTATCTTTTCTCCAGCTACAGCTAAGAATTTTTTTAATAATTGAAAGGACTACTTTTGCTGTCGCCTTTGTAATTTCATTTTAAGTATATCTTTTTTTCTTAGCAGGTATATCAAAGCATGGATATTAGACACAATAGCCAAAACCCAGATATTCTTGATAAAACCATGACAATTGTGATCTCCCTAGTCAGTTCTTTTTTTTATTATTCTTTTGGCCCAAATTGAGGCCAAAGAAGCTACAATATGAAGCAAAACAGCTCATCTCTAGATTTTTTTTTTAATTTCAGTCCTTCAATTGCTGAAAGCTCTGGGTTGCAAAAATGACTAGAGTTTGAAGTTTTTGCATCTCTTTGCTGCTGTCTGGTGATATCTGGAGTTTACACTCAGATCTGGTAACTAGTATACAAAAGAATTATTTTTGAAGTTACATATGCATCACCTCATTTGGTTAAGTCTATAAGGGTTATTTTGCTTTTTTTTGTTATACATTCTAATAAGGGTCATAAGTGTATTATCATATGGTGTCATGGTGTAGTTTAAAATGTTATTTTCAAATCTAAGTAAAAATAGTGCAATATCCCTTAACTTGACATGTGATTAATCAGGACAGATTTTCTCCTCCTATGAGTGTATCTGCTTGCTACTAAGAGGCAGGTAAGGAAGTATATAAGCAGGCCATTGATAAAATCCCTTAGTGTTTACTGAGAAATATGTTGAATTTATTTAAGTTGTGGTCTTTCTCAATGCTTGACAGATCTTCAACCAATCCAACAAAAGGGTTTGCAACTACTGCATATTTTATGCTGGTGATGCTTTTGATAGAATACCTAGGTAATGATATCAATTAATTAAAATTGCAAAGTTCTCACACCAGGTTGATGCAGTCAAAATGGCATCATTCATGTATAAGTAGAAGATATCATCAAACTTGAGAAATCCCCAAGATTTTCAAAAACATAAAAAAGTGTTGTTGGAGAAAGGGATAGAGAAAATTTGGATTGGTGCAAAAGTTTCAGAATCTTCCCAGTGTGGAATAGATATGATCAATGGTCATGGCACACTATTGGCATTGCTGGTGCATAGGAAATGATAGAAATTTGGGAGGAATAGAATGGGCTGTCACATGCCAAAAGTGGGGGGGGGGGATCATGCGTGGGTGTGCCACACCCATAATCTTTGGGCACGACCCCAGTGTGCATGCGCACATGACCAGATGTCCCCCCCATTTTTGGTGTGCTTTTTTTGCCCTCCCCAGGCTCCAGAGGCTTTATAGGAGCCTGGGGAGGATGAAAACAGCTTCTCCTGCCCCCCTCCCCGGAGGCCCTCTGGAGGCTTCAGGAGCTTCCCTGAAGCCTCCGGAGCGTGAAAAACTGGCCCTACGGACAAACTGGACATTCAGGAATGGACTTCCAGTTTGCTCTTAGGGCCGGTTTTAGCCCTGTGGTATGTTCAGGAGCCCTCAGTAGGCTTCCCTGAAGGCTCCGGAGGGCAAAAAACGGCACTACGAGCAATCCTGAAGCCTCCAGAGGGCAAAAAATGGCCTCAAATGAAGGTATGCATGCGCGCTGGCCAGCTGACAGGGCAAGCTTCACATACCCCGACAAACGGCTCCACGTGCCACCTGTGTCACGTGTGCTATAGGTTTGCCATCATGGGTATAGGTGGTTGGATGAAAGAAACAAAGATTAAGGAAAGAATCTAATAAAGTCAAAAATTACAAGTTAAGGAGGATTGTCATATGTATACCTACCAGAGGTGGGTTCCTACCAGTTCGCACCTATTCGGTAGAACCGGTTTGTCAAATCTACCGAACCAATTAGAAGAGGTTCCACCAGTGGACCCGGAAAGCAGGCCACACCTACAGAAGAGGTTCCAAATTTTTTTGAAACCGACCACTGATACCTACTCAAGAGAAATTAAATTTATCAGAGGTAATAAGCCAATATATTAGATAGAAAAGCAAAAGATAACAAAATAAGAGGGTTAAAAATGGTGAAACTTAAGTGAGACATATTAGAAGGGGAAATAACATAAAGAGAATTGTACCTATTTGAAACTGCTGTAAGAAGGAACACGAAGTTCCAATGTATTGTGTAAATGTAGTTTATGTCTAAGTTTTTTGTATTTGTATGTTTGGGGAAAAAAAGAATGGGCTGTCTTCCATCCCTGGAATCTTGGATGATCCACATTCAACAATGCTGGGTTATAGTTGCCGTTTCTTCTGTACTATTACCAGTTTTGAATGATTGAAGTCATACACTTGACCAGACTATGACCATATTATAAAATAGGAGGGGGGGTATAAAATGCAGATGGGGTGAATTTAAGAGAATATAAGTGCATTAGTGGGAAAATTAAATTTATCTGCTTACATATATTATCCTCCTACCTCCCTTTATCCAGGCACTTGTTGAACCTGGGCTTTCTGAGAGTGGGGGAGGGAGAGAGAGAGAGAGCAATTTGGGAGATATCTGTAGGGAGATATGGTCACTATAGCACAGGACAGGGAAAAATTAAGTGTCCCTCACTCATCTACAAGCTTTCCTTTAAAAAAAAACATTCCTTAGCAATATTTGCAGAAGTAGTTTGCTATTGCCTTATTCCTAGAGCTGAGACAGGAGCTGGCTCAGAATCATCCAGCTAGTTGTGATGCTTGAACAAGAGTTCCAGATAGGAATAGAGCTCACAGTCAACTGGTTTCTAGCTAAGTATCCTTAATTGCGATATCAGTGTTTCTCAACTTTAGCAACTGTAAGTTGTCTGAACTTTAATACCCAGAATTCATCAGTCAACAATTCTGGAAGTTGAAATCCATCTATCTTAAAATTGCCAAGGTTGAGAAACACTGCACTATATCAAATTGGCTCTTGAATATAGTCTTAAAAAATCTTAAATATTCATATTTCAATCCATTGTTTCCATTTTTGTCACATCTTTGGTCATATCATACCTTTGGTTTGATCCAGTAGGCCTTCTTAGTGCTTAGTGCTTCTTAGCCAAACCACAGTATAGAAGCCACAATATGTGAAATGATCTCTTAGGAGACTTTATATTTGGACAAATGGACAAACTGAATCTGTAGTTAGTCATATTTTTATGCATAAAATAAGCATAGCAACTGAACTGAGAATTGTTTTTCTGATAAAATATCTCAATTTGCACACACATCCAGAAAGTTAACACCTGTAAATTTGATAGGACAACATTGCCTTTTGCAATTATTCTTGTTGTCCTATGGTTATCCTCATATATTAAAAAGAGCAAGAAAGGTGAATTCATGTTTCAACTAAAAATGAAACAAGCCAATTTTATATATCTACGGTTAAATTAGGCTGTGTTTTAAATCTGGGTTTCCTTTCTCTTATTTTTCAGAGTTGGTTAAAAACCTATGGTTATCTGCTTCCATCTGATACAAGAATGTCTGCTCTGCTCTCAGGAAAAGTTATGCAGTCTGCAGTCACCACTATGCAGCAGTTTTATGGCATCCCTGTAACAGGAGTGTTGGATCACACCACTATTGAGTAAGAATGATTTTTGCAGATACTGGAAAATAATGTTCTTGCCCAGACCATTATCTGTAGCATCATGAAACTTTAAAATGTGAGCCTAATAAATTAGCTTGGCATATACATATTCTCTAAGAATGAATATGATCTGAAATCTGAGTCAGATTGCCAACCGAGCCTCTTTCATCACTTAGATCAACATTCTCAACCTTGGGAATTTTAAGATGAGTGGACTTCAGCTCCCAGAGTTCTCAGAATAGGCAGAGTTAATTAACTTTCACATCTCAAAGAATTCATCCAAGGATTTGTACTGATTTAACAGTTGGTTTAGCAGATACTGCATAGGTCATCAGGTAAAATGGCAATAGAAATGATATATTGTATGTAATGGCGCTACCTGGATGACCATTCATAGGTTTTAAATGTTATGGTATATGTGTACAGGTATTACGGTGTTATACTATAGTCATTCTATATAAAAGTAGTCCTTGCTTAGTGACCTTAATTGGGACCAGCAACTTCATTACTAAGTGAAGTAGTCATTAAGCAAAACATCACACAACAGCCCCGCTTAGCAACAGCAGTTCCAACAATCCCGGTTGTAGTCCTTAAGGAAGATACTAGATACAACTTGCATCCTCCTGCTGGCTTCTTCTACTGACTTCCTTATCCAAAGCAAACTGGGAAGGTCCCAAATGGCAATCATGACTGTAAGGTGCTGCAACTCTTACAAATGCATGACAGTTGCTGAATGCCTGAATTGTAATTTTGTGACTGCAGGGACACTGTGACTGTTATAAGTGTGCATGTAAATCGCTTTTTTTTAAGCACCATCATGACTTTGAGCAGTCACAAAACAAAAAATCATTGAGCAAGGATTATCTGTACATAGAACTATGTGCATGGAACCTGGTTTGCACAGGTCTTTTTTTTTCATTTCCAGCTTCCAGTAGTACAAAGGTAATTTTGTGATTCCTAAGTGAATTGATGTTGTCAGCACAAATAAGGCTTTTACTGTGCAATCCACAATCTCGATTTTTTTTTAAGAGAACCCGGTTTCCATTACTTTCTATTACAACTTTCCTATTTTTCCCATAGTTTCATCCACTGAAAATCCATTATGAAGAGAAAACCCATTGTGGACCCACTGCTTATCCATCTGAAAGTATTATAAAATTATAAATTTAATAATTATATACAATGAAGCAAAGCTCTCTACTGCCATACATGGTTGAAGTTCCAGAGATGGAATTTTTCACTTTCTTTTTGAAGGGAGAAATCTGGAGCATAGTTGATACCTTGTAGTCTGCTCCAAACTAACTAACGCCAAAGCTCAAACTTACTTCTCTAACCTACTTCAAAATTGCCATTTTAATCTATTTTGGTACACCTTCTCTAGACTGGCTAGAACTTTAGTCTCAGCCCTTACTTTGACCAACAGGTAGGCAGGCATGCATATCCAAATTGATTGGCGATCTATTTTCAACTATACCGACCAACCAGGCTGAAATGGCTCAAAGCCTCATTTTTGTAGCATACTTTCCTGACTCATAAGGAATCTTTTTACTTTCTAGATGGATGAAGAAACCTCGCTGTGGTGTTCCTGATCATCCCCATCTAAGCCATAGACGAAGGATTAAGCGATATGCACTTACTGGACAAAAATGGAGGCAGAAGCATATTACCTACAGGTATAATCCAATTTATTAAAAACTTATACTTTAAATATAAATAGGGCCACTAGTCTTGTAATTAGTTCATATTCTTTGCTCAAGGGGCAACTTGACAAGGAATTCTCTCTAGGAAATATATAGTTCCAATACATCTGGAAACTTAGACATTTTTGAGTATAATTTTTTTATAGCATGTGATTTCCTGTGAGTTTGTTTATGGATGTAAAACTTCAGTTTGGGGACATAGCCTTTTCAAAAAGTGCATTTTTAAAAGCTTTAGTTTTTCTAGATTTAGCTTTCATTAAAAGAACGTTTCAGATATTCTTCTACATAGAGATTAGTGTTACTTGGAGTCTTTTTAGAAGTTTAATTAAAATCAATATATAAATACCTTAATTAAAAGTTAAACATGTAAGAAAAAAGGAAGAATATAAAATAAATGTATATTCATATGAATCTCATTTCATTTGCCTATTTTACTATGTCTGTTTCATGGCTTTTGAAGTAATTAGTCAAGTTGTTTGCTTGCTATACAAGGGAGAGCAAAAATATCAGTTAAATACTATGATGGGTGAATTTATACATTGTATGTTCATTTAGACCATGTGAATTCAATGCAAATTGTTGCTGCCTTTTCTCATACAATTATAGTTTGAGACAGGCAACTACCTAGCTAATGTCCCAATTGCTACTGAATGATTGTGTCTTTCTCCCTTTCCTTTTCCTTCACTTTCCTTCTTTCTAGATGGATTCTATAACTACTAGATAGAACTGACTTAAAAGAATTAAGGTCAAAGATTCCTGAATTGCTAAAAGTCAGGTTAGATGTTTCAAATTTTAAAAATAATAAAGTTTTAAGGATTAGAAATGAAGATGTAAAGAATAAAAGACAGAAATACAATTAGAGAAAAATCTTATGGATCACCCACTCTAATGTATTTAACTGATTAGGAGAAACTGTTGACCTTTAAAATTCTACATAGTATAGATCTAAGTATTTGAAAGACTGTTCTGATATATGTGCCTGTGTTATATCTTATGATGTGTATGTGTGTGTGTGTATGTATGAGAGAGAGGGGGGAGGGAGGGAGAATGAGAATATTAAGGGTTGTCCTCTGAGCAACTTTCAACTAATTTTGTTGGCCCTTGTTTTAAAGTAAGCTTCAAAATGGTTTTATTTTATTTACTTTTTAAATGAAAGCTTTTACAGAATTCATTGATCCTTTTGCTTTTTTGGTCAAAGATTTTATGTTGTTATTCATTTAGTTAACAAGCTTACTGTATTTAAATGACCCGATTATACATTTTTAATTGAAGTTGTGTGACTCCTACTGTAAGTTGATTTGAGAATAGTAGTCTTGAAAATATTTTAAATTCACTATGGTAAAGAAAATTTCCCTCACAAATTGGTTTTCAACATGGGTTTTGTGAAATTTTGCAAGTTGCATAAAAGATAGAAAGTACATGTTTAGGACACAATGGTAGATATCTTTATAGCTTACTTAATATAAGATTTTTTAAAAAGTTGTTCGATGTTGGAAATAAAAGTGAGTAAGCTATATGAATATTCAGTTATTATTCAGTCATCTACTGTTGAAAAAAGATTGATTTTGTAACATATATCATGATATGCGTTGTTGTCATAATTAGTAAAAGCTTGAAGATCAGGTTTGATCAACTGATTTTGTTCAAAAGACAATGTCACAATGTGACTCCTTTTCTTTTTAAAGCTCTTTAATCTGTTATTTTTGCTATCTTTGATTTAGTGTCTGACATGTTATTCTTTCTAAATATAACTCAAAGGTCGCTGTTTTCTCTTAATTTATTCTAGATTTGCAAGTTAAACTGATTACAGTACCAGGTCTCCTTCAGGAAAAATGCTACACATCAGTCTATCTCAGTGTTGGTGAACCTTCTTGGCACCAAGTGCCAAAATGGGAGCGCATGCGGGCAGGGAGTGCTGGAAACCAGAAGAGCAGCTCCCCAGTGCGCACACATGGGAGCGCCAAAAACCGGAAGACTCACCTGGCGCGCATGTGCATGTGAGGAGCTGCTCTTCTGGTTTCCAGCGCTCCCGTGTGTGCTAAGACCAGCTGGCCAGCACGCATGTGCACACTGGAACCCAAAAGAGCAATAGGCAATGGCTGGCGTGCCCAGAGAGATGGTTCTGCATGCCACTTCTAGCATGCATGTCATAGGTTCTCCTTCACTAGTCTATCTAAACCAGGGGTGGGCAACTATGTTCTTTACAACCTGTGGACTTCAACTCCCAGAATTTCTGAGCAAGCATGGCTGTATCAAGAATTCTGGGAGTCCACATAAAGGGACCATAGTTGCCCACCTCTGATCTAAATCAATGTTCCTCAACCTCAGCATGCTAGCTGGGGAATTCTGGGAATTTAAGTCCACACAGCTTGAAATTGCTGAGGTTGAGGAACACTGATCTTAATGATGAATGTTAATAAATGGCTATATATTTTTAATCCCAAAATATATAACAAAGACAGAATTTCCCCCCCAGTATTACCTTAGATTTAACTGAGATTAACCAATCCCATTAGTGCTAGGAGTGAGCGATCTTCTGAGTGTATGAAATTAGTGTATGAAGTTTTCTGTTGAAGCTGGAAAACATTCATGAAAATACTACAGATTATCAAAGGGCTGAAGTAGCTATCCAATGAGGACAATTTTAAACTTCACACTTTATGACAATTTATGTGAGACCAAGATAAAGGCATATGCTATTAAGTGTGTGTGTGTGTGTGTGTGTGTGTGTGTGTGTGTGTGTGTAGGTCTCTAGTTATTCGGGTTTTCTCCCGCGTAAAATTGGAGATGTCTTGGCGACGTTTCGACGAAGTCTCATTCGTCATCTTGAGGCTTCTTCAGGCTTGGTGCTTCCAGGAGCAATGTGAGATCTCGGCTGTTTCTTCCTTTCCCCCCTGCCAGTGGGGGTTTGAACTGATTGGGTGGGAGCTTGGCTGTGTCCTGATTGGGTGGAGGTGTGTCCTGATTGGGTAGAGGTGTGTTCTGATTGGTTGGGGGTTTGTGTTTCATGTAAGGATAGGAGGGGTTTAAAGAGGCTAATTGTGCATTTGCAGTCTGGCTTCTGGTCCTTGGTCATGCCTCCTCATCAGTGTGTGTTTTTGTCTGTTTTCTTTGTGGATGTTTGGTGGTGATATTCTGTATGGCTCTTGTGAGTGTGGGCCTGGTGTCATTCATCATGTTCGGGACTCGTTTATCAATAAGGGCAGGCTTCCAAATGGCTGGCAGGCGGGAGGTATCGTCCCGCCTGTTCATGCTGTGTGGGCGTTTTTCTATTTCTCCGATTATTCGGTTCTTGAACTGTTCAGCCTTGGCGATAGTTCTAGTCTTATTAAAATCAATTTTATGCCCTGTGGCTCCTGGAAGCACCAAGCCTGAAGAAGCCTGAAGATGACGAATGAGACTTCGTCAAAACGTCGCCAAGACATCTCCAATTTTACGCGGGAGAAAACCCGAATAACTAGAGACCTACATACTAACACCCGCGAAAACCTCAGAAAACATATATACGTACGTACGTACGTACGTACATACATACATACATACATACATACATACATACATACATATATATATATAAATAGCTAAGAAGCCTCCCTCCATGGGAACCAGTCACTCGCAAGCAAGAAAGAGCCATTATGTAAACATACTATAATCCCTTGCCTTCAAGGGCCCTCAGCACCACTTGAAGTCTGTTCATTCATTCAGAAGAAGAAAAGTATTGGGTTAAAGCCTCGAAAATATAAAGAAGTCCCAAACATCTTTGTACTGCAGTGCACAATCAGTTATTGTGAGGGTGGCATCCCGCTTGTCTGCAATAAAGATTCAGATTTAGTCAAGCAGCATCCACTCAAAAGGAAGGGTGGAGAGATCAGTGATTTGCTGTCAAACCTGTAAATGTTCAAATTTAGGACTGTGCAGCTGAACTGGTTGGATATTCAGAAAAGACAAGATGAAATGTTTCCTTTTGCCTAGTTAAGGTTGCCAATTTAGACAGTTTTAAAAGTATTTGGGAAAACAGCATAGAGTACTGTTGTTCAGTTCATAATTCAATGGACATAGTATCACCATATTTATTTATTATTACTTCATTTTTTTGGCCTTTTATCAATATCAGTGTTATCAGTAGCTAGGCACTTTGTCTTTTGTCAGTCTCTTTTCTGATTGCTTTAAAGTATCAGGTGTTTCTCCAGCTTTTATATTTCCAAAATATTTAAGGTTTAGCTTCATAGTTAGTTCTTCCAGTGAAGGATCTGCAGTTATATCTGCTATAACTGAACCATTTGTTGTTCTTCAGGTCCAAGATATTCTATAGCATTACAATTCAAAGGTATCCTTTTGATTTTTCAACCTTTCTGACAATTCAGCTTTCACAGTCATTTGTAATAACTAAGAAAAACATAGATCTGATAATACATGCTTTGTTTGTCATTGGGTTCTATTTTCATTTGTCTAGGCTTATTGTAGCCTTCTTCCAAGTAGCAGATGTCTTGTTTCTTTCATCATCCCTGTGAAATTTTGAGCATAGGAAGATGAAATCTGTTACTGTTTTAACTACTGCTTATCCTTTTCTTCTTTCTCCCCCTTTTTCTATTTGCATTGAATTCACATTGATTAGTGACATAATATTTATATAATGTGTATGTATATTAAGCATCAGAGTTTTGCATTCTCTTCTTTCACTTTAACCTTCAACAAGAGATTCCTTAAGCCTTCCTCATGTCTATTAGCATCAGTATATTTAAGGCTGTTATTTCTCCTTGCAATATTAATGCTAAATTCCATTAGTTCTAGTCCAGCATGTATTGTGCATATAACTTAATTAAACAAGGTGACACTATAAAACTGTAGCAATCCTTCCCCAATTGTGAATAATTTAGTTGCCTCATATTCTATTCTAATTGTTGCTTCCTGATTATCATGCAAATCATTCAGTAGATCAATGGGATTGGTACATCCATATGTTTTAGGACTATCCATTATGATCCCCCTCCATATACTCAATAAAGCAAAAATTAGCATATTTTAAGAATTTTCTTTTCTTTTCCATTTTTCATCAGATGTTAGCAATGTGGATGCTCCTGCCTCTTTTAAATTAGGCTTATACATCTTGTTGAAATATCAATTGCAAAATCAATATCATTGCCTTACAGGCAAGGGAGAAAGCCATACTATGGTAGTTAAGTAGCTTGAGCTTCCTTTGCACTTTAAAAAAATTGGAATAAAAATAGCAAAAATACTGCCTCACAACCCTCTCTAAGCAGTTTACAGAATCAGCATCTTGCCCTCAAAAATCTGGGTCCTCATTTTACCTACCTCGAAAGGTAGGAAGGCCGAGTCAACCTTGAGCCTGGTGAGATTCGATCTGCCAAACTGCTGGCAGCCAGTGATCAGCAGAAGTAGCCTGCAATACTGCACTCTAACCACTGCACCTCCGCGGCTCTTGGATTATTTCTAGTTCCTTGGCTACTGCTGTATTTTCTGTATTAGCTTATCAACCATGAAATATTTTAACTGCATCAACTTGTAAGATTTTTAAATAGCTTTGCTACTATTTCATCAACTCCTGCCGCTTTGTTGCTTGTGATGTTTTCAAGGGCCCATGTTACTTCATTTTCCTGAGTATCACTTTCTAGTTCAATGGTCACACTTATTTTTGATTTAGGGATTTTTAAAACAATTATTCTTTATATTACATGATGTTTTGTCTCTTTTAGCCCTATTTGTTTTATATTGTGCCTATCGTTGCATAAAGGTTTTCTTCGGTTTCTGTGATTTTCTTAGGAAATAGGAAATATAATTCTTTATTGACCAAGTGTGATCGGACACACAAGGAATTTTTCTCTGGTGCATAAGCTAAATCTCTTGACCTTTCCATTACATTGTTATCCTCAATTTCCTTGCAATGCTTTTTATATTTAGATACAACTATTTTCTCTTCTCATAAATCTAATATTTAGCTTTATGCCTTAATTCAGTTATTTTCAGTGAATCAACAGGCAGCTGGAGGGTTTTCCTTCGAGTATCATGTTGACGCTATCCTGGTTGTAAATGTCTGTTTAGGTTTTTTGGGAAGAATACTGGAACGTATTTGTCATTTTCTTATTCAATAAATTGTTTTTACTCTGACCCTTCTGGGAATGTACATTCCAGTGATAAAACTCATAGTATATTCATTAGGATGTGCATCTCCTTCCCCATTATAAGATAAATGCCAGATACAAACAACCAGAATAGCTCTGAGGTTTAGGTCAAGAGATTTGTTTATTGTTTACAACAATCTCACCAGACTATCTGCCTTCCCTTGGGAAAGCCTGAGGCCATCCTAAGTGTCTGACTGTATATGCTCCCTCCCATTTATGGGGTACAAGCTGGAATATCTCTTAACTCCCCTACCAGAGCCTCCTTCTTTCAGTTGTTGATTCCACCATAGATAACAACCCATGCAGAAAAATATAGAATAGCTGCTTAGGAATTCTAATGTGAAGGACAGTTACACTTTTTATAAAAAGGTTTAGGTGAAACAGTGAAGAGATGGATCAGGTTACTTTGATTTTTTTGTTTACTACTGCATTTCTTTATCATTTTATATTTTCTACATAACATTGTTTAGTCTGAAAATATGGGTGTGTACGCATGTATGTACAGTATGTATGTATGTCCAAAGAAGTATGCCTCTCAACACGTACTCATTATTATTTGAAAACACAAATGAGGAGGTAACTGTTGTTGTTAAGAATTCTAGTTAGCCATATGAAAACTTTAATGTTAGTCTGCTGTGTAGTGATGTTAAATCCCTTTGAGGACCTCTGTATGGTAAGTCCATACAGAGTTGACAATTCCTTCCCCGAGTGTTCTTGAATGTAACCAATATGCATAGTTTTAATACTCTTTAACCCCAATAACTATGGAGTGCTATGAGATCTACAAGAAATATTTGATGGACAGTGTGTAGTTGCTGAATAATTTAAAGTTACAATTAAAGCATTAGAATTTACTAAAACATCTATGGCATATACCTGGTTATCTAGAAGATGTTACAGATACTCCAGTATAAATATGTTTATACTGCTGACAAATAATTTAACAGCTTTCTTCCATCTCCATATTATTCTCAACATCACAGATGTATCTTTTCGATATAATTAAGAATGGAAAGACGGAGCTGAATAGCTACTAGCTAAAAGTTGACAAAAACAGTTCTGCGGTATATGTTTCTAATAGAATATTTTATCTTCAATGTCATATTTATGGAATGGTTTGAATTAAAAACATTTCACAAATTTCTAATTTTCTGTGACTACTTTTATAAGTGCTGTTTATTCCCTCCCCCCCCTATGAATAGGTCAATTAAGGGTCTGAATCAGTTATGCTTATCCATACAAGGAACCCAATATTATTCCCAGATTCTGCAGTAAATACGTGGAAGGTTGAGCATTGTGATAATTTTGCTGACCAGCCTTGTATCTTCCAAAAATTTTAGACTTGAATCCTTAGGCATATTTCAACCATATTGGTTTAGTCCAGTGTTTTTCAAACATGGCAACTTTAAGATGTATGGAGGTTAACTCTCAGAATTTCCCAGCCAGTGTTGAATTTAAAGTTAAAATGGTATTAAAGGTTAACAGATTTAATGTTGCAATTGTACCAATCTAAAACTTGAATGAAAGTTGCTCATGTAAGAAAGCAATCCTATATAAGTTTTAAATAAGCTCTTCTTCTTCTCCTTCAAACAGTGTGCACAACTACACCCCCAAGGTTGGAGAACTTGATACAAGGAAAGCCATCCGACAAGCTTTTGATGTTTGGCAGAGAGTGACTCCACTTACCTTTGAAGAAGTTCCTTACCATGAAATAAAAAGTGACAGAAAAGAGGCAGATATCATGATATTTTTTGCTTCTGGTTTCCATGGAGACAGCTCTCCTTTTGATGGGGAGGGTGGATTTCTAGCTCATGCTTATTTTCCTGGACCAGGAATAGGAGGTGATACTCATTTTGACTCAGATGAGCCATGGACACTGGGAAATTCTAACCATGATGGTAAGTTCCTGTGTATATTAACAATAGAATGCTATTGTAGAAGAAAAAAATTTAGAAGATATTCTTGATACAGTCTCAGATTTTTCAGATTTTGTGCGGCTGTGGCCTAGAGATGGAGCTCTCACCTTACAATCAGGAGGTTGTGAGTTCAATCCTAGGTAGAGGCAGATGTAGGGTCTCCTGTTTGTGCAGGGGTTGGACTAGATGACCTGCAAGGTCCCTTCCAACTCTGTTAATCTGTTTCACAAGGAAAAAAAGTTAAAAAAATGCTACTGGATAAAACCAGAAAGAGTCTTATTTGATTGCAGCCAGAAAGAAATATAACAAATAATTAAATAGCATTCAGTCTTCCAGGCAAAGTGCTATATTTATAGATTGCTAAAATGTACAAAAACATTTTATTCCCTAGAAACAAGGGCAAAGTGAACATGTAAATCCAACTGACATAAACTGTCAAACATATGATGTGATGCTAATAAATGACCAATCTCTGATCTGTTCGTGATAATTCAGAGCAATTATTTATTTAGAATAATTATCCATTGAAATATATTACTTGTAATTACTAAATACTTACCCACATAAAATGTTTTAATTCTTTTTTAAATTTCAGAGGCAAAACTATATGTGATACTAAATTCATTACTGAAAGCATGTTTATTACTTATTTAGTAAGTGGAGTCAAGAACTGCAATTTTAATTCAATAGACTAATGAGTGGGTACTGTTATTTTTTTTAAAAGAACACTACATGCTTCAAATTCATTTATCAAAAACATTCTTCCCATCAACATGGTTAGTCTGTGTCTTCCTTAATCTCGGGTCCGCTACCAGAGGCCTGGCAGTGTGAGGATTCTGCGCAGGATCTTAGCGGCAATCTTCTGAACAGAGAAGTCTGATGTTATTCCTTAGCTCTGTTTGAACCACTCTCTCAACTTAGGAGTCACAGTCCTGAGTGCTCCCACCATTACTGGGACCACTTTGGCCTTTACTTTCCACATCCTTTCCAGTTCCTCCTTCAAGCCCTGGTACTTCTCCAGTTTCTCATGCTCTTTCTTCGTGATGTTGCTGTAATTTGGCACAGCTACATCTGTCACCACTGCTGTCTTCTGGTCTTTGTCTACTAATAGTAATATGTGGTTGTCTGCTTGTGCTCTTCAGTGTATGGTATTCCTGCCTGTGTCTTTCACCCTGCCTCTATCCTGCTGGATTGTCTCTGAGGCCTCTTTGTATAGTTTGATTGTGGGTCCTATTTTGTGTGGTAGACCCCTTTTCTATGGATCTGCTGCTTAGTGCCTGTTCTTGTACTGCTATAATCAGTACCTCTGTGCTATCTTTTAGCCCTTTCCAGCCACTGGTAAAATTGCCTGATGTCTGCCACTTCAGCTATGTGTCAATGGTACATTCCATGTAGGATTTTGTCTTGCCATGGCACTTCCTCTGCTTGATCTTTCTCCGACATCTGCTGCTCCCTCAGACATTCTCTTAGCAGCTCATCTTGGGGTGCTTTATACTGATGGATGCTTTGGGTTTCATTCATGACAGTGACTTTGACACTCACCAGACCCTCGACTGTCCTTCTTCTGCCTAGTGTACAGCCTCTGGGTGTTGGACTTGGGGTGGAAACCTCTGTAACATTGTGAGGAGCTTCCAGGTTTTCACATCAGCAGTTTCCACGTCCTTCTTTTGCCAGCCCACTATACCAACAGGGTATCTGATGAATGGCAGAGCATACGTGTTGATGGCATGGATCTTATTCTTCCCATTGAGCTGGCTCTTCGGTTGGATCCTTTGGTGGTAATTGGATGTTGCTGTCTTCCTTGTAGTTCCTGTGGATACCAAGGCACTTGTAATGATCTGTCTGTTTACTATGTGAGCCATGATTGTCTATACAAGAATACATATGTTACTTGCTTGTTATTCTGTTGGGTTTTTCTCCGAGACGTAGTATTAGAGTCTTCCCCAACCCTTCCCTGCCCTGCCTGCTGCTGTACTTTTAGTTTGGTAATTGTGTTTCTTCGTGTGACTATTGTTTCCCATTTTGTGCATCGTGGTCATCTGTTTCCTGGACCATGAAATTCTGGAACAGGCAGTGCATTGCTAAAATCCAACACATACAATTGAAACAGAATAATGAATTTCTAGATTTTAAAAAAGAAGATTATAATATAGATGTATATAATTTAGGGAGTAAGCATATGCAACCTCTAAAAAATTTTCATGATTCAGAAGTCACTAAGGACCAAAAAATCTTAGTGGTAGGTGTTCCAAGAAAGCGAATCCTACATATCCATTATTCTTAGTATGATGAGCAAGGGAAATATTGTCCAGTTGGATCTGAAAGTATGATATCAACTTCCCCCACCAAATCTAATTTGGAGAAGCTGTCCCCTGTAGTTCTGCCTTTCCAGAAATACTGGGCTATAAATATAGTTAATTTTTTTAACAATGCTTCTATGTAAAATGTTCTCTAATTATGCTGATTATATTGGAAATACAGATCCTTTAAATCCCTAGTATAAGATTCATTTCTGTAATACCACAGTATGAAGTCAGCTACCCTCTGAGACTGTTACACAGCACTGGTGAAAAATAATTGGACTTAAAGTGTTCAGCTGTGCTGAGAGTGCTAGAGCAAAATAGATTCTTGATTGTTTCTGGGATTTAAAAATTATCTTAATAAGTCTCTTAGTTTCTTAATTTCTAAGAACCATATTTGTTCTTCTAGTTTCATTTTACATATTTTCCTTTCTGTATGTTAACTTTTATTTTATATATTGAGGTTGCCTTGCTCTGTTAAAGATGAAGAAAGATAATAATAATAATTTGTGGGAAAACAACAAGAAGCACAACAGAAATGCAAAATGGATCAAACAGATTGAGGATTCTATTAAAGTGCATAAAATGGAAGATGTGAAAATAACAAAAGAAATGGTGCAAAGACAGTCAAGAAAAGTGAAGAACTGGAGTGCACCTGGACCAGACAAGTTACATGGCTTCTGGTTAAAGGCACTTACAAGTGTGCACAAAAGATTGGCAGCCCAAATGAACCAAATCTTAAAAACACCTGAAAATGATGAATTGATGACAACTGGAAGGACATTTTTTGATCCAAAAAGATAAAGAAAAAGGAAAGGATCCTGGAAACTGTAGACCAATCACCTGTTTGCCAACAACATACAAGTTCCTTACTGGTATCATTGCAAACCAAATTTATGGATACTTGGAAAGAAATAACTTGCTTCCTGTAGAACAGAAAGGATGCTGCAAAAATTCAAGAGGAACAGAGGATTGCTGCTGATTGACAAACTAATACTAAAGAATTCAAAGAAAAGACGAACCAACCTGTTCACGGCTTGAATAGACTATAAGAAAGCATTTGATTCAGTTCCCCATAGCTGGATCAAGAAATGTCTGAAAATCTTTAGCATCAGCAGCAACATACAAAAATTCATGGAAACTTCAACGAACCTCTGGAAAACGAAGCTTATAGCTAATGAAGAAGTACTGGGTGAAGTTGAAATTAAATGAGGCATTTTCCAGGGCAATTCCCTTTCACTCCTACTTTTTATATTCTCAGTACTACTACTGACAATCATTTTGAAGAAGATGAACTATGGATATGAACTTACAAAGAAGGGACTGAAAGTTTTGCACTTGGTGTACATGGATGATTTGAAGCTGTTTGGTAAAACAAAAGCTGAACTGAATTTATTAATTGAAAGCACAAAAGAATTTAGCCAAGACATTGGTATGCAGTTTGGAGTTGACAAATGCGCAACAATTGCAACCAAAGCAGGCAAGGTCATAGAAGATGATGGAATAGAACTTGGGAATGAAGAAATGATAAAGGCAGTAAAACCAGAAGAAGGCTACAAGTACTTGGGAATTTTAGAGGCCTCTGACTTAATGCATAATAAAGTCAAGGAATTAACTTCAGCCAAGTACATTCGATGAATTCGCAAGTTATTAAAGTCCAAATTGAGTGGAGGAAACATCATAAAAGCCATAAATACCTGGGCTATACCTGTGATTCGATACTCTGCAGGAATAATTGACTGGACCCAGATGGAGTTGGACAATTTGGACAGAAAAACAAGGAAGCTTATGACAATGAATCATGCTTTGCACCCTAAAAGTGATGTTGACCGATTATATCTACCAAGAGCAGAGGGTGGTCGAGAACTCCTACAAGTAAAACAGACTGTGGAAGAAGAAAAACACAGCTTGAATGATTACATCCAGAAAAGTGAAGAACCAATGATTAAGGAAGTAAATAAAGCAGGCCTTTTAAAGACAACTAAGTCATAAGCTGAATATAAGAAAGAAGTAATTGAGAAGCGAGCTGAAAATTGGAAAAACAAAGCTATGCATAGCCAATACTTGAAAAATATTGAAGCCAAAGCTGACCAAAAGCTAACTTGGAACTGGTTAAGATCAGGAGCAATGAAAAAAGAAACAGAAGGCTTTATTTTGGCAGCTCAAGAACAAGCCTTAGCCACAAACTGCATGAAGGCAAAAATTCAACATGTTACCACCAACAGCAAATGTCACCTCTGTAATGAGAAAGATGAGACAGTTGACCACTTAATCAGTGGGTGCAGCAAAATTTCACAAACTGACTACCTCCAATGCCATGACCGCATTGCTAAGATCATTCACTGGAAATTGTGCCAAAAATTTGGATTTGAGTACAGCAAAAACCACTGGGAACATCAGGTTCAGAAGGTTTTAGAGAATGAGAAAGTCAAGATCTTGTGGGACTTCAAAATTCAGACTGATAGGCACTTGGCCCATAACACACCTGACATAACAATAGTTGAAAAGAAGAAAGTATGGTTCATTGACATTGCAATACCTGAAGTTGTACGAATTGAAGATAAACAGCAAGGAAAAAATCACAATATACCGGGACCTGCAAATTGAAGTTGAGCGACTGTGGGGAAAAAAATCGTGTGTTGTCCTGATTGTAATTGGAGCCCTTGGAGTAATACATAAAGGGCTCCTCGCTATTTGGAAAATTTAAATTAATCAGACTTGAACATTCTGATTCTACAAAAAACCACCCTACTTGGAACAGCTTATATCCTCCAACGTTACCTTAACAGTTCCTAGGTCATTGGTTAGGACTTGAGCTGTTGAGCTACCAACCAGCCCTAAAGGCTGTGAATCTCACCAAAGATTAACCAAATAATAATAATAATAATAATAATAATAATAATAATAATAATACAATGGCCAACTAATTAAATGCAAAGAAAATGAAGCCTACAAATACTTAGGCATTCTGCAGTTGGATAACATCAAGCATGGAGAAGTAAAAACTATTGTCAGGCGAGAGTACACCAACAGAGTTAGGAAAATTTTGAAATCTAAATTGAATGGTGGAAATACAATCAAGGCCATAAATACCTGGGCAATACCAGTTATAAGATACACAGCTGGCATAGTTAACTGGACACAAGCTGATTTGGACCTTTTGGACCGAAAAACCAGGAAACTAATGACAATGCACTACAGTTTACATCCACGTGGTGATACTGATAGACTATATCTGCCCCGAAAATCAGGTGGCAGAGGATTATTACAAGTGAAGCAAACAGTTGAAGAAGAAAAACATGCACTGGCTGATTATTTAAAAGACACTCAAGAACATCTATTAATCGAAGTAAAGAACAAAAATCTACTGAAGGCCCAACAGACAAAACAAGAATACAGAAAAGATGTGATAAAATCAAGAATGGAGAGTTGGCAGAACAAAGCACTGCATGGTCAATTTCTGGAAAAAATAAAAGATAAAGTGGACAGTGAACAAACTTGGTTATGGTTAAAAACAGGTACATTAAAGAAAGAAACAGAGTCACTAATCCTGGCTGCGCAAGAACAAGCTATCCGCACAAATGCCATTAAGGCCAAAATCGAAAAATCCTCTGATGATGCCAAATGCAGACTTTGCAAAGAAGCTGATGAAACTGTTGATCACATACTCAGCTGCTGTAAAAAAATCGCGCAGACTGATTATAAATTGCGGCACAATTCAGTAGCACAAATGATCCATTGGAATTTGTGCAAAAATTATAATATTAAAACAGCAACAAACTGGTGGGAACATCAGCCTGAAAAAGTCACCGAAAATCAGATGGTCAAGATCTTGTGGGATTTCCGTATACAAACGGACAAAATACTGGCGCATAATACACCAGACATCACACTGGTTGAGAAAAATAAGGTCACAATCATAGACATCGCAATACCAGGTGATAGCAGGGTCGCCGAGAAGGAACATGAAAAAATCGCAAGATACCAGGACTTAAAAATCGAAATTCAACGACTATGGCACAAACCAGCAGTGGTAATTCCAGTGGTAATTGGCACACTGGGTGCTATTCCAAAAGCACTGGAATTACATTTAAAACAGTTAAAAATTGACAAAATCACCATCAGTCAAATGCAAAAAGCCGCACTGCTTGGATCTGCACGCATATTACGAAAATACGTTACGACGTCCTAGGCCCCTGGGTGGGGCCCGGCTAGTAACCAATGCCAAATCCGGCAAAACAACTGGCCGCTGTGATACAATTGTACAACAACAACAACAACAATAATAATAATAATAATAATAATAATGTTGATCACATACTCAGCTGCTGTAAAAAAAATCGCACAGACTGATTATAAATTGCGGCACAATTCAGTAGCACAAATGATCCATTGGAATTTGTGCAAAAATTATAATATTAAAACAGCAACAAACTGGTGGGAACATCAGCCTGAAAAAGTCACCGAAAATCAGATGGTCAAGATCTTGTGGGATTTCCGTATACAAACCGACAAAATACTGGCGCATAATACACCAGATATCACACTGGTTGAGAAAAATAAGGTCACAATCATAGACATCGCAATACCAGGTGATAGCAGGGTCGCCGAGAAGGAACATGAAAAAATTGCAAGATACCAGGACTTAAAAATCGAAATTCAACGACTATGGCACAAACCAGCAGTGATAATTCCAGTGGTAATTGGCACACTGGGTGCTATTCCAAAAGCACTGGAATTACATTTAAAACAGTTAAAAATTGACAAAATCACCATCAGTCAAATGCAAAAAGCCGCACTGCTTGGATCTGCACACATATTACGAAAATACGTTACGACGTCCTAGGCCCCTGGATGGGGCCCGACTAGTAACCAATGCCAAATCTGGCGAAACAACTGGCCGCTGTGATACAATTGTATAATAATAATAATAACAACAACAACAATAATAATAGAGCATGGAATGTTGCAAATGCTGCAAATAGCAGGCAAAGCAGATAATAAGACGTAGCAATGGCTAAGAGCACGGGTGTCAAACTCAAATGTGAGGGTTTTTGCCTTTGCATAGCTGGGGTAGGAGTGTCCTGCACGTAATGCATCTGGCCTGCGGGCCGCCAGGTTGACACCACTGGCTAACAGCAGAAAGTTGAAAAAGGAGACAGAAGGGCTAATTATGGCTGCACAAGACCTAGACTTAAATGCATACAAGGCAGAACTGAGAAGACAGTAACTGACAGCAAATGCCACCTCTGCAAAGAAGCTGAAGAAATAGTAGATCACCTGGTTAGCTACTACTAGAAGATAACACACACTGGCTGCAAACAACAGCATTGTAAAGTAGCAACAATGATATATCGGAGGATCTGCAAGAAATCCATTTGCCTGCAAGCAAGAACTGGTGGGACCACAAAATAGACAACATAATAGAAAATGAAGAAGCTAAAGTGCTCTGGGACCTGAGAATCCAAACAGACAAGCACCTGCCACATAATACCCCACACTTAACAATTGTCACCATGAAAGACCAAAAAGTCTGGATAGTGGATGCAGCAACACCTGGATACCGCAAAATAGAAGAGAAAGATAACAAAATATAAATGCATTCATTCAGCGACCATTTGAAGATTTATCACAGTGCTAAAAAAGGAGACGTACTGTGGCATTGATCCTCAATGTTCAGACCATCACAGAATCCCGCCCCGCCCCCCCATCACCTTAGTGATCTGGTGCTTGGCAATTGGCTGTCACACCAGTTGCAGCATCCTGCAGTCACATGATTGTCAATAGGGAAGTTCTCAGGAAAGATCATAAATCACCCCAGTTAGTGGCTTGCACCTTCCCCCACCTGGGAGCCCTCACCACTGGCCCCACCACGTTCCTGCTGCTCCTTGAGGGCCACTTCTGCACCCTCCCCCAACTGGCAATAGCCATCTTTTCACCCTTCTGTACTTGTGTCAGGTATCAAGCCTTACCTGCCTGCCATCCTGCTTGCAAGTTGCCTGACATTTGCTTAATGATCCATGATCCTCACTTACTGTAACACTGGGAAAGGGAGGTGCTGGAATTGCTGTTGCTAAGCAATGTGGTCGTGTAACATTACATTTTATCACTGCATTGAATACAATGGATATTCCAATCTCAATTACTGTCATTAACTGCGGAGTACATGTGAAAACGCTGCCTGAATCTGTATGTCAAGTACACAAACAACTTTCTGCCCTAAATAACTTTGCAGAGCAAGTCCTTTCAGAGTTCTTCTTTTTAATTAATAATGTAAAGGGGTGTGTGCCCTTTTCTTTGAAAATTCTGTTGTGTGCTTTCATCATTGATATACAGGCGCTTTGATCTCTGCTTTGATCTTTAATATACAGACTCTTACTTGGTATAGACTTCTTTTTGCAAGGGAAGAGAATAGATCAGTCAAGATGCTTTAGATTTCTTGATTGTTATGTAATATTGCATTTCAAAATGCCCTGCAACCATACTGCATATTATACAATTCATTAGTTCATTGGACAATTGAGATTGCAGAAAAACTTGACTGTTACAAAATCAGATGCTTTTACATGTGTCTATCCAAATGAATATCCAGATGAAACTTTTATTGTTTGTGGAATCTTTGTGGATCCATCCAAAACATTATTTCATTGAGCAGGAGCTAGGCAGAATTTTCTGATGGATAGCATTTGGAAAGTTACCGTACATTTGGAAGCACTACTATAGAGACAAAGGACCATCTTGTTAGGTTTAGGCACCCAGAAAAATGGATCCGTTTGGTCCATTACATTTCCCACATATCAAGTTAATGATGTGGAGAAGCCTATTAAAAATTCTGGAAATTAGATGGCTGTCAAGGACTGCCAACATTGAAAATGACTGCCAGGAGTGGCAAGATGCCCCTTTTCCTGAACTATGTTGAACTAGGAGTTTATGCTTATATATATATATAATATATATATATATATATATATATATATATATATATATATATATATATATATATATATATATATATATATATATATATATATATATATATATATATATATATATATATACACATACACACACACACACACACATACATACATACACATACTTCAGTGGTTCTGCATTCCTAAATCTGAGCAAGTGTTGATTTGATAGTTTGCTTTGAAATAAAAACCGGTACGGTATATCAGCAATGCTTCTTTTGAACTGTCCATTTGAGCATTTACATTTTAGCTTTGTTGTCCATGCTTAATACTTTTATTTTCTATTGTATAAGTTGGTTGCATGTGCAATGTGCATATTAAACACATGCATGCATTATACAGCTATTTTTTTTAATTATTCTGTAATATAAGCAGTTGTCTATCATTTATTTCAACATGTCTGTCTACCATTCTCCTATTTGTGGTATTTCAACATGTTGCACCTAGACTAGGATCATCTAACTCTTGTTTTCAACATACACACCTGAAATACAGTATATGAAGAAATTGTGGCTATATTATTATTATTATGATAGCAAAAGTTAATATAGCTAGTTAACCAAAAAAATGTTATAGGCAAATTAGAATTGTTTATATAATTTATATAATTATATTTTATATAATTATAGTTTTGGTATTAGTCCTAGTCATACCAGGGATTAATTGCATAGCCTGTTTTTTTTCCCCTTCATTTTTAAATTTTAACAGTTTGTTCTCACCTATTTATTAACCATATGCTAAACTGTTCCCAGACACAGACTTTGAATTAGCAAAAAATATGCAGAATGCCCCACCCACTTTTTTTTTTTTTGTCAAATGGTGTTTGCTCTTGTGTTTCGTCTGCCTGTCACTTTAAAGCCTAATAACCACAGCTGTTCCTGCGGTTAGCTAGATAGAGTGGAGAAGGAGCAGCAACTGAGAAGAATGGGCAGGAGGCACATAAATCTAATAATTAAAAATAAGTAAATAAATATTTGCGCCCTTGCCATTTAGGATCTCCAGACAATTTCTTACATTTCGAGATGGAACCTTAATGATATAGCAATGGAACAGAGATACAGAACTTATATAAGAAGTTTACTGACAAATAATGGCACATATACTATTTATACAGAAATACGTGTATGCAAAAAACATCTGAAGAACAATTATGTTGATAAATTAATTGAAAGATGTTTCTCATTTTTTAAGATGACAAGAAACAAAGAAGTGCAAACAGTGTTCCACTGTTTTCGTTTTGGAATACATAATAAAATCAAGAACCAATAATGTAATAGAGCATATAGAGGTTGTTAGTGTTTTTGTGTGTTTAGTGTTCACTTACACTTTTAAAAATGCATATTATTTTTATTCTTAAAATTTGTTAATGAAAATTATTTTCTAAAAGATCTAGATAAGTTCTTCCATTTAGGGAAGTCCTGCAAACTGTAAAGATACAAGTTAATCTGCTAGAGTTCAGTTGCAACAGTATTTTTATTATTAGCGTTGTTTAACATAACATTAATAGAATGCACTTCCATATATATTTTGATGCTGTACTGAAAAATCTACAGTCTTCTAAACTATTACTATAACTTCTATAACATTTTGTAGCAATATATTAATGCACATTATTTTTTGTTCTCTCCCCCCCCCCCCCCCCATCTGCATCCCATCTGTTAGTTGTCTTACGCATGAAATGTTCTGGAGCATAATCAGAATATTATATAAAAATTAATATTTGATGCTATTTTTTCTATTGTAGACAGCTTAACTTATACAGGCGCCATTATGTTTTAGAAAGCCGGGAAACTTAATCATAATTAAAACTATTAACTGAAAAGCCTAAAATGCAATATGTTTTTAAGAAAAGTGTGCTAATATTTGAATAACACTTAAAATATGTTTTTGCTAGTTGTTAGGTGATTTTCTTTGCTGAGTTGTCATTGCTTCTTATTTAGTGATTCTTATTTAGCAATAGCAATAGCAGTTAGATTTATATACCGCTTCATAGGGCTTTCAGCCCTCTCTAAGCGGTTTACAGAGTCAGCATATTGCCCCCACAGTCTGGATCCTCATTTCACCCACCTCGGAAGGATGGAAGGCTGAGTCAACCTTGAGCCGGTGAGATTAGAACCGCTGAACTGCAGATAACAGTCAGCTGAAGTGGCCTGCAGTACTGCACCCTAACCACTGCGCCACCTCGGCTCTTACATTATTTTAATTTACATTTTCCCACTCTTATGGAACATGGAAAAATAAGTTAGATACGTGTTCCATTGTGAGTCATCATGTAGAAATCTGAAAGCACTAAATCACTTACAGAGTATGTGTTTTAAACTTGATATAATGTACATACATAAACATCTTGAAGACCTATAGCTCTATAGATTTTAGTGGCTTAAGATACAAAATAAGAATGAATGCCTAAAACTAAAAGAAAAAAATGATGTTAGGCTATCTCATAGTATTGTAGAATGTCCTCTTTATTCTAAGTGCTACTAAGAATATATTTTTTTCTAAATTTTACCTGGATTTGGGGCATAATATTATCAACTTAGGTTTCATGCTTTGTCTTTTTGGACTTTACATTGCCTAAAACTGCCTGTTTATATAATCTGTGCCTTGATATATGATAAACAGAAGACACTTTGACCTCTGAAATTCTTTCCCCTCGAATTAATTGTACATTTTACAGTGTAATATAACTAATGTCTTTGATAGCTTAGTCACATACTATCAGCAGCCTTTTGCAAAATCTTGTTAGCAAGAATCAAATTATCTTTAATGAGCATCATTGCTTTGTGGTATGCTTGCTAAGAATGGTATAAATCCCAAAACATGTACAGGGCACCATATTAGAAAATTGTCTATGAACCTGAACTAATTTGTGTAGCTGATACTGGTTTTGATATTGTTGCCAGGACTATTGAGATGATATTGACTCAATTAAATGCACAAAAATTGCTAATTCTATTATACAAACAGAAACAGCATACAAAAGACACAATAGATATTGTAATTATATTCAGATGCAGCCTGAATTTCTTTGTAAAGCCATAACTGCTATACTGCTATAATGATGTGATAATAAGAATTTGTGAAGGTTGTGATTGGAACTCTTGTCCTATTAATGCAGAAGCTAATAGTTACACGCTTTGCCTCTCTAGGAAACGATCTTTTTCTGGTTGCAGTACATGAATTGGGTCATGCATTAGGCCTTGAGCATTCCAATGACCCTAGTGCCATTATGGCTCCTTTTTATCAGTACATGGAGACACACAATTTTAAGTTACCCCAAGATGACCTTCAAGGAATTCAGAAGATCTATGGTAAGATAAATTCCTTATGCCATAATTTCAGATGGTTTTTCTATAATTTATAGAACCAAAATTGTGATTCTGAAGAGTGGGGGGAATTACTCAAATTTGTTTCATGAAGTTTACTTTGGAAAAATTTTCACTTAAAATAACTTCATTTTTTATTACCAATATTTGATAAGTTAACACCTAAGACATCAATTTTACCTCTCAAATTGATCTTAGCCCCTACAGAAGAAAATGTAATTGTCCTGCTTTCCTTCTCTGCACAGCTAATGGTATCATGGATCCCTTGAATTTCCCACCACTGAAATAAAGGCATGTCTTCAGAAAACTGCTCAGGCGCTTCAGGCTTCTCATTCATTGTTGAATTTAAAACGGTGTCTTTAAAAGTATTCTATTTTGATAGGAGATAAACAGAGATTCCTTCAATAAGAAATATGCAACATGGAGCTGACTGCAATTGAAGGTTGCCTCTATGAATGCATCAATTGTAAGGAAGTGACATTTTGTCAAGCCAAAACAAGGGGTTGTTGGTACCATGTTATTTCACCACCATAGCAAGGACAACTATTGAGTATAAACCATAAAGTAAAACGCAGTTACTGAAATGTCACAAACATTTATTGACTAGCACATGTAACGTTACAGAAGGCAAATTTGCCACCCTCTGTCCCTTTCTCATACCTGTGCCAACATTATCCCCTAAAATGTTCAGGCTGCATACGTCAACAAACCTCATGCCAAGGGATGGAATTGCAATGCCATTCCCCACAGGGTTTCTTTCATAAGACCACAGTTCTGTTTCTTGATCCTTTTTCTCCTCCCTATTTTCATGTAATCACTAAAAATTCCCTTCTGTAGTATTAGAACAATTTTCTCCTTCAAAGCAATAAAGAGAAGAGGAACAAAAAGGAAAAGCTTTGAAAAGATTAAGACCTATAGCTTTCCCCATGTTATCACCATGCTTTGTATCCTACACCCTCTATGTAGCAAATTGTTGAAATCTGCAGGGTGAAAGTCTGGAAGTCCCAACATTGACTCTCAGAAGCCCTGATCCTGCTCTGGAGTTATGGCCTGGTAGTTTCTGCTACTACTGCTTATCTTCCAGAGAGCTTCACCCATCTGGCATCCGATTTATGGATGTATTAAGTCCAATGTATTTGAGAGGTAGGTCTCTTCCAGTGGTGGGTTTCAAAAATTTTTAGAACCTCTTCTGTAGGTATGGCCTGCTTTGTGGGACTGGCTTGCCAGCGATGTGACCAGGTGGGAATGGCTTGCCAGCCATGTGACTGGGTGGGCATGGCCAACTTGAAAAATGTGGTGAAACTCACTTAACAACGTTCTTGCTTAGCAACCAAAATGTTGGCTCAGAAATTCTGGCATTTGAAGCACACAAGTCTTAAAGCTGTCAAGTTACAAGACCCTTGCACCCCTAATCTTTTAGAAAAAAAACCCAGGGGTGATCAAACTTGACAGCTTTAAGACTTGTGGACTTCAACTCCCAGAATTCCTCTTCTCGCTCTTCATCTTGATGATGTGTGGATGGGCGGGTGGAGAGAGCTGGAACCGGTTCTAAATGGCACTGTAGATTTGTGGAACCTCTTCTATAGAAGAGGTTAGAACTGGCAGGAACCCACCCCTGGTCTCTTCCTCCATTTACTGCCCTTCTGCTTAAGCTTTAAGAGAGGGAAAAAGCTTTCTAACTTTAAATATATAAAACTACAAGCATTTGATTGAAGAATATAAATTAGAGGCATGCCTGTATTATAGTGATAAAACACCTGGGAAATCAATTAAAAAAGAAAAATGCAAAATAAATATAATGCTCTGGATATACCACAAATTGGCCCTTGTCTGCTATAAGCAAAGCACCCTTTCCTGCCTCTCCCTGCCAATATCTCCACATCTCAGAACCCTCCCTCCATCCAAAATTATAATTGAATGACAGATTGCAGTACCATGGCACTTCTAGCTTGCATTAGTGTGCAAATGCATTGCCAGGTTGTAGCAATCCAATATAAACATGTCCCCTGAGCACTGGAGTGACTCATAACCCAATAAATATCTCCTCCACACTTGCAAGAAAATAATAAACGGCTTTAATTTTTTTCCCCAAGCCTTACCCACATGTGATCTGCAATACGTTCCACAGCAACCATAAAAGGGTTGCATCCATTGATAATTAGACTAATAGCTGAAGCACTTTATGTAGAAAAATCCAATACTGTTGGTAATTACCGGTATATTATCCAAAAGTACAACTACAATTTGTTGCAGGATGCTTAAAATTATACTGCAGTTTATAGACAAAGGGAATATTTTGATTAAATCTTTAGAAAAAAACATGCTCAAGCTGTCTGACAATGTTTAATGTGGTGGGGGAAAATACTCCCAGCCGGTTTTTGATTTCCCTTCTTCCTTCTTTGCTTAGGTCCACCTGCTGAGCCGCTGGAACCCACCAGACCTTTACCAACCCTTCCTGTCCGCAGAATCCATTCAACTTCAGAAAGAAAACATGACAGACATTCACGGCCTCCCAGGCCTCCTTTAGGGGACAGGCCTTCTGCTCCAGGCAGCAAACCCAACATATGTGATGGAAATTTCAATACTGTGGCTCTGTTCCGAGGAGAAATGTTTGTTTTCAAGGTAGGAAGGACTGTTCCAGAAGTGTGGTTTTTATTCATCTCTATCTATTACAAAGGAATATATAATTGATTGCCTGTCAACCAGGCATGAAATGCTCTAATCTTCGCAGGACGCCTGTGATGACGTCTGGGTGGGTGGGTGGAGCCATTACCAGTTCGCCCAAACTGGGGAGAACCGGCAGAATACAACCTCTGCTGTCAACCAAGTCGTTTGATGTTTTGCTATCACTAATCCAGAGGTGGGTTGCTGCCAAAATTACTGCCGGTTTGGCCCGCAAAAAAATGTGCACCTAAAAAGGTCTGCAGATGCGCACAAAATTAGAAAAGAAAAAATTACATTTTTGCAATGAAGATTGTTCTGCGCATGCGCAGAACCGAAAATCAAGATGGCGCTGCCGTCAATAGAACTTGTTTAGGGTGTGGCAGGCTGAGTTACTATCTACTTGGCCGAACTGGTCTGAACGGGTAGGAACCCACCTCTGCACTAATCACATTCAATAATGACTGACTTGCAGTGAATTTGCCTGCCTTTGTCTGAAGAATTATTGGGTTACTTTGATATAGCAGGTGACACAACTTTCCTTCTCAACTATTTAGATAACCTCAACCTAAACATTTTAAATCTAGAATAAGGATTGTTTTCACATTGTTGTTCTGTTTTGGGTGTTTGTTCTGATGTAGCAATTTTTTGCTTGTGGGAACTCCAGTGCATGTGAAGAGTTCTTCCAACTGAGAGTAGTTCTGTTTCATAAATGGGACCTAGGTATCTCCAGGACATGAGGATGCGGTTTGGAGCAAGGCAAATTTTTTCATAGCTGATATTTTGCTCTGCAAACATGAGAACTAATGATGCTATGCTTTTATGTTAATTTTCTGAAATGCGTTAGACCGTTAGAGGGAATTTGAACCAGAACAGACCTCTTTTCTGTCAGAAAAATCTCTGTTTCCTGATTAATTTCCCACTTTTTGATGGTTTTATAATTGAAAATTTTTGTATGAAATAATTTTTTTAAAAAATCAGGATGTTACACCTTAACAAAACAGACAACCATAATATGCTGAGCTTAGTATCACTGATATACCAAATTGTCTTACATCGGATTGCTTGCACAAATATAAATAAGTTTGCATATTTTTCTCTGTGATTTAAAAAAAACAAGATTTTACAAGTATCATTACATCCTATCCCAAAAGTGCAAACATTTTACAGTAGTCATACTCTAGATATAGAATTTATATCATAATATATAAATCTGCTGAGCAAAGCACGATATATCATTAAGCTGAGTAATCTGTGCAGAGTCTAAATGTATTTCTTGCATTGGTTTAATTGTGGAAAAGGAAAGTGATTGCTGCTTCTTTAAAATGTTATCTTGAGCCGAGTATCTGACTCAGAAAGATAGATTGGTCATGTCCTTAGATAAAGATTACAGATCTAGGCCAATGTGTATTCATTATATTGAATGAAATGGCAACCCAAGGTGATAACATTTCAAATGATTGCATGTTTAATGCCTCCAAGATATTCTTTTAAAAATATTTTAAGAACACGTCAATGTTTTATATGTGTGTTACTATTACTTTCTGTTTTTAAATATTGTTTTCAAGATGGGTGTTTATATTGTTTAATACTGTAAACTCTTTTGTTGCCTTATGTCCTGTTCTGAATCTCGGCATGTCTTTAAGTAAAATCAATGGGAGTGGAAGGAGAGCAAACTTGTGCATCATTTGATACTTGATTTGAATGTAAAGATGAACGTAGAATGTAGAAAAAGGAAGGATGTGGATTTGAGATGGTTTTCTTCTGGAAATCGATGTTATCAAGTAATCTCAGAGGTGGGGAGGAAAAGAGTAGAGTCAGGAGCTAGTTCTATTATTAGACAGAGTGAGTCTTAAGGTTTTACTTCCAGGGAAAGAGGGAGGTATTAATGTTAGAAATAATACAGGTACCTAATAATATAGGTACCACTCTGTTTTTCTGGCAGTAAAATCCCACTAGTGCCAAAATAACTGGGTGGGCTTGAGTCCCGTGCACCTCACCCAGGTAGCAAAATGTCTTGCAGTGATTTTTTAAAGAATGCAATATAAAACCTACTTTGCTGTTTTGTGTCCTCTTATTGGAATCTGAAGTATAATCCTAGGAGGTGGTTTTCTTTTTTTTTTAGGACCGCTGGTTTTGGCGTCTTCGTAACAGTCGAGTACAAGAGGGTTATCCCATGCAAATTGAGCAGTTCTGGAAAGGGCTCCCAGCAAAAATTGATGCTGCCTATGAAAGATCTGATGGAAAATTTGTTTTCTTTAAAGGTATTTTTATTTTTATTTATCATGGAAATACAAACAGTTCTACAATAATACAAATATTATCAAAACAGATGCTAGCACGCATTGAAAACCTGATCTTAATACATTTTTGTTCAGTTTTTCTGACTCATGGAAGCAAGTATAGTCCTTGTTGACCTGGGTGGTGACAGATCTAGCATGGGTTTCTTTAAATTACACATTACCATTTTCTTAATGGGAGAGGCAGTTGTCTGTCACCTCTAAGACAGAGCAAAGAGCAAGCCCCATCAATGTATTTTTATTATTTAAAAAATTTGGTGATGTTCAGGTGTTTTTATCAAAATTAAAAGCATAGGCAAAGTGTTCTTATTCCGAAGTATTTTTTTAAAAAAAACCATATATTTTTTAGATAATCAATGTGAATGAGATCATATTTAGTATAGCCCATATTTGCATCAACTTTCTGAATTGTGGATTATTTTCCAGAAAACCTTTTAACACGTTGCAACCAAACAGTCAACTTTATGGAAGGCAGTTTTCAATTGCAATTTGTTACTACCCAAAAGATTAAGCTCTCTGTCTGATTCAGCTATCAAAAAAATCATTTGAATCAGATAAAGGAAATCAGTGAAAAATTGTTGCCTGTGTTGGAAGAAATGACCTTCTGGGTTCAGTTCCAAGTAGGGAAAAAAGACCGTGGAAACATGGAGGCTGCTTGGAAAGATGGTTTAATGGTGGACAGGATCACATGGCTTGAATTCCTGAGCAGAAAAGGGCAGAGAACCTGAGAGCCCCTGGGTTTTATGCCCTCTCTGGGGCCCCACCTCTCTGTTTCCTATTCCTGTGTAAGAAATGTATTCTGATTGGTTGTCATACTCCAAGGAGTGGGGGTGGGGTCAGCTATCTTTATAGATTGTGTGCTAAGTTTGGTTGAAACTTGTTGGGTGGTGCAATGAAGGGCAATGAGATGGCCCTTCATTGCCCAATATTGCACAATAAGGCTGGCTAGGGCCTTAATGGTCCATTGACAAAGGTGGGAGAAGCTATTAAGAGTGAATCTGTTTCCTGTCTAAAAACATGTTTCTCTGGCTCAGGCCTTAATGCCCCATTGACAAAGGTGGGGGGCAGATTTTCTGCCTCTCTTGAGTTTCTACTTCTCTTTGTAGGGGAAATATTCTGCCTTTTATATATTTCCCCAAAATATTTCATTTCTCTAGGAGAGGGGTGGGTTTTAACTTCCAACACCTGCTATTTTCTAAACCTCTCACAGGAAAAAAAAACAGCTAATGATTTTATAAGCTCTTAGTAATTATATATTATGTATGTTCTTTCCTCCTCAAATCTAGGAGATAAGTATTGGGTTTTTAAGGAAGTGACAGCAGAACCAGGATACCCGCACAGCCTAGTGGAGTTGGGCAGCTGTCTTCCCCGGGAAGGGATTGACACAGCTTTACGGTGGGAACCTGTAGGCAAAACATACTTCTTCAAAGGAGATAAATACTGGAGGTATAATGAAGACAAGAGAGCAACAGATCCAGGCTACCCCAAGCCAATCACTGTGTGGAAAGGGATTCCACAAGCTCCACAAGGAGCTTTTGTCAGCAAAGAAGGCTGTGAGTATAAACATGTTGCATTTGATTCAGTAGCACTTCATGTCTAGTTTTTATTTTTTGCTAAGCAAAGTGTTTGGATTGCTATGACCAAGCAATCATAATAATGCAAAGACACATGCTTATAAATGGATTCCTGACTAGGCTTCTGATTCACTAAATCCAGTATTTCAGCTAGGCTGGATTGATTTAATCAGTGAACCTTAAACAATAAATGGATGTTTATTCCTATCCTCATTCTTTCTGATGCAAATGAAGGAAATATGTCTACATGTAGGAAAAGCTAAATAATTTCTTTTTACTCTGTCTTCTGAAGTATGGCTAGTGTTTCCATATACATAATTTTCCATTTTATCTCTATTCCTCAGCATTTAGATTTTCTATATCCTGACTTGCAGCAAAGCATTTGATAAACTACTCCATGACATGCTGATTAATGTAACAAGCTAGTTAAGTGTGGATTGGATTGCAGGACAATTAATTGGAATTGAAAACTGTGATTGTATTCCAAACTCTGTTCAAGGTATTCAGAGTTCTCAGGAATAATTTCTCATTCAACTATGTTGAGTGTGGTTTCACAATCAGTTGGGGTCCTCTATTTTCAGTATTTTATTATTTGGTTGAGATAATGAAAAATACAACAGATTTGCAAATGATACAGTATTGACCACAGTAATTAATAGTCTAGAGGAGAGAAGTAAAATTTAAGATTATGCTGATAGATTTAAGAAATGGGCTGAAAGTAAAAATAAATCTTAAAAAGACAAGTGAAAAGTTCTTCATAATGAAGCAAAAATAAACGCAGATGTGTACAATGAAGGATACCTGCCTTGTTAACAATAGTTACACAAAAGATCTTGGAATAGTTGTTGATTGCAGACTGAATTTGAGCCAAAAATATATTGTGGTTGAAGAAAACAGCAATTCAATTTAGGCTGCATCAAAAAATGCAATTACCAAATCATAAGAAGTAATCATTCCACTCTATTCTGTTTACTCGGCTCCACTTCAAAACTGTGCCAATTCTGGACAGTAATTTGTCTGAGAAGCTTTTAATTTGGTTTCCTATACATAATGGCCTTAATGACTGATTCCAGTGGACTGTGATTTTAGTGGTGCATAAATGAAGTAATCTCTGCTTTCTTTTTCAGTTTATACTTACTTTTATAAGGGTAAGGAATACTGGAAGTTTGATAACCAGAGGCTGACTGTGGAGCCAGGGTATCCTAGGTCAATTCTCAAAGACTGGATGGGTTGCAATCAGAAAGAAGTTGAACGAAGCAAAGACCGACGCCTCTCTCATGATGATGTTGATATTATGGTAACTATAACGATGTGCCTAGCACCGTTAATGCAATTGCAGTTGTGATCCCCTGCATTTTATCTCTGTGTATCCCTTGTCTTGGTATACACAATCTTCCAGTTCAAAATAAAGAGGTCCAGCAAAGCGTGACATACTACAGAAGACCTGTCCAGGAATGGGTATGACAAGTTCAGTAGCTCATTTGGTTCATGAGATGATGATGATGGGCTGCAGACATTAGAAGGCGGTTTGATGGATAGCCTGCCAAACAACTTCTTCAAGAGATGTGAGTCAGAGAATTCTGGGACTGAAAACAAAAACAAAAATCAACTAAACCCAGGTGGCCTTGCACTGTAGAGCCGCTTTCCTTCTGACTGCCTCAGTGCCGTGTGTCTCAGTTTGACATATTTGACCAACCCACTCAGTGAGTGTTGGGAGACCTCAAGAGAAGTTTGCTTCAACCTTTTTTCAATTCACTTGAGCAATCTTCTTCAGTGCCCTCTTTTAAACCCAGCATTTGCCAGTGTAGCCAACCACCTATTGAGTCTTTTTTTCTACACTTGCCTCATAAAAAGAGACAGTTCTGTGGGTCACAAAAGGAACATTTCAGTACCTTCTGAAGAGGACATTCTGAGGCTTAGTCATTCTGAAAGATTTTAATTTATTACAGGATCCAGGCAATTACCTGAATACCATTTTTTTTCCAATACCTGCTGGTCAGATGTTTTGTACATTCATGGTAATGTTTCCACTCTTCAGCAACAAACACAAGAGCTCTTAAGAGGTAATTTTGTGTAGACCACAACTTCAAACAGCTCTAATGTCATTTCAGATCACCAAAACTAACAGAAATGAAATTTCTGAATTCAACTAGTCTGCAAGACTAAAAAAATTGAATTTACAAAAACACTAATGATGTGAATGCAGACCTTAATGATCTTGTTTTTAATAACGTGTCATGTAATAAATATTTAAATGTCATATTACCACTATTTTAAGTTGGCAACAATAAATTGTTACCATTATAAGATGAAATGTATGTTCCATGATATTTTCACCCATTTATATAAGAGAAAATAAATCACATATGCATTAGAATAGTAAAATTTGTGGGCAAGTTTGCAATGGGAATTTGGTTTACAATGATGGAAAGGGTGACATAAAATAAAATATATTTTAAAGCTTGTAATTTTAAAATTTGACAGTGTAATTAAACCACTGTTTATTGTCATTAGTATATTTAAATAGAAGGAAAATAAGGGTTGCAAAAAATGACTAAGAGGGAGATAAAGATTAGAGCTGGAGAGAATCCTGCCTGTCATTATCCTTGGCTTCATCTGCAGCCTGCCTTCCCTAATTCCCCTTAGGTGTTGCAGCCCAGAATGGGACAATTTCCTATGGCCAACTCGCAACTGCCAACTTGCCATGGCCAATTTGCTATGGGACAACTCACTGTGGGACAATTTAACCATTCAATCTATTGAAAAGAATTAAAAATCATTTTAATTTTTGCCATTCACATTTCATTTTGTCCCTCCTTTTGCATCCTTTCTTTAATTATTCTAGTCTACTATTTCTTCAACATTAGTTTAACTCTTGTCCTGCAGCGAGTTGGCAATGTTTTCTCACAGCACGTTGGCTGTGCCAAGTTGGCTGAGGCAAGTTGTCCTAAACCCATTGCAGCCAATGTCCAGAGAGTCCAACAAAGCTTGAGGGAAGTAAGAAAAGGAAGGTGCTGAGATCAATGGATAGATGGATTTAATTGAATTTTAAATTTATGTTTTTTTTTTAAATATGGCATTTTATTCAATGTCTGTAAGTTGCCTACAGTCATCTTTGGCGAGATGGATGGCAAACAAATTTGACAAATAAATGCATAGGCCAGCGCATAAATGGAAGAGAGTGGAAAAGAGAAGCAGGCATACCATCCTTGCCCTATTGTCTCCCAGGCGGCCTCTGGAATTTGTCTCAGCCAAACCCTTAAACAACCTCTAAAATTGCATGCTCTAAGGCAAGTTAGGAAGAACTTATAAGGTAGTTTCATATTCAGTACAAAATATTTTGTTTTGGATAGTGCTTAAACAAGGCAATCCTAAACATGGGCATTTTAGATCCAATCCATGAAAAGGGTATAGACAAAAGGTAATGTTTTTATCACATTCCCATCCTAAAAAACCTGCCTCTTCCAAAGGGATGTTGGACTATGTTATGGGATTATGGGAATCTCATGTGGAATAACAATTTATGTGAGCAAGTTCTCACACACGAAAGGTAGTATGGTCCTCTCCTCAGAAATCTTTCTTACTCTTTCTTGTCAGAAAAGTTGAACTAAATAGTGGCTACACAATGCCAATTCTTTCAAGAGAATAGGAATATACAATCCATTAGCAGAATGAAGGCTGTTCCCAGATTTTGTGATTTGTATGCAGATCCACTGAAATCAAAGTGGCAACTTTTTAATGAATGCCAATATATTGCTTTCAAACTTTCTACTAGGCAATAATTAAATAAAGGATGATAAGGTGCAGCTTTTCCAAATTTTCACTGATTCTATTCTATAAATCTACTCTGTTGACTTTTTTCAACTGGGTTGAAACATTAAGGCTCAGCGGGGGGGGGGATGATTGAAAATTATTCAAGAGAAAAGTTGAAGAAAACAGATGTGGTAAAGATTAAAGACTCATATTTCACACATACGTATTACAGGGAAAAAACCCTAGAATGGATAACTAGTTTGTTTTTGAAATTGTTAATTCTGTGTCAACCCCAGCATTGGAATTAGTAAAAGTTATACTAATTTATATATATGTTGTTAACTGAGAACATACCAAATAGTTTAGCTTTAAGAAAGATTGTAAAGCATTTCTTTAACAATACAGATTAAAAGGCAGTGGTTTTTAGGGAAGCATGTTGACGTAGCCTTTGGGATATCTTTTTTCTGCATTCAACATGAAACAGAATGGAACAGAATTCAACAGTACAGAATGTACGTGATAGTAATGTGCTATTATTATGTACCAAATTGGTATGAGCACACCATCATTTCAAGCACGATGTGACAGATCCATGCATTTTCAGTCTTAATAGTCAAGGTCTTCAGCTATTTCATTGCAAAGACGTTTTAAAGATTTGGGCAGACTAATACCCACTTATGTTGCAAATGTTAATCTTGGTTTTAGGCTCATTTGTTTATAAGTTTTTACTGTACCCGAATGCTATTAAGCAATCTTTCAATATATTTCTAGACCTGTATGAATTGATCTAAATATAGCTCAAATTTTGGAATTAATCCAGTTGAGATTTAGAAAATGACCATAGCAACTTTTTCATAAAAAATAATAACTAGCTTAATGGTTATTTCTTTAGACAATTTATAAAGTGGGTAGGATTGAATTTGATCACTGAGAAGCCAAAGATTTCGAAGTCCATCATACTCAAAACTACGAAGGTTACGAGAACCGTATGTTGTTTTTTTTTAAAGTCCAATTGGATTTAATGCCAAGTTATTAAATTACAGTGTTAATAGAAATGTATACTGATTTGATATTGCTTGGGGATCAAGTTTGTATGTCCTCTTTGATATTGGGTTTAGTATAATTGGCTAGGATAGTGTTGAGGGGTCCTATCTCCCACCTTCAGAATACAGGTGTATTGAGAATTGCTGCTGCAATTTATAGAAATGGATAGTTCATCTCAAGCCTTACATCAAATAAAATAATAATTTACATACTATGCTCATGCTTGGTTTATAGTACAAACTTGGATTAAATTATTTCAGTCTTAGTATTTATCTCCTTTCGATCAGATAGGACTTAATATTTTATTTTCAGCGCTGATATGAAAAGGCCTGCTTGCAGCTACATCCCAAACTAGCAGCTAAACCTTTCTTCAATGTTATTCTGTCAATGATCTTGAAATATGTTTCCTCCCCTTAGTTTTGGGTCCAGATTAAAGCTTTGTAAAATAACTTGATTCATTCCTTTGTGGTATAGCTGCAGTTATACTATAAATAGCTTAGTATAAAAACTTAAATATAGGATTGATAAAAGTATTGCTATATCCATTTCACAAGCCTCCAAAGTGGATGAACCAAGTACATAGCTTGTCTTATTTTATGCAGAGGGACAGAGGGAGTAACGTGGGCACTAAGTCTTGCAGAGGTTAAGGTGCTTTTACAAAAATTGGGGGGGGACGACGACCCACAAACATTGGAAGTCTGACCTTACCCATTGTTAAGAATATGCCACACACCAGATTCAGCTGTTAACAAAAGCTGTACACTTCTACTATGATGCAAATGAAATTCTTATGAAATCAAAGACCGATAAGATTTATTGAAATAATTTATCTTTTCCAAAGGGCTACAATTTTGTCAAATTCATTCTAAAACAAATATCTGTACCACACCATTAAAACTCTTTCAAACCCATTAGAAGGCTGATTATTAATGGTCCAGGAAATCTGTCAGTTTCGAAGATGCAAGTTCACAATTTATTTTTGTTTACTACCATAGCAAAAATGTGAATTTCAGTTTACTGCTTTTCTCTACAAGTAGAGCCAAATGATGGAAACAATGTCTAGCCCTGTAAATTCCCATTTAAAAATACAAACATTTTCCGGATTATGCACAACCTGACTTACATAAACTCAGTTTTGCTGAACATTTTCTAAATGCTTACAAATGTGTCCTTTGCACAGAACACAATAGTACAGCATCCAGATGAACATGCAACCTGTAGAGTTATGCAAGGTTTTCCAGAACAGTGCATAAATTGGGGATTGGCTATAAACCACTGGACTCAATGTTACTGTAACATTGTAGTTAGATGCTATGGTTTATGTTGCAGCCTTTAATCATGGTCAAAGCCTTCCTTGGGTGCAATATACAGTTAGCAATTAATTGCCTTTCTTGGTATTTAAAGAATTGCTATACCTACAAAGGAACTTTTTATTACATTAAATATAATTTAACTTAGCTCTGTTGTCATCCTATAATCTTATACTACTAAAAGTCTATATTCAATTATATTGGCTGTGAGTTAAGTCTTTCCTAGCTTCTCTTAGCAGTGTCAAAGTATGAAAACTGCAGGAGTCCACACACAAGTCAAGAGAGCAAAGGTCAATTTTGTTGAAAGCGGCTATGCAATAGGCAACTAAATATGTAATATTTTTATATTATCCCAGTTTATCCCATTCTTTTATCTGTGTCATGCATAAGCTACACAGAGAACAGATGACTCAGAGTCAGTTTGATCACTTATAGCATAAGTATCATCACTTCAAATGGATGATACAAGGCGGTTCTGCTAAGGAATACATATACAGCAATGACAGTTTTCATCATTTGATTCTGAAGACAGCAAACTACGGCACACTAATTTGATAGAGAATTGATAAAGCAAAAACCGTGGTCTAACATGTAACTGCAATTTGATACAGCTCTTGTTGTTTCATGTCCATCTCAATGTCCATACCAATTATTTCAAGAATTAAGGTTTAGTAAAGCTTTAACCTGTGTTGCTATCATAAAAGTTCTCCAATTCCAAATTATATAACTGCAAGTTCTTTTTTAAGCAACAACAAAGATTGTATCCTTGGCTTTAAGACATTGGAGCAACATATTTTGATATTGAAAGATAAGTATGAAGGCATCACAAAAAAACCATTTCAATTTATATCTATTTTTCCTGATATTTTATTAAAGAACAATTAAGAGTTCTCTTTGGCTTTTCAGTGACTTCACATGTGGACAAACCAGATTCTATTTACGTGACCTCCTAGAAATCTTACTTACTGAATGTTTGGCTTTGCTGAAATACTCCAGAGATTCTTTCAGCCCCTTAAAATATTATGTTCTGGATATAGAATGATGCATGATAGTAATATGCTACATTGATCTGGTCTTGCTGGCTAAGTGAAAGTTATCTTGAAAACTTCCAAACTGAAACTATCAAACTGAAACTGCCAGCCACTTCTGAATGGAAAACGATCAGCATTCTTTAGGCAGTATTCTGGTAAATACTGGAAAAAAAATAATTCTTTTCGTATTGTGATTGCATGTACAGTGGGGCAAAAAAGTATTTAGTCAGCCACCAATTGTGCAAGTTCTCCCACTTAAAAGATGAGAGAGGCCTGTAATTGACATCACAGGTAGACCTCGACTATGCGAGACAAAATGAGAAAACAAATCCAGACAATCAATTTGTCTAATTTGGAAAGAATTTATTTGCAAATTATGGTGGAAAGTAGGTATTTGGTCACCTACAAACAAGCAAGATTTCTGGCTCTCACAGACCTGTAACTTCTTCTTTAAGAGGCTCCTTTGTCCTCCACTCATTACCTGTATTAATGGCACCTGTTTGAACTTGTATAAAAGTCACCTGTCCACAACCTCAAACAGTCACACTCCAAACTCCACTATGGTGAAGACAAAAGAGCTGTCGAAGGACACCAGAAACAAAATTGTAGACCTGTACCAGTCTGGGAAGACTGAATCTGCAATAGGTAAGCAGCTTGGTGTGAAGAAATCAACTATGGGAGCAATAATTAGAAAATGGAAGACATACAAGACCACTGATAATTTCCCTTGATCTGCGGCTCCACGCAAGATCTCACCCCGCGGGGTCAAAATGACCACAAGAACGGGGAGCAAAAATCCCAGAACCACACGGGGGGGACCTAGTGAATGACCTGCCGAGAGCTGGGGCCAACGTAACAAAGGCTACCATCAGTAATACAAGGGACTCAAATCCTGCAGTGCTAGATGTGTCCCCCTGCTTAAGCCAGTACATGTACGGGCCTGTCTGAAGTTTGCTAGAGAGCATTTGGATGATCCAGAAGAGGATTGGGAGAATGTCATATGGTCAGATGAAACCAAAGTAGAACTGTTTGGTAGAAAGACAACTTGTCGTGTTTGGAGAAGAGAGAATTCTGAGTTGCATCCAAAGAACACCATACCTACTATAAAGCACGGTGGTGGCAACATCATGCTTTGGGGCTATTTCTCTGCAAAGGAACCAGGACGACTGATCCGTGTACAGAAAAGAATGAATGGGGCCATGTATTGTGAGATTTTGAGTGCAAACCTCCTTCCAAGGGCATTGAAGATGAAACTTGGCTGGGTCTTTCAGCATGACAATGATCCCAAACACACCGCCAGGGCAACGAAGGAGTGGCTTCGTAAGAAGCATTGCAAGGTCCTGGAGTGGCCTAGCCAGTCTCCCGATCTCAACCCCATAGAAAACCTTTGGAGGGAGTTGAAAGTCCGTGTTGCCCAGCGACAGCCCCAAAACATCACTATTCTAGAGGAGATCTGCATGGAGGAATGGGCCAACATACCAGCACCAGTGTGTGCCAACCTTGTGAAGACTTACAGAAAACGTTTGACCTCTGTCATTGCCAACAAAGGATATATAACACAGTATTGAGATGAACTTTTGATATTGACCAAATAATTATTTTCCACCATAATTTGCAAAAAAAATTCTTTCCAAATCAGACAATGTGATTGTCTGGATTTATTTTCTCATTTTGTCTCTCATAGTTGAGGTCTACCTATGATGTCAATGACAGGCCTCTCTCATCTTTTTAAGTGGGAGAACTTGCACAATTGGTGGTTGACTAAATACTTTTTTGCCCCACTGTATGTATTAAGTTCTAAACATTACCTTGTGAATTAATGAAAGCAAAAGAACACATTAACAAAACAAAGGGATATAATGTTTTTTTCTTGTTCAAGTCTGGCTTGCCAAAGGAAAGGGAATTTAAACTGTGATTGTGGTAGATAACTCCTTGGACTTGAAAAATTTGCTTTAGTGAGCAGTCAAGATCACGATTTGGCATTTCACACCTGCAGTGTTCCTGGAGCACATCATGTCAAGCTACAAAAGGGAAAAGAAATTATTAGCAAAAATACATTTGAAGGGTCCAGTTTTACTTTCATGCTTGATCTATAAAATCAGACAAAGTCCAATTGAAAGCCAGTATCCCAAATTAAAACTAAGTGAGTTGCACATAAAAACATTAGTCTCAAAATTAGGAGATAACCATTCTGCGTATAGAAATGGTAGTTATCAGTGCATTACTGGTGGTCCTCACTTGATGACTGCACTGTTTAGCAACTGTTCGAAGTTATGACAGCACTGGAAAAGTTGAACTTGTGTCACAGCATCCCTGTGGTCAAGTAATTAAGATTTAAGTACTGTGCAACCAGAAAATATTTACAACTGTCATAGCTTCCCACAATCTAGTGTTTGCCATTTGCGCACTTCACAGCCAGCTTTTGATAGGTAGACTCAATGGAGAAACTGGCAGTAAAAATCACAAATCACAATCATGCAATGTCTCACTTAACAATCACATCACTTAGCAAGAGTTGTTGATCACAATTTTGATTATTAAGTTAGGACTACTTGTAATAATAATAATACTGAACTATTTCTGTCCAGTTGACTATATATCGTATCAATTCAATTTCCCCATTGGTTTTTCACCTTTACCAGTGATTAAGCACTGTGTATTTTTCTTGGGAGCAGATACAAGCAGGTGGAAGAGTGGAAAATCCATTTACATATTATTAATGAGAAAGTAATCTTATACATCTTCTCAGAGTGCTGAATCCCTTGGGACTTCCAGACGATTGGAAACATAAGACCACTGAAGAAAGCCATTACTAGTATAGTCATATACTGGCTACTATCAATCGCTAATAATTTCGAAAGTAGATGAATGTCTGACTTACCTATCAATCAAAGAATCTCTCATAGTGGTAGCAATGGTACTTGGCTGTGCTTCATTAAGTTTGAAGACACTCTCAATAACAGATAATTCTGTGCTGGTTGTGTCCAGACCACAGAAGGCACACCAGTCATTTACAACCATCCCAGCTGCAATCACCTCACTGCCACGATTAACAGTTCCAGCCTGGTAAGAAAGAAAACTAGTGTCTTAAGAACTTCTTTCTCATGGGTATTATCAGCTCTTCTTGCTTAAAGTTGCATGAATATAAACCTTATTTGTAACTATTTAAATAGATCAGAGGGCCAGGCCTTTAATAGGCATGCACAATATTCCTGATGTTCAACAGTCATTGCATTGGCAGTTTTCTCCATTTTCCAAACCATGCATCCTGGCTTAGTGTTATGAAAACAGCCACTCTGATTTATTCAATAAATCATGGTTAGAAATCATAGCTCATCAAAAAGTGTAAACCACAATTGCCATCATTCCCACTGGATGTCTCATATGCTATTAAATACAAGTAACACAACTATACCAGATGTATTTCTCAATGTCTCCTCACTGGCATTGTTCATCTAAATTTTCACTGCTCTTAATTTTATGGTTCATTTAAGATTAGGCTTCAATATGTCATACATATTGGGAAATTATTATTTTGCTGCCTATTTCTTTATACTGAGGACCACATAACACTATTTAAACCAAAAAAATGAAGGAAACATATTGAAACAATTAGAAATCCCATAGAAAGATATCTCCTGCATTGAGTTACAGTGTCTGTGGAGATTCTTAGTCATCCAGGTCATGATTGTCCCAAAGGTGCTCTTTCAAGGGGCAACTGGACTTTCTGGTTTTTCTTTGAAAACTTTCCACTTCTTCAGCTCTGAGTTACAGCTAAGTTACAGTGGCATATAAATGGATGAATATATTCCAAAGTCATAAGATGTTAAAATTCTATAATTTAGTTTAAAATATAAAGTAACTGAACATTCCAAGATTTGAACAGAAAGAACAATTACCACAAGAGGGACTTGCAACAATGAAGAAAGCTCATCCTGATCTTCTATAGAGGTCTTAGGGTGTACCAATCCTCCCTGGTTGCTGAATGTACAGTAACTTCCCACAAGTACTTGGTCTGCTATTGTCTGTCTGAATACTTCGACTTTTAAAACATCAGCTAAAATCTCTTCTGTTTCCTGTGGGGGGGAAAAATAAGATTTAAAATTAGAGTTGTTAGAACACATTTGTCTGATTTTAAGTTATCATAAAAACTAACTGAAATGCCTATTTAGTGGCAGCACTGATTAGCTGTCAACTAAATCTTGTAAAACTATTTCAATCAAATTTTGTGTCTTTAGATTGTTAGAAATTGAAGTATTTTAAAGTCCCATCAACTGAAAAATGTATTGAAGCTAGATAGCCTTGAAGTTGCATTCATTCCAAAGCCTGACATTTCTCCAGGTCTTTGCATCAGCCAAGTGCTGCAACACTCTGAAGACAAGCAGTCAAAATAAGAGCTATTGGACACCTGACATTAAAGGCACATCTAGGCAGTCCTTAAATGAAATTTAAGTAACTTCCAAGCATTCATTTTTTATTCTATTATTTATTATATAAGTCCTATTTCTAGGACTTGTGCCCAAAATCATCACTCTTAAATTATCCATTTTCACTCTAGCTCAAATACTAAATCCAACACGTTGATACTGCTTATGAAAACTATTCCATTATTAGAATTAATCATGCTTGTACTTGTTGGTCTACTTATACAATTGCTTCCAGCTGTACTTTTTCCAATAACCCACGAATGTCAAACCCGATTGCGTCATGTGATGAATCACGGCATTTTTTGCCTTTGTGGAGCCAGGGTGGGAGTAGCCTGCGTGTGATGCCTCCGGCCCGTGTTCTCCCAGTTTGACACCCCTTCAGTAACCTAACTATGGATACAACCTTCAGGGCACAATCTCCCAGCACAACTATTCAAGAGCAAAGTCACTAACCTACAGAGTATAATCACTTCTCCAAAAAGGATTTTTTAAACAAGCTATCTTCCCATAAAACAATTCATCCATATGTATTTACATATGCAGATGTATTTATATTCAGCTACTTTGTATTCATTGCATACTCCTGAAGTTCGATAGAAAATAATTCAAAGATCAAATAATCATGAAACACAATCACATACAGTGACTGAGAAAGTAACCAACAAGGCACGTCAGTAAAGGTAAGGAAAGACCGTTGGCTTACCTGAACGGTCGTTCTCGGGGCACTGCGAAGAGAGCCCAAATGCTGGGTTAACACAGCCTATCTGCCCTTGGACTGAGTGATGTTTTTCTTGACCACGCCTCCCTTTGCCTGCACATGCTCAATTCGAAAACGAAGGAACCGTCCTGTAATCAATTACAGTCAATACAGCCACATCGTTCAAAATACAAACACCCGGGTGGGTTTGGGCTCTCTTCGCAGTGCCCCGAGAACGACCGTTCAGGTAAGCCAACGGTCTTTCTCCAGTGCACTGCTCAGAGAGCCCAAATGCTGGGACATGCCCAAGCTATTGAGTCCCAGGGTGGGGAAGCGCCGAAGCCTCTGGCATTTCAGCCACTCTTTGTAATACTCTTCTGCCAAGGAGGCTTCGGCTGAGGCAAAGGTGTCAATCTTATAGTTTCTAATAAAGGCCGTGGGGGAAGCCCAGGTGGCCGCTCTACAAAAGTCTAGGATAGAGGCCTGGGTTGCCCAGGCTGCAGACGTTGCAGCGCTCCTGGTGGAGTGAGCGGTGATTCGTCTCGGAGCCGTCTTGCCCTGGTGCTCATATGCCAGTTTGATGCAAGCACGTAGCCAACGTCCCACAGTGTGAGAGGAGACCTTGCGGCCCAGGGACGCAGGGAGGAAGGAGACAAAGAAAACCTCTGACCGGCGGTAGTCCTTTGTTCTCTTTACATACGTGCGCACGGCCCGTCTCACGTCCAGCTTGTGCCACTCACGCTCCTTAGGGTGAGAAGGATGGGGACAGAAGTTGGGCAAAATAAGTTCTTGAGTCCTGTGAAACAGGGAGTTAATTTTCGGAGCAAATGATGGATCAAGTCTCAATATTACTCTGTCCGGGTGAACTACGCACAAATCCTCCCTGACAGAGAGCGCAGCAAGCTCGGCTACCCTGCGAGCGGATGTAATGGCCACCAGGAAAGCGGTTTTGATGGTGAGGTAGTGCAGACTGGTCTTTTTCAAAGGCTCAAATGGGGCTTTGGTCAGGGCCTTAAGCACAAATGGAAGATCCCATGACGGATACCGGTGAACAGTTGGAGGGCTGATGTTCGCTGCTCCCTTGAGAAAGCTCTTGATCTGGGGGAGCTGACTCAGCGAGCGAGAGGAGCCCTTTGCCAGGATGGTAGACAACGCTGCAACCTGGCGTCTGAGGGTGCTGACTGCAAGGCCCTTATCCAGACCCTCTTGCAAAAAGTCTAGGGTCTGGGGGATCGAGGCTGAGGAGGCCTCTATGTTCCTAGTCTTGCACCACCGTGAGAAAGGCGGCCCAGGTGGCATCGTAGATTCTAGTCGTAGAGGGCTTCCTGGACGCTTGGATTGTTCGAATGACCTGGTCAGAGAATTTTTGCTTTCTCAGGAGCTCCCCTTCAAGTGCCCAACGGCTAGCTGCAGCCACTGTGGCTCCGGATGGGTGATGGCCCCCTGGCTGAGGGCAATCTTGTCCCGGGGGATTCTCCAAGGTCTTTGAACTGAGAGGCTGACCAGGTCTGCGTACCAGGGCCTTCTGGGCCAGAAGGGAGCCACCAGAATGAGGTCTGCCTTTCGGTCAGGAGCTTGTTCACCACTTGAGGGATGAGCGGAAGTGGAGGGAAGGCATACAGAAGTCCCTGAGGCCACGCTGACCTCAGAGCATTTGTTCCCTCCGCCTGGGGCGAGTGGTAGCGACTGAAGAAGCGTGGGAGCTGTGTGTTGTTGTGTGTGGCAAACAGGTCTACCTGTGGCTTGCTGAACCTCCTCACGATCTGCTGGAACAGGTCCGGGTGCAGGCGCCACTCCGAGTGGTCGATGCGTTGGCGGCTCAGCCAGTCTGCTTCCCGGTTGCTTACGCCGGAGATGTGATCTGCACTGAGAGAAGCCAGATGACGTTCCGCCCACCTGCCCAGCGCTTCTGCCTCGAGCATGAGGGCCTTTGATCGAGTGCCCCCTTGCCGGTTTATGTGCACTTTTGTCACCACATTGTCTGTCATCAACAGTACATGAGCCCCTCTTACTAGAGATGCGAACTTTCTCAGCGCTAGGCGAGCTGCCCTCAGTTCCAGCCAATTGATGCTGTGGGCGGCCTCCCTCTGAGTCCATCGGCCTTGGGCTAGGTGGCCCTGACAGTGAGCGCCCCACCCCAGGAGGCTGGCATCCGTGGTGACAACTAGTCTCTCCGGCTCCTTGAACAGGCAGCCCTTCCTGACTGCCTTGGACCTCCACCATGCCAGAGACCGGATCACCCTTCGTGGGAGCCGAACCCGCCTGAGTGAGTTGCTGTTCCTGGCCCTCTGCACTGGCAGCAGAAACCACTGCAGCTCCCTGGCGTGAAGGCGAGCCCAGGGAACCACCCCCAGGCACGAGATCATTATCCCTAGGAGCTGGGACAGCTGAATGATGGGTACCGACCTAGCAAGGCTGCAGTGCTTCACTCTGCGTCTCAGGTTCGACAGCCGGTCTGGCGAAAGAAATACCTGGCAGGAGGTGGAGTTGATGACCGCACCCAGGTGCTGTATACAGGTGGATGGTCGGAACTGGCTCTTCTCCATGTTGACAGAGAAGCCATGGTACTGCAGGGTCTGCACAGTTAGAGAAACATCACGGTGTGCCTGCTTGGTGGTGAGAGAGTTAATGATTATGTCGTCTAAATAACATTCCAGACGAACCGGATGGTTGCGGAGATGAGCCGCTAGCACTGCCAGAATTTTGGTGAATGTTCTGGGCGCAGATGATAGCCCGAAGGGAAGAGCCCTGTACTGGAAAAGCTTCCCTTCCGCGTAGAACTTCAGGAACCGCCTGTGGGCCACATGGATGGGGACATGCAGGTAGGCCTCTTTGAGATCTATTGATGTCAATAGGTCCCCCTCCCTCACACAGCCCAGGATGGAGTGGAGTGACTGCATCTTGAACCTCTTGTAAGCCAGATTGCTGATTTAGGCTCTTGAGGTCCAAGATGGCCCTCCACCCCCCTGAACTTTTGGGCACTAGGAAGAGGATCGAATAGAAGCCCCTCCCCTGCTGATCCCTGGGGACTGGCTCTATCGCCTCTATCTCTAGGAGATGGCAGATTTCTGCCCTCATGCGTTCCCTCTTTTCTGGGTTCCTGGGGGTAGGACAGCGGATAACCTTTCTTTGGGGAAAGGATAGGAAGTCCAGGAGAAGGCCCTTGCGAATGGTGTTGAGGACCCACTTGTCCGATGTTATCTCCTCCCACCTGTCGGCATACAGCCGTAGCCGACCCCCGATGGGGGGATCCCTGTGACCGTCACTTTCCCTTACGAAAGGGCCGGGATCCACCACTGTTGTTTCCTCCTCCTCGGAATGGTCTCCGAAAGGAAGACTGGGATTGGTTGGCACGAGCCCCGAAGGATCTGTCTTGGTGCCTATCCCCCCCTGCCTGAAAGGGCCTCTGATAGGGGGAAGGGTGAGAAGATTGCCCTGTTTCCTGGCTCCTGTAGGGTCTCTTACGAAAGGACCCCGCCCGTTTCCGGTCACCCCTTTTAAAGGTTGCCGGAAGGATCTTGCGTTTGTCCTTGGTTTCGGTGACAAACTTGTCCAGGGCCTCTCCAAACAGAAAGCCCCCTTTAAATGGGGCCGATGCCAGCTTCCATTTAGCCTTCATTTCGGCCTGCCAGTGCCTGAGCCATAGGAGGCGGCGGGAGGTGATATTGGAAGCTAGAGCTCTGGAAGAGAATTTTGCTGCTGTCAAGGTGGCATCCGCCGAATACTCGACAGCGGTAATAATCTTGGTTAGCTCATGGCGCCACCTAGATTTCCTGGGCGGGGGTCTGGACCTGAGTTGGCGCAGCCAGAATAGGGTGGCCCTAATAAAAAAGGAGGCAGAGGTGGATGCCTTGATGGCCCAGGCAGACGCCATGTGTGTTTTCTGACATGCCTTTTCTGACCTCTTATCTTCTGCCTTAAGTCCCTCTAGGAGCTCAGCTGGCAGGTTGGAATTGGAAGTCAGAGACACGACTGGGGCATCTACTTCTGGGAATTTGAGGATTTCCTCCATTTTATCTTCTACTGCATATAGAGTTCTATCCCCCCCACTGGGGTTGGTCAGGGTGCCTGGCTGTAGCCACTGGCGCCGTACCGTGTCCATAAATAGGTCTGGCACAGGAAAAACCTCGGGAGTTTCTACTGTCTCTTTGAACAACCCATGCTTAAGATCCTTGGAAGTGGAAGCCTGAGAGGCCTCAGGTCTGGAGGTGGGGCCTAACTCTGTGGCCGTCATGGCTTTGTGCAAGATAGACTTGAATAATGACGGTTGAAATAGGCCAGAGAATTTTGGCTTGTCAGGGGTGGGGTTTTCATCTTCGGAAAGGGCGAAAATCTCCCCTTCTTCCTGCTCAGAACTTGATAACCCAGAGTGAGAGGGGCTTGAAGATGGGGAGGAGGATACAGGCTCCTTAGAGGTGGAGGCCCGAGGTTTGCGTTTCTCCTTTGGGGCCTTGCCCTTGCGAGAGCCCTTGCGCTTAATGCCTTCAGCTATCCCTTGGGAGATGGCTAAGGCAATTACCTCCCTCATTTCATCCGAGAGAGCAGGACTTTTCCCCCTTTTTTTCTTTTGCTTACTGGGCCTGCGCTGGCTAGGCCTGCCTGAGCTGGATCCACCCTTCCCAAAGGGGGAATTCTGGACAGAATCTCGTTCCTCTCCGATGGAGGAGCTAGGGGAGTCGGGGTACCCCCAAGATGCTTCAGGAGATGGATCCCTGGATGCATAGTTATCCCCAGACAAGAATTCACTGTCCCCGGGGGATTGGGCCTCACGATCAGGGGAAGCTGACTCCCTGCTGCGACGGTCTGGGCTAGGTTCTGGCTGAAGGGGCCTTGAAACCTCCCTGGGATCCACTGTGGCTCTTGGAGAAGACCTTTCAAGTGAGCCTTTGTGCCCTTTGCCTTTATTTACAGAGGGATCCAGCTTGCAGCGCTTGCTGGAGGGCCCCACCTGATCCCCTAAGGCCTCCCTGCATTCCTCAGCCATTTCAGGTCCCCACGAGGCCTGGGAGATAGCTGGAGTTGGGATGGGCACGCGCTGGCCTTTGCAGTCCAAAAGCGCTGGCAGAATCTCCAGGAGGGAAGGGCCGCCTTGGGGTCGGATTTCCTTCCTCCCACCGCCCTCGGTTCCCCGAGACTTAGCTTATTTTCCGGAGGGAGAGACTAGCTGGCTTCCCAGACTAGCCCCCAGCCTCCCCGCGGCGTTCTGCAGTCGTTGAGGGCTCGCTGACGCTCCGTTGGCTGGCTGGGCTCTTCTTGCTGCCTTGTTCCTAGCACGCTCTGAGCTCTGTCGCTCTGCCCAGTGAGTCGGAGCGATCCAAAATGGCGGGGGGTGCGCACGCAGCCGCTTCCCGCTCTTTCCAGCCCTGAAAGGCGCGCGAAGGCTCCAGCCGTCGCTGCTGTTGCCGGGCAAAATGGAGCAGGCGAGGGAATCCTAGCAATCCGGCTCACCTGCTTTAGAGCCTTCTCAGAGCCTTGCTGGACTTTTCCTCCCCCTGGGACGCCCCTGTTCCAACAGGGAACTTGGTTTATCCCACTAATTGCTCCCTTGCTAGCCAGCCCCCGCTGTGCAAGCCTTTCCAACCCCCTGCAGTGCTTGCAATTAGCAACAGCAGGGAAAACCCGCAGCCCTTCTCTTAAAGCGACGGAAGCCTCACTGGAGGTAAATAGACAGACCTGATGTAGAAGCGTGATTTCCTCTATCTGAGAGTTTAAACGTGGTCCAAATTGGGAAACTTTTTCCAGCCTTTCTGCTCTTAGACTGGAGCTCTCCCAAAACAGCCCTAACTCGGGCGGACTGAGTTTTCGAATTGAGCATGTGCAGGCAAAGGGAGGCGTGGTCAAGAAAAACATCACTCAGTCCAAGGGCAGATAGGCTGTGTTAACCCAGCATTTGGGCTCTCTGAGCAGTGCACTGGAGAACAGAAGATTTCCATTTTCCTCACTTTTTATTTCCCAATTCTTTTATTCATGCTCTTACAAGTTTTTCTGTGTCTCTGTATCATAAAACTTACAGCAAAGTAACCTGTATGGTTAGTATACGAGCTTCTTGGAGACAGTGTGTGTGCCGAATTTGCCTTCACACCTCAACTACATTAGTCCTCTGCAATCATTTAAAAGTGAGGCTGAGTGAGCAGAATAATTACGGGCTTCAGCAAAGGGTGGAGTTAATCCAGCGCTGACAGAGCTTACCTACAAGTCCTTGCTTGCTCCGCCAAACTTGCCTCCTGTAAGGCCTTGCAAAGTGCCAGTAGTTGCCTCAGCTGGATGTACCCATCATCCTGTAGGAGTGTCTCCACCATCCTCCCAGACCCTATTGCAGTAAGTTCTTGCCCAGCAACAGAACTTGCCGCATCTCGCCATTCCATCCCACTGCACTCTGCACAATCTGCAGGCTATTGCTCCTTATGTTATGGCAAATGTAGCTCTTCTGCAGAACCCTACTGGATCTGTCCTGCTGCTTCCTCCTGATTGGGTCAAGCAAGTTCCCTTCTGCAGGTGATGTTCTGCCACCCTGTTGTGCTCGCTGCACATGATCTGGGCCCAGCACTTGGATCTGAATCAGCAGCAGAAGGAACACAACAAAGGGCAGTTGGATGGGAGGCAACAGACATAGGTGGCATAGTGCAGGGCAGTCAAACAATAGAGATAATGGGAGAAAGGCGAGCGAAGGAAGTTGAAGCAAAGGCAGTTTTGCACAGGGCAGGAGAATGTGACCTTGGGACACAGCAAAGATTATAAATGTGGGATAGTCACCAAGTGCCCAAATTTCAATATAATGACCGTGGGGGTATTGCAATGACTGAAACCTTGAGGACTAATCTTAATTATCGTTCATTCAGTGTCATCATAACTTTGAATGGTCGCTGAATATGTCAAGCAAAGACATATAGCAAATGCTCAACAAAAAATATTAAACTGTTGTTCAAGTTTAGTTACTGCGAATATAATGTTTAGTGCTACGATTTATTTTTATATTTACCCTGTCGATGTCTGGGTGGGCAAGTGCTACGTAGTCATTGCATGCAGTGACATTGCCCAATGCAGAAAGACGTTCTTCCACCCTCTGGATTCGCACTGAGTCAGGAAGGCTGTTTCGCATATGCTGAAGTTCCTGGTCAGTTGTATTGTTTGGGACTAGTAAACCATGCCGGTTACCTAAAATATAGAGGTAAAAAAACCTGCCTTCAATTCCTGTCTCCAACATTCTTATGTCATAAAATAATAACTCAGGACATGATGAATCTAATCAATGTTCTTTAACAGCATCTGACCTTTAACAGTTTAAAGTACTGCCAGAGTTGTTCTTCTAACAAAATACATCCATAGCAGAAATGCAAGCATATATTTGAAAAAAAGAACAATATTCTGTTTACCTATCACCTCTCTCAATTCCACTAACACTGTCAGGCATAAAATTGAATTTAACAAAAGTATTATAGCTCAACAACAGATGAGAGTGGGCAACCATAATAAATTTAAATAAAGATGTTTAATTGGTTGTATATTACAAAACACATTATATCCATTAGCACCTCTTACAATATTTTTAATATAAAAATTTTAAAATAAACAAGGCAGTGATGAGAATATCCACCCCATCCTCCCTAGTCTCTGTAGGCACTTAGATAATAAGTTTCTCCATCTTCCCAGAAACTGTAGTAATTGATGCAATGAGAGTCCATAGATATATCAATTGAAACCGCCCACCCCCCCTTAACATAAAGATTGTTGAATACAATACCATAGTATTAATGTTAATGTTTCAATTCCGGAGCCTGGTATCATTTCTAATGGTAAGCAAAAATATTTCACCTTTAAACTTTTTCTAATGATCTCAGTCAAAAGCTATCAGGATAAACATGAGCTGAACTCAGCAGTACATTTATACTTTATAGATGAAGGGTGCAAATAGCAGCTTGTGCTCCTTTTCTGAAATACTACAAACTACACAGTCAAGCTGCTTGTCACAATATATTATGGAATCTCATCCCTAAAATGGGATGAGAATTCTGCATTTTAAGGGAAACTGAAAATCATTTATATGAAAAAAGCAACTCACCCACACACATTCTGCCAATGATTCGACATCCAGCAATAGAAGCATGAATTACAGGAATAGTGTCCGAAAGCTCTCCTTCGAATACACTAAAACACAATAGAATAAAATTTAAGGATGATCATTTAGTTCCATTCAAACATGCTTGAAGAGCTACATTTTCAAAAAGTTTAATAAAGGAACAATATGCAGAGAAGTAGTCTTACTGACATCTTGTGACCTAACCTATTCAGTAATCCTTGACTTACAACTGTTCATTTAGTAACGGTTCAAAGGTACAACAGTATTGGAAAAACTAACTTGACAATTTTTCACATGTATGACCATTGTAGCATCCCCATGCTCATGTGATTTACTTTCAAATGCGTGACAGTTGCAGTGTCCTGGAGTCAGGTGATCCCCTTTTGTGACCTTCTGACAACTCAACAAGGAAACAAGATTCCCTTAACAACCATGTTATTAAAATAACAACTGCAGTGATTCACTTAACAACGGCAAGAAAAGTCGTAAAGTAGGGCAAAACTCACTTAACACATTTCTCACAGTAACATTGAGGACTACCTGTACAGCCCAAGTAAAAGAGCAGACCTTCACCGGTGCTAATCCCTGAATATAGCTGTCAGCACTGGAGGGAGGTTGGGGAGTCCCCCATGGAAATCTCCTCTCCCCCACGGGTGTCACTGGGCCATTTTTGCCTGGCTGGCTTTGCCCAACCCAATCTGTCTCAAGACAATGAAAGTGAAAATCACAGAAAGGGGGGGGGAGGGCCCAGTCGTGCTCTTTCGGTATAAAAAGGAAGAGCCCGGCAGCCTTTCCCGCTTATTCTTCTTTAAATGTATTGCCTGTCGGATAATCAAAGCAAATCCCGGCTAAGATCCGGAAGGGAGGAAGAGAGGTCGAGCTTCTCTATAATGACCTGTAGAAACCCTCGGAGCCTCCAATGGCCACCAGACAGTAGGCATTGGTGAGCTTCGCGAAGCAGCCGATCTCGTTGTTGTTCTCGAAGCTCGCCCGCACCGCCATAACCGTCAAAGGCCCGGGGGGGGGGGGGGAGAAAGAAAACAGGAGGAAAAGGCAGAAAGCGAGTCGACACTCCGGCACACGAGGACGGGCCCCCACCACCGCAGCCCGGAAACGGATAGTGACGTTATTCCGCTTGTGATGTCATCTCGCCTGGGTTGATGCTGATTGGACGGTTACAACCCGGCCTTGGATCTCGGTTTTTTTTTCCCCTCTTCCCGGAAGCTTCCGCCCACCAAACTGGGAAAAGATCCGAGCGGGGAGGAGGGAGATGGTTGAGCGGTTTATGAGGGAGGGTGGCGGATCTGGAGTGCGAAACTGGGCGCCGCTGGATGAGAGCAAAGGGGCGGAGCCTTTCTACTCCACTTGTAGAGGGAGAGACTTTTGGCTCCTCTCAGAGGCTTCGGGCGCAGACGGCCAAAAAAATGATGAAGATTAGATTTTATCACATATACCGTAGTTATATACCATATACAGAAACATCTCTCTCACACACACAGAGAATGTAAATATGTATTTATTTGTTAAACTTTTTAACCACCAAGATCTCCCTCATTTTTAAAACACACACACACACATACACACACACACACGAAACAACATTAGATAGATAGATTACATTAGAATAGATAGATAGATAAAATAGATTAGAATAGATATATACAGATTAGATAGATTAGATTAGAATAGAGAGATAGGTTAGAGACATAGATAGGAAGGAAGGAAGGAAAGAGAGAGAAAGAAAGAAAAAGCTTTTGGAACAGCCTCTTGGGGAAAATGACGGATTTTCTAAGGGGAGAAGCAGATAGCATTTTAGAGATTTTTTCTAGGAGAATTGCTGATACCAGCAGTAGCAATAAGGTGGGGGAAGGAAAACGGATATTAATAGAGAGGTTTTTTTATTCTGTTTAGTTGTGCCTCACCACCGGGGCACTATGTGCTAGGTCAAAGAATGAGTTCTGTGTTTCTGAAGAAAACTTAAGATACTGTTTTGGAAGTGAAACTTTATCATTATAAAATATACTAATATACATCTTGAGCTAAGTATATTAAAAATAGTTTTTTAAAAAAAATCATTATTTTCTGTCTCCATCATGATTCCATACCAATCATTGAGAATGGGCCCTTGCTCTGTCAGAGTACTACTTAATGCTGCCTGCTGCAAGTCTTGTATAAGCATGTTTGATTGGAGTTACTCTCCCTCCTTTGTCCCCCCACGCAAGTCTTTGGACATCTTGGATTACAGATCTGAGAGACCTGATAAGGATGACTTGACATCATAGTGTTTTCAAACTTGGCAACTTTTAAGATGTGTGGACTACAACCAGAGGTGGGTTCCTACCAGTTCGCACCTATTCGGTAGAACCGGTTCGTCAAATCTACCGAACTGGTTAGAAGAGGTTCCACCAGTGGACCCGGAAAGCAGGCCACACCTACAGAAGAGGTTCCAAAAAATTTTGAAACCCACCACTGACTACAACTCTCAGAATTGAAATCCACCGATCTTAAACATTGACAAGTTTGAAAAGTACTATTATAATACAATGTAAAGGAGGATGTTAGATATTTCCTCCCCCCCCCCCCCACTGACAGAGATTTCCACCAAGGTCCTCTGTTCCAATGGGAACAGAGATTGAATCTCATTGGTCAAGAGGTCTGACAGATCCCTTTAAAAGGGGATGCTGCCCGACTATTCTCCAGCCGGATGTTTACTTGACTTGCAATAAAGAGCTGTGGTTCACTGAAGCCTTTTGTGCCTCCTTTACCCGATTTAACAGAGGACATATAAAGCTCTCTATGAGGCATAGGGACTTTTTTGACCTGCATTCAACAGAAAGGGAACTTATTGAGCTGTACCTAATGCGACAGAATAATATAATATCCACTGAATGATACCTGGATTTGAATTGCGGAGTTTGCATAACAATAAACTAAAATCTTCTTGACTAGTTGGTGGCTCAACTGTGTTGTGCTAACTAAGCCATTGCCTGGCCAAACTGAGGAGACAGGTTTGCGCTACAAGCAGATACTGTACCCCAAATTTTGGTTGCTAAGCAAGAGCATTGTTAAATGAGTTTCACCACATTTTACAAGTTGGCCACTCCCACCCTGTCACATGACCACCAAGCGATGCCCACAAAATAGGCCACACCTACAGAATAGGTTCTTAAACATATTTGAAACCCACCACTGATTTCCACTCTCCCCCATAGTATTTTACAGCTGTCTTCTGAGGATTGAAAAGAGTCTTTCAGTCTTTACTTCCATCTCAGGATCCTTTCTTTCATGTCTGCTGGATGGCAGGCATCTGGATCCATATGCTCTGCTCATCTGTGCAGGGCTGAAAGACATGAGAACAGGGTTCCCTCCCCCATAGAAAATGCATTGTTGGAGGATTAGAGATAAGCTCTGTGTGTGTGTGTGTGTAGTGGTGGTGGGTAGATAGCTTGCAGGCAGAGTTGGAAAAAAAAATCAGTATTGCATTTTCTAAACAGATAAACTGGTAACAATCTGGGGATATCACAGATGAGAAAAAGGGAGCTGGATTCACATGCTTCAGGAAAAGAGATGAACAGCTAAAATCATTTAAACACATACAGTAAATACAAGGGTGAAACTTTTCTTGTAAATGAGCTTAAAACATTCCCTCATAACCTTTGGTTGTTTCTTTAAGGTACAGGGAGGGGAGGAAGAAAGAATATTTATCTTTACTCTGTTTTTGTTGGTCAAACAAACACAAAGTAAAGGCTCCTCCCTACCCCCTTCACTCAGTTTTCTGGGCCCAACAAACGGAGCGAAGGCAATTTCTGCCAATTTACTCTTTTCTTTCTTTGAACAATTTAAAATTCTTAGTCTTTTTGGATTGGAGAAATTTTATAGTTACAATTACCTGGAGGGTACACAAAGACCTAGACACACATATACACAAGGATAAGGAGAAAATTAGAGGGTGGGGGAAAGAACTCTCAGGTTTACACACCCTAGTCATTCCCAGCACAAATCTCAGTTAAATTAGGGAAGGCACAAATCTTAACAAACAAACCACGTGGTTAGATAGAAGACAGAGAGAGACAAAAAGATAAAAACAGAAACACCAACATTTTCCCTTTTCTTTAAAGTACCTTTATTTAGCCAAATCGGTTTTCTTGTGTCATCCTTCAGCAAAGCCCATTTTCCACACACTTCTTTTAGCTTTTTCCTATTCTAACAGTTCCCCAAGAGGGGTTTCCAATGCTCCCCATGATCCTGCTCAGATGTGGGGCTCACTTTAGCTCAGCTGGGCCTGCCACTACTAGTTTTCAGAACAAAAGGGTCTGCGAGGACTCTGTTCCCTTTTAGAGTATGCACCCCTCTTTCGCAGGGAATCTTGTCCATCAGTTTTCGAGTCAAAAAAGAGAGAGGCCGGAGGACCTGCTGCCTTCGCACAGTTTCCCAGGAGGGGGTTCTGTAATTGTTGGCAGTGAGTATGAGCACCTCCTACACTCTTTACACACAATGGGCCTTTGCTTTTTTTGCTTTCACAGGACAAAAGCAACAACAACAACAACAACAAATTTTCTTCCCATCTGCTTACTTTCTCTCATTCTCTTTCTCATCCCATTTTTACACACACTCTCCTTTCCCTAACAAAAGATCCTGTGCTCTGGCCTGACCTCAATATTTTTCAGGCTCTCTTGGTAAAACACACAGAGGAAGCAAGATCCAGCTGTGATTGGGAGAAGGATCCCATCACGCGCACACATGCAGGCATGCACACATTTCCCACACTTAGCCATGCTTTAAAATTAAATTTTAGAAAATTAAAATTTAGAGGTACTCACCTTCTTTCCAAGCAGCCTTTGAGCTCAAATTCAAAACCCTTTTAAAACCTAGTTCCAAATGGCTACGGTCCAGGAAAATCCACCCGCAGACTCAATGGGGTCTGTGCCAGCATGGGAGGCTTACCTGGGCCATATCCATTGGTTAGGTTAGCTTGGAGTCCCATCTTCGGGTGCCAAATGTTGAAAGAAATGTCCTTCTGGGTTCAGCTCCAAGTGGGGGAAAAGACACTAGAGACATGGAGGCTGCTTGGAAAGATGGTTTAATGATGGATAGGACCACATGGCTTGAGTCCTGAACAGAAAAGGTGATCGCATGCTTAATGTTGGGTGAAGAAAAAGAAAATCCAGCAGGGCTGGAAGTTCCTGGCTTTATACTCTCTGTTTGACCTCACCTGTTTCCTGTTCCTGTGTAAGAAAGGTATTCTGATTGATTGTCAGACTCCCATGGGCCCAAGTTTGAGTTTCCAGGTGCCATGTGGTGAGTGGAGTAAAGGGCTAATACTATCATTAGGGTGATCAGACATCCCGCATTTGGCGGGACAGCCATGCCTTTTCATAATTTTTCCCGCGTCCCGGGGCATTCTCAAAATATCCCTCTTTAATTTTGGCGCCTTCTCGCTCGCTCCCCCGCCCATCCGCTGCCGCTCACATGGGCAGGGTACTGTAGCGAGTGAGCAAGCGGATGGGCGGGGAGCGAGTGAGCCGCTCATTCGTTCCCCCGCCCATCTGCTGCCGCTCGCATGGGTGGGGTGTAGCGAGTGAGCGGGCGGATGGGCGGGGGAGCGGCTCGCCTTTCCAGCCCCACTTCCACCCGGACAAGCCATGGGAAAGCCTCCGCCTCTACGAAAAGAGCCACCTGTGTGTGTGGCCCTCGGTGGGGTCTGGAAGCGGAGCCTTTCCCCAAGCATCCCTCGCGCACTTCAGGGGCCGGCAGGCGAGGCGAGCGCAATGGCCAGAGACTCTCCCGCGGCACCACTGTTCCCAAGGCAAGAAAACACCGCGCAGCACTTTTTAACTCCCGCGCAGCCACAGTGATTTGTTGTGATGAGCACGGGGCGACTGGACTGACGGTAAGCCCCCGCCACCACCGGACTAACTGCTGCTGCCTCCTCCTCCTCTAACAGCACCACCGGATTTGCTACCCGGCGCTGTGGCTGAGGTGAAGCCGCCAAAACTCCCGCCGTGCTTTTGAGGAGCCTTGAGGCCACGGGAGCCAGTAGGAAGACGGCGGAGAGGCGGGAGCAGGAAAAAAGGCCCGATGGCTCCTCAAAAGCACGGCGGAGGAGGAGGGGGCAGGGCAGGGGTAATGCTCAGGTGCTCCGAGCAGAGGGGGAGGAAGCACCGCTGCTGCCATGGGCGGGAGCTTTCGCGGCTTCACCTCAGCGCCAGGCGGCAAAAATTTTAATCAAGAACACCCCCCGCCCCGCCCCGCCCACCAATGGTGTCCCGCTTTACCAATTTAAAAATCTGGTCACTTTAACTATCATGCCTTAATCCCATCACCCTGGAGCTGAAGGGAAGAAATCTTTATTATGTAGAATCGTCTGGCTTGGGCATTTTAATGGGCCATTAAGAAAGTGGAGGCTATTAAGAGTGAGTCTGTTTCCTGCCTAAAAACTTGTTTCTCCATTTCTGATCCAGGGAAATGTAATATTCTGCCTTTTCAATATTTCCTGGGATATTTAATTTTTCTAGGAGATGGCTGGGTTTTAATTTTCTACAACTGTAAACCCTCATATAGTACAACTGAAGTTGTGTTTGCAGGATTTCAAGAGTGGATTAATTTTATGCTAATAAGATTATAGCCTTAGGCTTTACAACTTTTAGCTCACTTGTTTTGGGTCAAGAGCTGCATGTGGACTGATGTGTATCAGGTCATACTCCAAAAATTATTGGGTGGACTAATTTGCTTTGAGTTCATGTTCTTTAATTAAAATTGTTATAATGAATATAATCATTTCCTAGATACAAATTTAATAGGACTGTGCAATGCTTTAAAGTCTGCATCAAAAGGATGCATCTGCCTATAACTACACACCTTAAAATTGCCAAGATTGAGAAACACTGATCTAGAGTTTCACAGTCCAGCTGTAACATCCATACTTATCGCAGGGCTTATCACAATGTGAACTCTACTTGTGAATTTATGATTTGGGAGGCAGGTTTGGTTTTACAAATGAATCTGGAGAAATATAGCAAAGTTGAAAGTTGCCACAGAATAGAGATATTTCTCAACTTACAACCATTAATTTATTGATTATTCGAAGTTACAATGGCACTGAAAAAAGTAATTTATGACTGTTTTTCACATGATAAAAATTCAGACAATTGGCGACTGGCTCACATTTTTGATGGTTGCAGTTTCCCAGGATCATGTGATCACCTTTTGTGACCTTCTGACAAGCAAAGTCAGTGGGGAGCCATGTTACTAATTTAACTGCATTGATTCTTTTAACAGCTGTGGCAAGAAATCTTCCCATCTCTGGTAAGTCTACTACTCCTAGTCCTCCTGGTATTGCTAATGCCCCAAGTATGTAGATCATAGTTGTCAAATTTACATAGCACTTGTGAGAGTTTCCTACATTGATATAAAGATCGAACTCTCCATGTTGCAATTTGTGTTGTAAATTTTCCACTGTATCTATCTACAATCAACCATTGGATGTCCTTTACCCCAATGCCATCGTGCCATGGTTTAACCTTTCATGCTGTTGTTGATGATTATGATCGTTATGGTCATTACAGTTGCTATGATCACTAGAGACTTTAAGTTTGCTTGAAGTTTCTTTAGCTCTTTTTAGTTTTATGGGGTACAAGTGCTAACCCTACGACCAACTCTCCTCACTTTATCCGGACTTGGGACTGGTTTGGTTATCTCAAACAGATTTGTCTCAGGTGGAGTTATTTTTTATAGCCTATATTATTTGCATATAACTACTGTACTTTATTTAGTAGATGATAGTTAAACAAATAACATAGACTACTGTTTATTTCAAAAGCACCATCAGATTATACATTGTCAAGGTTATGATTAACCAGAGAGAAAGAGACAACGAGCAAGAGAGAAGAAAAAAGAAAGAGGAGTCCTTAAGACATTTATACATTAAACTGCTATTGACAGAACTACTAGTTTTTGAAATTAAAACAATGTTTCATTTATTATTAAAACAATCATAGCTTTCCTTGTGATTCCTTCATGAAATCTCAAAAATCTAGGTTAAACTAAACTCCCTCAGGAAGCATATCAAATATTGATTTTCAGAAATAACAAATGTCAGTAGTGACAATTTGTTCTTCCATACAAAGTAAGTCCAATTGATTAAAATGGTTAACTGCTGACATACACTTGAGCAATCAAAGAACACTGTCTTTGAGTTCAGAGGACTTACAAGAACATCACTTTGACTGGACAGAAAATGGCTTCTTCTGAAGTTACTTATTATAGTAGAAATAAATTGAGCTCAGCTTTGATTGTATATGCTCATTATTAAAATCTGATTGACCACTTTGAATTACAATGTTATATATTAATGTATTTAAAAGATACAGCATATGAACAGAACTAATGCAATGCATCTTATTTTTCCAGTTTGTAAACAAAATTTTAAGACAAAAGTCGATTAATCATTGCAATATTATTGACATTTCTTTTCTTCTGTACCTGCCAAAACATTTTTGCAGGCTTTTTGCTGAGTCAAGGAGATTAGATTTATTAATTTTATAGTGTTAGTATTCTGATATTTAAACTAAAAGTTGTCTTTTCCTATTTCTGTCATGTTTGCAACAGAAGGAAACAACTGAGAGTTCTTTATTTTCTGCTACTTTGTAAATGTGGATTTCTGTAGTTCTGTCTTAAACAGAATTGCAGAATAATCCACATTGGGCAATTGAGACATGTGCTTTTATCAAAGAAATGCATTATAATCTCTTTACCAACCCTTTAAACCAAATTGTTTGTACTATACATTTTATACATATACGATTTTATTTACATACTGATATTTGTCTAATTGTATATAACCTATTTTATTTACAAATTGATATTCATCAAATTATTTAAATTGGTATGTAGTTCCTCTCTCCCCTATTAAACTGAGAAATAACCTTGTTCTCAACATGCCTTTCCAGTATTTTAGGAATTCTGAATAATGAAAGATCCTCATTATTTCCGTGAGGCAAAAGTACCAGACATTGTTTTCAATGTTCAAAATGCATATCCTTTCAAATTAACTCTAGAGGTAAGTAGTAAAAATTTTAAATCTCTTTCACAGTTATGTGATTATTTTTCTGGCTTTATTAAGCTTCTTTAAACTTTCCCAATATTTATCAGCTAAATCTGATGTATTATCATAGTTTCATTCCATATTTGAAATATTTTTGTTAGATTACATTTCAAATCGACTGTGAACTATTTTTGGTTTTGCTTTGTTATAGTTGGTAATCATATCCAATTTGCTGTGACCAAGAGTTCTCCTTTTATCAACTCTATTTATGTTGCTGTTGTTCTCCATTGGCATATCCTCAGAGGCATCAAGGAATCTAGGAACTGCGCCCTTCATCTCATAATGTACAGATTTAGTAGGATTGTTAATGAATTCTAATTGATTGTATCCATGATTTAGTGGTTTGTCATCCTTATGTAGTTTGCTTGCATTTTCAACTGGTTGAGTATAAAGGAACTTCTTGTTATCTTTTGTTCCCATATTCTCAGAAACATATCCATTTCCTGTATTGTCAGCTAATATCGGTGAAGATGCTGATAGCAAAGATGTTTTAAGCTTCAATAAATTAGAAGCATCATTGAGTGGAGGCTTTAATTTATCTAATATGTTGCAGTTAGAGTCTGGCAACTCCCTGGGATGGTATCTCAAGTCATTATGTCCTATTAAGCCTGAAATGGTCTTTTTTGTTTCACATGGAGTTAATTCTTTCTTTTCACAGAATACATTGGAAATTGATTGGTTATGATATGGTGATTTTTTGATAGTCACAACACTGGAATTTGAAAGGGTACTTGACGGACTGACACCTTCATACTCATTCCATTGAATATGTTTTAAAATGGGCTCAAATTTCTGCATGGTCTTGTAAGGAGCAGATGTGGAATTTTCAGCATTGGGCATTCCAAGATGATTCACCGAACAAGATTCAGCATATATGCATCGGAACTCTCTGTCAAAATCATCAACAATTTTTCCTTTGAAGTGCATCACTAAACAGGTATGTACCTGGCTGCACAGCCATGTGAAACTGAAATGGAAATAATTCAGGGACAACATGAAACATCAACATATAATTAAATTGTACACATTTAAAAGATTGAAAATCCATTAGACAGCAATATTTATTTACAATATTAGTACTATTTTAAGTATGTTTATCAGCATATCTTTAGCACTATTGCTGCAATACAACAGTGTACCATCATTACTATTTTAAAGTATTGAGAAAATAATAAGTGGAACAGTTTGATGGTCAAAATCTTAGATTAGTTTAGTGTATATGTGTGTTTTTACTGTGTTAGGCAATAAAGGAAGGTAGTAGCTGAGCATGCAAACTAGTTATTATGGTTAAATTGTTATAGATAAACAGTTAAATGACAGACATAAGAATTATAAGGAATTGGTTGCAAGTTAATTATAGATTTCAAAGGTCATACTTATGGTTTAAGAGGAGGAAATCTGTAGCCACCCAGTGTGACTGGAGCTCATTTAGAGAAGAGTTACAAAATGACACTGTTGAGAAGAATTCTTGAGCATTTAAAAATGATACAGAAAAATAATTCTATTAATCTTAGATTAATTGGTGGGAGATTTTTAATCAAATAATCAGTGATATCTAATCCCTAAATCTTTTAAAAGCAGCAGATCAGACTGCCAAATTATATAACCATGGCCAACTTCCTCCTGGAATCTTTTTAAGCTTACATTTTGGGATGATATATTGCATACACTAAGATACTTTGAGATGGTTTAATATGGTAGCATGGCATGGAGTTGGCAGGCTTCCTGTAAGTAAAGAGGGAGGACAAAGGTAAAGCTGCTATTAAATATTTGTGTTGGTGAGTCAAGTGTAGATTGTTCAGGTGGAAGAAAGACTATGCATTATCAATCAAGGAAGTAGTTGCAATTAAAGCAAAGAAAAATCATTTCCCTTCAAAATGTAGTCAAAGGTTTGCCAACTAAAGCAAAAATAACTGAAGGTTAACTAGTACAATAAGTAAAATGAATGTTGTGCTGTTGTGATGTATCATTTCTTGCAGGGAAAGGGTAATTGAAAGTAAATGTACTGACTGGGTGAGGTGACACTTTCCCAGGCAATGTTGGTGTCAGGTTTCCGAAAGATGCCCCAATTAATTCATGAGCCTTGAGCCAAGTTTCAAATTAAAACCAGTCATTTATTAGGAGCACTATTTTGACCATACTCTATTGCAGTCAGATCTAAGCCTCATTTGAATTATGGCTGAACTTTACTCCTGTTCCTTCCCTCCCCTCAATCTGTGTCATAAATCACATTCTCCAATGAGGTGCATCCCTCACAAGCCATCTGTAGTAATCTGAGATCCAACTCTCGCTGAAGGTATGCGTGGAATGTGCTCCCCCCCCCTTTCCCTACCATGGCAAGTTTATGAGTTGACAGTTGGTTCATGATCTAGAGATTCAACCTATCCCCAATGATTTCCCTTGTCCCTCTAGATCTGGAAGAAGAGAGAGACTCCAGGTCCTGTCGGTGAAGCAGTGTTTTAGAAAGCATGGCTTCTTTCTCATGCTGTCCGGAAGAGATATGCACAGCTCCAACTCTGTTGGTTTTCCAAAGGAGGGAACACTTCTCAGCAAGCACTGGGCCCAAATTGTTAATAAAATTCTGGCTTGTGGGTATGCAACATGCTGGCAATGTGCTTTTTATAGGGGCCTCAACTTGATTTTTAAAAATTGATTTGGATTATGTACTTATGCTCTGACTTTTGTTGACTGCCCAGGAGCCCATTCATTAGATTAATAGCCCTATAAATTATTTACAGGGTTGATCATCCTTGGAGGTATCTGCCTGTTTTACCAGATGAGATAGGGTGGACATGTTCCAGGTGCCATTCCTTAAATGCCATCCTGTAGGACCTTGGAGACACATCTTCTCCATGACTAACCTAGTCCTTTTAAAAAAGTCTCCCCCATGAAATTTGGACACCCCCACCCTCATTCTGAGCTTGGGATGCTGTGGCACTTTGGTGGGAAATGTTACATCTTTTGCAGGGTTAGTTTATTTTTTTTTTAATGGAATGTTGCTATGAGCCACCTAGGATTATCATCTATAACAGGAATTTCCAACCTTGGCAACTTTAAGCCTGGCGGATTTCAACTCCCAGAATTCCCCAGCCAGCAATGCTGCCTCACAAAGGGCCAGACCAGGAACACCTCATCAGTACTAGGAGGAAGACGATAGCCAAGGTCAGCTTAGGGTAGCAAGGTCAATGGAATGTATGGTGATATTGGTGAAGGCAGAGTGCAGGGCAGCCAAAAGAACAGAGATGGGAAGAGGTAGTTAGGTAGGGTAGAATTGAAGGGAAGGTGAGCATAGCGAGGCAGCAGAAGCATGATGTCCTGGCCTAATGACCATGTGGTCCTGGCCTAATAATGACAATCAGGAGTACTGAAACTCTTAAGCACTGCAGTCATGTGATATTTTGCCTAATAATTATATGCTTAGCAATAAACATTCTGGTCCCAATTAGGGCGATTAAGCAAGGAGTCTCTATATGCTGCTCTCCATTCCTTGGAGCTAGTACAAGACAAACATGTAATATAATAATTAGGGGGATCAAAATTCCCTAATTCACTTTAAGGATATATATATTTGCAATATTACAATGCGTTCCTGTGCTTGTTTTTGAGGAGGAAATGCCATAACACTTAATAGGCTTTTATCTTAGAATACTTTTCCCTAAGCATATTCTTTCCAACTGTTGAGATTTCCGCTTCTACAACCTTCAGTTGACTAGAAAGTTATAAAAATTCGGCACCTCTGAATTTTTAGACTGTAGGGCTGGGATAGGATTTAGAATTTAAAATTGGAATCCTAAACCTCTGTTATAGGAGAGACATTTAAAAAAAAATCTTTAAAAGAATTATTTGATATATGTTTTAGTATGATTTTTTTGTACATTTACAAATGGCACATTCACCTTTTGCAAATTTCATTTTCCTTCCACTTAAATGGAAGATACACAGTTTTGTGTAGCACTACAACAATCTTAGACACCTGATCCGTAAGAAGCATACAAAGCACTGTAATTTTAAATAAAAGTAATTTAAACAATAATTTAAATAATTTGCTACATTCATTTAGTCAAGGGTGTCTAAAAGGCATGGTTAAAAAAAAATCAAGTTGCTAGTTGCAACTGTGCAATAGAAACTCTGACATCTTGGCTTTTTTTTAACCATACCCTGCAATCACTCTGAGTTAGGACCGATTAGTCCCAGAAATCTCTAGTCAAACAGGCAATGCCCTTTGCAAATGACATTATTCTGAAGTATACTTGTTACGTCTCACCTGTAAGTCCCTGCAAGGACTTGTTCGCAATCTATCAATACAAATTTCTCAAGGGCTTGTCCTGTAAGCTTCTTGCCAGCTTTACTATAGTATATGTCTCCACTTACAGATCGTATGCGCATATTCTAAAATAATAAGAAAAGCATAAGAAAGATTCAAAACAGATACCGCTTACTTTCTGTGCAGAGCTTATATATATTGTAACCCTATGAGTGAACATGAATCTTAGAATTAATGATTGCAAAACATACCTAAACCAATAAATGTTTACATTTTTTTTTGTAAAAACCAGCACTTATGCTTCGTTAATTGTATCAGTTTTAACCCCAGTTTTATCATTTCTTTCCAGAAATCTCTTGTAAAATTTAAAGGATATAAAATTCCAGTCTAAATTAAGTATATCAAATATAACCACTGCAAATGGCATGACCAGCAATTGATTTGCTTGGTGTTTTATTAGTTAATGCATTGGGAACAGTGGACATAATTTGGAATTTTGCACGTTTGATATAGTCTCTCTCACAAAATGGTTGTTAAGATTGATGCAGCCAATCACAAAATGTCCATTTATCAGAAGGAAAATTGAACATCCCGATTTTATTTCCTAAGGGGACTCCTAAATATATTATTGGAAATTCAGGTTATGCTCAAGATGGTATTTTATTTTGCAGCATACATGCTTTCCTATTATTTTTATTTAAAAGAATAAGAAAAATAAAACTAGGTAGCATAGAGAATTTGGAAAGCACTAAGTAATATGTTGGTGGGCACACAATAGACTGCTCAGTCTCTGATGATGGAAAATTAGAAACAGTATCATTTCAGTAATTTCCAGCCCTTATTTCAATATTTGAAAGCTGCAGTTGCTCTGGAAGAATGGAAAATTACTGATAATAGATAAAATGACAATAATTTCCAAATGGCAGGGGTTGTGGGGGGGAATAAAATGCTCTTGTAGAATAGAGCATAGTTAGTCCTCTAATTACGACCATAATTGAGCCCAATTATGTTGCTAAGTGAGATAATTGAGTTTTGCCCCATTTTAGGACTTTCATAGTAGTGAATCATAGTAATTGTTAAGTTAGTAATTCAGTTGTTACGTGAATCTGACTTCCCCACTGACTTTGCTTGTCATAAGGTTGCAAAAGAAATGACGTGACTTCAGGACACTGCAACCGTCATAAATATGAATCATTGTCATGCGTCTGAATTTTGATCATGTGACACTGGGGATCCTGCAATGGTCGTAAGTATGAAAAATTGTCATAAGTCACTTTTTTCAATGCTGTTGTATCTTTGAATAGTCCCTAAATGAATTGTTGTAAATCGAGGACTATCTGTAGTTAGTAGTTAGGCTTATACTCACATTGAAAATGCCATAGTCACCCCAAAAGAAGATATCCATGAAGTGGACATATAGTATTACTGCCTCAACTAAAAACAGGTTGAACAAATATGCAATATAAATCTAAATCCAAACTAATACTTTGCTTCCGAACCTAGGTTTATACTCCAGAAAAACAGTCCCAGAGATTCTTTTTCTCCTGCAAACACATGTACTGTATGAGAGCTCTGTATGTGTGTTTGTTTGTTTGTTTGTTTGTGTGTTTATATATAAAACAACTGTATTTGATTAAAATTGTTTGCAAAATACAGTACCCTAATAACAAAATTAATTAATTGATCTTCCATTTGCAAATGCCAATCATTTTCACTCTCAGATATAAATGTCAATGCACAAACATTCCCTTGCCTTTTTAAACAGAAACAACAGCAACAACAACAACTAGAATAGATAGGGTAAATGGAAGTGACAGCTATTTTGACTCTTTTAACACACACACACACACACACACACACACACACACACAACATACACCTGTAGATCCTCCTGGTCTGTTTCAATATAATCTTATGCTGAAATTCTCTCAATTCTGTTGAGCATCAGAAGTAAATTTCACTCTTTTGTAATATATAAAGGTGGCAAGCGTGAATCAATTAAAGCCAATCAATTAAAATAATTCAATGAAAGTAATGTGCAGCTTTTCATCTCCTTTATATTGAAGCACAAGGTTAAAAATATGGACAACTGTGATTGTGGACTGTTTTTTTCCCCAGTAAATAAGGTTTATTTATTAACTTCAGGCACTGTTTTGCTTTGGGCTTTTCTTCATTCAATGGGTATGTGAAAGACAAATGTTGGAGATATGATATATATCAGCACATAATTCTTTGAAAGGAAATACTTAAAATGTTTACTTGCCATCCAGTTGCACCTTATGCTTCAGCCTTGTTGTTTTACATGGAAAATAGGTTATAACTCAACCCTCAATTATCCAATAAAGGTGCATTATATTACTGATAACAGAAAAGGGGTAAATATGCTTTGGAAAGTATCCTAGAACTGATGTTTTATAAGAGAATCATTACAGATCCCCAAACAGTCAACTGTCTATCAAGGACCCTAGGAAGGAAGGAAGGAAGACCTTATACTGCCATTGTTGTTGTTGCCCTTTGATTTCAATTATTGCCTTTAGCTGAACAAACTAACCCATGTTCATCTGAGTGATGAGAATGACTGAAATAAGAGCAAATTTAAAATTCTCTTTTTTCCCTCACTTTCATGTTCCATTACATCATATTTTAATATTGGCAATTAAGTAAAAATATATATATATATAACTGATTGAAAACATACCAGAAAGTCATCCATGGTGACCTCCATTTTGTTGCACATTTCTGTAAACTCCTTTAGGTTTTTTTCATCAAGGATCAGATAAACAGGAACCCGACGTTTGTTTGAAGCTTCTATCAGATCACTGAGTATTTCCATATCTGTGAATTGATCCATCACAATTGCAATCACCTGCACAATTTTTTGGTAAGTTGGGGTAAAATGGAGAATAGAACAGAAGACATTGTCAAAACATGATCAGTGGATCTGCCCTGTTAAACAACCCAAATATCCATATAAGACCCTTTTTAAGTGCTTTGGACTGCAATTTTTTCAAACTTTCATCAAGGCTTTTTCTGAGTAAATATGCATAGAATTGCACTATCGGTTGGCTTTAATAAAACAAGAAGGGCAAATATAGTTAGCACCTAAAGTCAGTTTTGAAACTTTGTTCCATAGTGCTTCCTCACTAATTACTATTTCTGAATCTTTTTCTTTTCTTCACTCTTGTTTTTATGGAGAATCCAGAGAAAGCTATGGGCAAATGATTGCATTCCACAGCGACTGAGCTTTTACAATATATATCTTTTCTATCACACAGAATTATGAAAAGCTATAATCTAGTGACTCTTCCCCCTGTATGTGTGATGTAAGGCACCTTGCATGTTATAGACTGGTAGATTTGTTCCAGAATTGCTTTCCATGTCCATTAACATTTTATAATGATGACATTCCACATGCCAACATTCCAGGAAGGAACCAAGTAATTAGTCTCTATTATAAATCTTGATTACCATGAAGTGTATGTACAAACTGGGAGTGTACCTAATTCTTCTACTCTTTCTACATTCTCCTGCTGCTTTCTCTTCTGACAGAACAGTTCCAGGAAGAATTGATGCAAAACTTGGGTTCAAATGTAGCAGATTTGGGCGGCAACATTTTGAAGAGATTACAGTGTTGTAAATATTTTGAAGATGGAGAAGGAATTGCCTTGGTGCTCAGAGGTCCATTGTGTTTCCCCTGGCAGAGCAATACTTACCCCATGCCTTCCATAGACTTTATTAGATGGTCAGAATGCAAAGAAATAAGGGGAAAGGAAATAGATATACCATGTCTGAGCTGCAAAAAATCCAGATGCCCACTAGCAAATTCTCGATTTTGAGAGTCTTGCCTTGAGATCCAGAGAGTTCTCCTTACATTTCATTTTAAATGTGTTCCCATTTTGAAAAAAATCTTACCAACTAAGAAAACAGTTCAGAGGACAAAAGCTAGGTTAACTTTGTCCTATGATAAATTTGTTTTCTATTTGCAAGGAATTTCAAATGTAGATGGAGCATTCAGAAGTGGCATCTCTTGCAATTTAAAATTATCTGCAGTTATCCACTCCAAACACATGAATCACATAGAACTTCTAATTACTTTTCAAAGAAGAATTTAGGCAATTTTTGGACTCTTGGGCTTCTAATACATGCCTGAACAGCACTGTAGCCCACAATAATCTTACTTGGGGTTGCTTAAACTTCTTGACCTACCTATGGGTTTTTAGAAATTGTTTTAATTAAATCAGCATTCTGTAAACAAAGTGTCCATCTTAAAGATTGTTCTTACTTTAAAACATGTTCCTTTATTTCACACTGACTCCAAAGGCATCTTACAAAAACCAAATGATTTGTTTGGAAAATGCCTATCCACCTCCCTCCACAAAAAATTCAGAGTGAACTGAAGTGGGAGAGAGTCTATTTGGATTAGTAGGAGTGGCAGAAGCTAGTTTACTTGCTGGTAAATGAGTATTTTGATATCATCCATGCCTTTCATGCCTCTTATTTTGTAAGACTTTCCTGTGCTATGTTGTCAGAAAACCACATGTGCTCACTGTATCCAAAAATTCCTGCTCTGAAGATGTGATTGTAGACTCTTATCAACCAGAGAACAGCCTCCACCTCAAATTGATGAAGCCCTATTTATCTAAGCATTCATTCATGCCTTTCTCTTCCGCCTACCAAGATGGTTTACATTTAGAAAGTAAAATCACACTTAATTAAACTATGGCAGCCCATTTACCGTCTGTGCCAAAACATCCTAGAGAAAAATTTGGATTGCAATGCTTTCTCCAGAGCAAAAATTTGGGAGCACTTCAATTTTCAGGAGGCATCCTATTCTGCCTGCTCACTGCCTATGGGAATCACACCCTCTCAAAAGAATGTAAAGAGCGGCCTAGATTTAGCTAAGAAAGAGAATCCGATAGGTATTTGATCCATCAAGTTTACTGGTTTTGGCATCGGCATTCATTCTGCTTTATTTTGATAAGGCATTTCTGTCAGCCAGGTTACATCCTGTGTATTTGAGATAAATTTATAGGAGTAAATGAATGGATAGGAGAAAGATATTCTAAATGTCTCTTTTATACAGAAAGCCTTTTAAAAAAAACCCTATCTCCTTCCATCGGGCATTTTTCTTTCATCTTTTATTCCATCTGACTTTGAATTATTCAGAATTTCTAAGGGAAAGCCATTTGCAAAACAGAATTATATATTTTTTAAAATAATAATTCCTGTTTATTTTATGCAACATTCTCAGACTTTTGTTGAGTAGACTAACTATGCTAACTGCCCAAAACCTTCCAACATTGACTGAATGAAAATCTATTTAAATTTCAAATCTCACACATCTCTTACAATTTTCCATTAAGTAATTTCAATAGGGACACAAATGAATAAAGTCTGGAATATTGGTTTTGCTGCAACAGTCTTTGAGTAGAAGTGCACACTCACACAGGAATATTTTGGGATGATTACTATACAAATATATACCAGTTTGGTGTAATGGTTAAGACATCTGGCTAGAAACTGGGAGACCAAGTTTTAGTCCCACTTTCAGAACAAAGCCAGCTGGATCCTTTCCTCTCAGCTGTGGGAAGGAGGCAATGGCAATCCACTTCAGAAAAACTTTTGGAAAACACACACACACACACACACACACACACACACACACAGGACATATATGTGTGTATGATCTATACAGTCTGCAAAAGTGGGGAATCTAGTTGGATTTTGAAGCAAATATCTTGGAAAACAAAGAAAAGAAATCTGATAACTAATTCATAGACATTCCCTGGGAAAGTCACATTGTATGTAATGTTTTCCATATTTATTACTCATCAAAGTACTCCTTCAAAGTACTTCTTTGTTAAGCCTCAGCTGACTGTAGCAAAGGCGGCCAAATTGAAGGCTCAATAGCTAGGTGTGTGTATGGAAAATTTTTATCTACCGCCTAAGGGCTATACCTACTTTAAATAATGCAGTCATAAGCATTTTCCTCACAGTTTAACACAATATGGAAATTCTGGTTCTAAAACAAAGAGCAATTACTCCTCTGATCTTTGCATAAGATATCCAGGACAGGCTCAGACTCCTTTGCTCCATAACTGTGAAGTATACATTCCAAAGCTGCTATGATTTCATTTTAACAAAATACTATGCAATGTAACCATTGGACTATCAAACATTGTTCTGTTCCTAAACTACTTTGAATAGTCTTCAAAATAAAAAGTGTCCAGTTCTGCTTATTTGTTACCTTGGAACACGTGCGAACGTGTTCCAGCATAGCTCAGAAAACTAAAAGCCAAAGAACAAAGCTCATTTCTTTCTGCATGATTACTATTTGTTAAATATAAAACTCATACACACATAACAAAAATAAATCCATCCTATAATATATTAAAAGTATGGGCAGAGTAAGAATTAAAAAAAATAAAAATAAAATGGGAGCCAGCAGTTCTAATTTTTTAATATATTTTAAAAACTATTCCGATTAACTTTATCTCCTCTTTTTCAATGCCTTAAAATGTTTCACTTACTGTCTTGGCCTTGCTTATTAGAGATCGAAGTAATTCTTTCACATTGTTTGCCTTGTCCCTTTGGAAATACAAGCTGACTTCTGTTCGGTTGAGCACTGTGACAGAAGGCATCATAGGCCAACCGAGCTCCAGTTGAGGGGGATCAATATCTGACATGAATGGGAAGTATGTCCCAGATGTCACCTCAGAGAGGAGAGATTCCCTGTCCATGCTGTCAGCTCTTGAGAATCCTGCCTCCAGCCCCTTCTTTGGAGATTCTGGGATGCTTTGGATGTGCTGGCTCATGTAAGCCATGTCCATTGTGGAGAGGAAGGGTAGTTCTTTTTCTTTAGTGATGACTTGCAGATAGCCAGTTTCTCCTTGTTCCAGGAAGGCATCCACAGCTAGCCTGGCAGTCTCGCTATGCTGTAGCATTGAAGGGCTGGCTTCTTTCTTCCAGGGCTTTTTCAGATCTTCCAGTCGATTTTTCAGTTGCCCAATGCTCCCTTGGGAATTCCCAAGGCTTTTGGGGAACCAACTCATGCCTCTAGAGCTGGGTGATAAAGCACCAGAATCCTTGATGTTCCCTTGGCAGAGGGATATTCTGAGCTTGACTTTATAAATCCCTGTAATTCCACAGTGAAGATGTCCAGATGAAGAAAAATCACCACGAACAATTTTGTTTTATTTCTGGTTTTACTTCTTTTTTTTCCTAGATATGCCCCTGTTCCTAGGGAGAAAATTAGCTCAAAATTCTAATTTCCATGGCTTGTTTTGATGCTGTCTTCCTTATGGAAATGCTAAGAAAAGTTTCTTCCTCTTCTTTACAGGAGCTGCTGCTTTTAGGTATGCTTCCTCAAGCAATAAGACTCAGCTACGTTCCCGCCCAAAAGTGATTTCTCTTTGCAGTCAAAGCACTGAAACCTGTTTTGTAAGTTTTATTGCCTTGAGAGGAAATGGGAATGTTGAAACTTGTTCCAAGGTCAATGTGGTTTATGCAATACCTACAAACATGCATAAATGTTAAAACAATGTAATAACCTGGAAATGAGAGGAAAACTGCAATGCATTTATTAGCATCCATTCTATTTTTCTATTCAGGTATTGAAGAAACAAAAAGAGAATTGCCAGTGCCACAAGACTCTGCAAATTGCTTTAATTCAGAGCAGAGAAATGTTTATTCACAATGCCCCAAGTCCAGATTTTGTTGAAATGCAACAAGGAGGATTAGGTTGTTTAACTTTAAATCTTCATGTAATTTTCCTATTCTAATTTGCACTCCTATTTGTCTACTGCTTCCATATTTTTCTCTCGGTATGTGTGCATAGAAAGTAGGACTATAGGCATGATACAGAGATTTGAAGAAAAATAATAATAAATTTAGTTTAGGAAATTTAGATAGAAAGAAGGGATTATGATGCTTTTTGGATTAAATTTGCAGCTTCTACCAAAGAGAGAAAATCAGGAGCCCAAGCATGCTATTATTGTTAATAACTTATCACTATTTTTACCATCAGCTAGGGGCAGGGCTGGGAAACAGAAATTTGAGTGAGTTGGTCTTTACTGAATAAAAATCATGGAAGCTGTGCGCCATTTCTATTCTTGGTTAACACTTTAATGTTTATATGAATAATATTGGGTGGAGTGAATAATGGCTAAATATCTTCTATAGACTAGCATCTAAAGGTTTTGCCTTTGTCCTAGTAGAGTGTGTGTGTGTGTGTGTGTGTGTGTGTGTAAGCGTGAATGTGTGTAGTTCTATTACCTTGGGCCAATCACTTTATCTCAGTCCTAGGAAGGAGCCAATGACAAAACACTTTTGAAAGCTTTCAGAAGAAAACTGCAAGGACTTGTCCAGGCAGACTCGGAGAATTGGACATAATTGAATGGAAGAAAAAAATTGATATGAGATTCCAGGCTTGCCCAAAATTGTAAAAGTTGTTAATTTAAGAGCTTTAAATTCTAGCTATATTTGAGCTACTCAATAAGTAGTTGAGTGAATAACATTTTAATGTCTCACTGTTATGATTAGCCATAAAAACTAGAGAATTTGAAGGAAAGGGGGTGTTTGGACTGCAGGCACTGTGGTGGAAAAACCAGTCTAAAACTCCTTAAACCCAAATGTTTCTTTTTTCCAAAAATTATGTGGCAGCTGCTTAATAAATCTATCTTGCTGAGTTAGAACCACCAAGCTTGTAATTTTATTGATAATTTGCATGTTTCCCCATCTAGCCTTCTGTTGGGTTACAACTCTCATTACCCAGAAGCAGCAAGGATTTATGTAACTGTAATATTTTATCTTCATGCTTGACTCAGATTGCTATCATACAACAGTGGATATCCTTTCTTGCTCTTTTATTTATCATTATGTAAGAAAGATGCAGAAGTGAGAATGACTTGGCTGGAAATGCCTGTTTGGAGATCTTATTAGGATTTAAATCACCTTTCCCAAATTATTGATTATTCCTCAAAGCAAAGTGGATACTGCTAGGGATAATAGAAACATCTCAAGCAAATAACACAAGATATTGAAGAATTAATAGGAACAGTCTTTAAAAGAGAAATGAAGGACAGGAGCAATCAAGGTTGTAAAGTATCATGAGCATTGTTACACAAAATAGATAATTTTTTAAAAAGAGTAATTTCTTCATTTTTTGACAGAGATTTCTAGATGCCAGTATATTTATGAGTAAGTAAGACCACTACAGTAAATTAGAACTGACTTGAAGAATGAAGAATTATTGTATTAAATCATAACACTTCCAATGAAACATCACATCTGAACTCTAACTGGATCTTTCTGTGTGTTTTTTTTCTTGTATCCCAAATAATCCAAACGAGCAACTTTAAACAAAATCTATTCAAGAACCAGTATTTACACCTCAAGTATTTTCATATGACTTGAAAAAAGCTATGAGTTGATCGACTTTTATAAGTATAATTAATAAAGAGCCGCACAGACAACATTCTTGGCCAGAAATTAATATAATATGCCAATTGAATAATTATACTTCTCTCTAAACAAGAGGTTAGACCAGACTCAAAATTTCAAAGGCTAGGCTATGAATCACCAAATCAAAAAGAAAGAGAGAAGCCTTGCAGTTTATTTTATAGCACTTCTCTATCTAAGATCATAAAACAAGCAAAACATGTTATGAATGAGTACACTGGATGAAGCCAAATAGAGTTCCAAGTATGTTTAATCTCTGTTCTCCAGAAAAGAGGTGACATACAGAAGAAGGAAGTAAACTCAGAAAAGAATAATTGTCCTGCCCACCTCCTCTTTACAGGAAAGATCCAGTACATTCTGAAGGTTCTGCCTATGACAGCTCTTAATGCTTGATTTCCTTCTGGACTGTGAGTGACTACAATTCCCAGTTGCTGTTTGTCAATTTCCTGGTTTTAGCAGATAATTCCAGCCTGCCGCCAGACAAGATTCCTTACCAGGAGCTCAAACATGGACACACACTCTCTTTCTTAACAGCTTATGTTGATAATCAAAAATTGCAAACTAAAATAATTTCATCTTTTATAATTTCATCTGCCCAACAACCAAGAATTAAATAATACCCCAATCAAGTTAACAGTACTGCCAAAAAAAGTTAACAGTAATTAGCCCAATCTAAGAACTTCCAAAGCCACTCCCATCAACACTGACATGGCATGCCACTAGAATATAAATTGAGAGCAAACCCTACTCCTTACTGGCACTGATAATGTTACCTAACCTGGGTAATGAAATGTCTGCAAGAGAACAAGCAAGCTCAGAGGCACCAAAGGCCCCACATTTCACCCTGAGCTAGAAATATTCTCCTCCATCAATTTCATCTTTCTGAACTGAGTGCATTTACTTGTAATCTGGAACTTAAAGGGGTAATTTTATTCTTTTCTTCTTGTGCAATCTATGTTTGTTTTCAGCTGAACATTTCCCTGCTAAAGCACTTCCTCTTTCTGTGATTAATTATTCTTACCTGTAACCTAAAATCTAAATATAAACATTTTCTTTCTTCCTTTTCTGATGAAAACCTGCGTGAGTAGGATGAGGAAGAAGGATGTATTCTCACTTATAACATGAAGCTCTTTTTTCTTTCACAATAGACAGAGATTCCCCACCTGAAAATAAGATTCATAGATTTCCCCCCTTCTCCTCAAATGATCAGTCTCCTCAATGAGTTATCGTAGTTGGTAGATTTTTTTTTTAAGGTTAGGATTTATTGTGAACTAGCCCCATGACCTTATACTTATTCATAGACCAGTGGTGGGATTCACAAAATTTTACTACCAGTTCTGTGGGCATGGGTTGGTGGGCATGTCAGGGGAAGGATACTGTAAAATCCCCATTCCCTCCCTATCAGCTGGGACTCGGGAGGCAGAGAATAGATGAGGGTGGGACCAGTCATAGGTGGTATTTACCAGTTCTCCGAACTACTCAAAATTTCTGCTACCGGTTCTCCAGAACTGGTCAGAACCTGCTGAATACCACCTCTATCATAGACATAAGAGCAGTTACAGTGGGAACATTAAGGATTATTCTTTGCAGCCTTTTATGTCTTAGTCATGCAATTATATTATTGTATAGAAAGTTGAGCAAACTAATCCTATGGAAGGATTAATTCTCTTTTGGTAATTTACTTTTTTAATCATGTGAATTCCACATTTCCTGTTTATGGGGGAAATGCCCATTTCTTTTATGTATATTGTCAACTTCTAGAGTTTCTCTAAATATGACTAAATTATTAAATTTGATTCCATTGCCTTTTATTTATAGGGCATTGTATTCTCCTCTAATGTAATTGCCTTGCTTTATTCCTTGGGTAATTTTTCAGCTACTTTTTTTGCTTGTTTTTGACCCTGATATTTTCAATACTATTGGAAGCAACTATCTTCACTCATTTCAACATAGTTGTTAGGAATATAATCTAACGGTTGGGTTGGCAATATATAAAGCATGTAACAATGTTGTACCTGTTTCTTTAAACCATGCTGTAAATGTGATTGGTTGCTGTTTCCTCAAGCGGCCATAAGATGGAGCCAGAATCACTGTTAGATGCTGATCTGATCTGAGTGTTTGGAAGCTGGCTGTTAGAAGTGCCGTGTAGTGATCAGCATGAGCTATTGTAAGTTTTGCAACTGCTAGCAAACTTTGTGTACCGGACTGTTTGTATGCTGATGGACTATGTTATTTGGATTATCCCTTAACTGAAAGATGTTGATGACTGATTGTCTTAACCGTGTATGACTTGGACTGTTTGATGGACTCTGATACCTCTATTTCCACGAAAGTAAAAGCCTATTTAAACTGCAGTGTCTCTGTATGCTGGTTTGTGTGTTCTCCAACACAACTCTCGCAACGCTTCTCTGAACACCCTCGCTCTCCCAACGGGGAGCTTACCTAACAATAGTTTGCAATTGGCTTGGGGACAGAAATAAATGGTTTTCTTAGTTTAATTGACTTTTGTGAGCAGCAATATAGAGGACAGTTCAGTTGGCCTCCTATCATTTTTAATTCTATCAGGTATAGCATCTTAGTAAGCAGCCTTGCTAGGAAGGGAACATGTCACTTTTGCAGTAGCCTGAATCCTTCTTTTCATTTCAATCTCAGAAGATACTAAAATGTCTCCTGCCCATATAAATCATTGCTGTATCACTGTCTCTTATCTGTGAAGTCTAGAGTGTCACTCTACTGAGGTGATTCAATGAGAAACATCTCAACTTTCAGTCCATAGAATGACCTATTTCATCAGTTTGTGAGAAGTGTGTCCACAGATTGAAAAATACTCAGCAAGTTAATATGTACCGTATACTAGCAAAGGACTGGATTCTCTAAGGTGGTTGGTATTTTAATGATTATTTCTTCTTGACTGAAAACAGAAATTACTTCATGTTAAAAAACAATTTAAAAAATTGCACTGTGACAGAGGTTTTGGAACAAAACTCAGCCTCTGATTTATTATGAAAAAATATTGCTAACTGAAAGTAGTATCTGTATGTCACCTGAGCAAACATATTGCAGATATATTTCATATTTGCTTTGTTTTAAAATGTAAGAAATATCTCAGCATTGTGTCATCTGGGTTTTCCCCAATTGAGTTAAGGACTCTTTCAGGAAGCTTAATGACTATTTAACTAAAAGAGGATGTACTTTCAAAACCAGATGAGATAAAAAATATAAATAAAAATGGTTAATTGCCTAAGTATAGGAAACCAAACTTTAAAGAGGAGCACCTGTCTGCATAAACAAAGAGGGTAATATTAGTGACTCCACTCCTTTGGTGCTATAATAAAGGACGTGTGTTTGTGTCAACTATATCTTGTAAGTCATAGGTTAATGTTTTGTGGGTATTATATTTAGCATTTTAATGAGCTAAGTATTCCATTATCTTGACATACCTTGCCAGTTATGCTCAGTAAAGACATTCCAAAACCAAGATAGTACTCTGGGCAGAGCATTCTAATAATAATAATATTTATTGTTTAATGTTGCTTTGAAGATTAGACTGGATCTAGAATTTCAGACATGCTCAGTGGAAAATGGGTGGGGGGGGGAGAGACTTATTATTTCAGTTCCCCAAATTCATTCTTTGTTAGAGCAACTTCCTGGAATTTACACTTAGACTACCTGACCAAGATAGGTAGATAAATAAATAGGCAGATAAGGGTTACACAGCTGGAACAGACATCATTGCAGAAAACATGGCTTTAATTTAAATGGTATCGAGCATTTTTTTCACCCAAATGACCACATAATAGCAACCCATTTCCTAGGCTATTTCCAATATCTGTACTTCGTTATTTTATTCTGTTTTTTAAACTTCCATGTCTTTAACCTAAAAAAAAAAGACTGCCACTCTCAGAACAAATGATGACCGTATCACATTGGATTCTTTTTACAGTGAATTTGTTTCAGATTGTTTGAGGTTTTCCTTATACATTTTTGTCCTGGAGAAGATAACAAACAAGAACCAACTTAAGGCAATTGTTTTGTGCAGTCACATGAAGAACTGAGGTGTTGGGATGGTAACTTACTTCCAATTATTAAAATTTGGAGGATTTTTCCAAGTAAGAGTAGAACTGTGATTTGGGTCTAATTAAAAATAATACTTTACTGGTACATATGTGAAACATTTAACTAGCAATCTAGAACTCTGGCCAAAAGAAGAATCCAGTTTTTAATGATACCGGTCTCAGAGTTTATCATGAAATACTTTTCAGGGTTTATTTTATTCAAGGTATTCCATAACTCTGCCATTTAAATAGCTTCGCATAGGATGCCTCAGGCACAAAGAACCAGAAACAACACAAGGAGTTAATCAGAGTGGTACATTTATTGCTACTCGCCCTCTGACAGGAATCTTGCCAGACAAATGCATTCACTACAGAAACTACTAAACACTGAAAAGCCTTAGGGCAGATCACCTTTCAGCCACTTCCTCCCCATCAGTAATTCAAGGCTAGTTAGCCATTCCATTCCTCCCCTCAACTCAGGATTAGTATTAGACTAGGCTCACATATCACTCAAAGCTATGATTATTTAACCATAGTTGACTAAATTAAGAGTTAGCTAGTTACTTCCCAGTGCTTTGTTGTATGCAAATAATAAACAAGTGTATCTACATTATCTTTCAGTGTTGCCTATGAAAATGTGCTTGTTTAGCTTTTTTCGTGTTTATAAGAATCTTATACGTATGCTAAATTTTCTTAAATTAGTCAACCAGAAATAGGTATATAAGCTAATACTGCACACATCTAGTGAAGTGCACTAGTTTTGATTAGCTGCAGGCAATATACAAGTCCAGACAATATACACTGCCTGCTTAAGAAAATCAAAGATACAAATGGGCCAAATATTAGTTATGGACCTGGAGGTTCAAAGTTCAAGTCCACCCTGTCATAAAACCTTCTTGGGATACTTAGAGCTGTTCTCTTCCTCTCAGCCCAGCCTACCTCATTTAGTGGTATAGAAAACTTGGAGATAATGTTCCCTTGAACTCTTAGAGAATATTGACTAATATCATAAATCTAATTAGTTCTCCTAATTTATCAGAGTCAGTTTGATAAAGTGGGTATGGCATCAGGCTGGAAATAGGGAGAATGGGAATTCTAGTCCTGCCTTAGGGACAAAGGTAGCTGGGTGGGCTTGGGCCAGTTACTTTCTCTAGGAAAGAGGCCATGGCAAACCACTTCTGAAAAACCTTGCCAAGAAAACGGCAAGGACTCAGAATTGGACACGATTAAATCAGGGGTGGGTTGCTTCCAGCATTACCGCTGGTTCGGTGCACGCAAAAATTTTGTGTGTGCACGCTAAATTCACTCGTGCATAGCTATTTTTTGGCTAAACTTCTATCATACCTTTTGTCCAAGAGTTCAAGGCTGCATAAACTCCTTTTCCAAATTTTCCCCACTTCAATTCTGTGTAATAGACTAAGGTAAGAGAGAGTTCCTGGCCCAAAGTCACCCACTGAGTTTCCATGATGGTGGACTTGAATTTGAATTTTCTATGTCCTAGTGCAACACTTTAAATTAGTACAACTGTTCCAACAATAAATTATTCCAAGATTAGTGCTTCTCAAGCCACTTCAGTGTTAACCAGCACCTGCTAAAGAAGTCAACTCTGAACACAGAAAGGGAAATGTTTTAATTAATATCCACATTAAGAATTAATGTATTCAATTTGTTCATTTTTTTCTGTGAATTCACAGAGCAACAAGAGACACAGTAAATTTATTTTGGTTCTTCAGTTATATTAAAAAAATTAATCAGCTGATTCTTCCACAGCTAAGCCTTGTTTTATAAATGTAATGCAGCCATAATAAGTTGCAAGGTGTTACTCTCACATATACTCTGCATATTATTTCATATCTAAGCTGTATAGCACAACTTGCGACAAAGGCATCTTAAATAAACTGAGGAAAAAGTGCTTGATTTGAAATGTTTTTACAAAAGTAGCACATCATTTTATTATAGATTTAGCTGAGTAAGCTTTATTTAGAAAAAAATAATTTAAATGATTGGGATTGCATTTAGCAAATTTAGTTTTTGGACAGAAAGGAAATTGAACCAATACAATAATAGAGCATCTAGAATTGCATATTTGCCCCATTCAGCATAGACATTTTTGCAAATGGATGTATTGTCCTTTCCATTCAAATGGTTAATATAATTGGTCACCTTCATTAACAGATACATTAGTTCCAATAATACATGTTGTAGGAACAGATTATGCATTTGAATTGAGTTAAAGATATTGGCTCTTTGGTAGAATTTCCATTAATTTTCTTCTCTCAAATAAAGCATCTTCTGTATTGGCTTTTTACATGATCATTCAGAGCAAAATATATACAATAACCCAGTAACAGCATTGTGTTATTTGAACTCCTTAAACTTCTGAAAAGAATTGGTCATTTTCAAAAGTCTTGCCCCACAGTTCATGTAGAAAAGTGTGATAGCAGCTCAAAAGCTTTTGGAGAATATATAAGAGCAGAAGAGCATTGGCAGAACCTTGATCACATAACACACAATTGTAATGCATATATACATCAAGCTATAAAACTTCTGGAATAAAGCACTGCTTAAAATGTAAAACAGACAACTATATTTTAGTACATTTAGTGGAGCCAGACCCTAAATTTGTGGAGAATATATCTCTCACAACTTTTCAATTAAAGCAAAACAAAACCCAAAAGGCGAAACAGGAGGATATTTAGGGCTGCCCATGACAATAATAAAAAAACACAAAATTCTCTTCTAAAAAGGAATAATGTTTCAACTTGCTTTATATGAACAATTCAGGATAATTTCTAAGAAAATCAGAAAAAAAAGCCTTTGAGTTATCTTAATAATATCAAACAATGGACCTTGATACTAGAATTTCTAGCCATGGTAAAATAGGACCAAAGTAGGTGATAAAATTAGAGTTGCATTGAACGTACAGGTTTTGTAAAAATGCAAATCACATTCGCTAGAAGAAAAATCTGATCATTACTGGGGCTAAATTAATTTGGCCTTTTCTTCTCCTCCTACAAGTCCTAGAACAATCATCCTTTGAAGATATCAGTAGGTGAAATTTCAATACGGATTACTCTTTCAAAGCAAATACTAGCTTCGGCAAATGAGTTTTCTTCAAAATCAGAAAGGGGAGGAAAGATATAGATTCCACTTCCCCAATATCAGATCAAACTAAGCTGATTTTATTTGCATTTCTAAAAAACATGCAAGTCATTTATAAATGCTCTTTTAATTACCTCCAGATTGGTTGTGAAAGTTATGATTTCTATAAGATCATTAAAATGTTCTATTCTTAAATTGCAAAGTAAGAAAATGTTCCCCATTCTATATATTACATTGAATATGATGTGAGATGGGAAATTACAAGCAAATCTTTAAGAAACTTTATTTCAATACTTGCAATTCCCAAGATAATATTTGCCTATTTTTGTATTTATACAAAAATATTGTACAAATTTTGCATCTTTTTCAGGCTTCGAGGATCATAGTATTTGGGCAACTGATCCTTGTCTTCGCTGAGGAAAACATTTTGCTCTTCATGTTGATAGGCTATTTTCCCCACAAAAGGATAAATTTCTGAGGTGCCAGGACCTAGGGATAATATAACTGTAAAAGACTCCACAAATAAATAGTAGCTACTATATATATATACATTACTAAAAACACCATGGTATTTAGATTTATTAGAATGTATAATTACAAATGAACAAACTCTTTTTAACATAGCAATACTGCATTTATTATGCTTTTTCCTAACAATTCTCAGTTTCTGCTTCCAGAAATTGTTCCAAGTATAAAGGTAATATACACAGCAAACATTTTCAAGTTGGTTGACAGGATTCAAAGTCCTTCATCGTTATATACTGGAGAAACAGGCTTTACAATGCTTTGTGGATTAGGTTCCACTAGGGGGCGCCAACTCACTTCCCCAGACAGCAGCAGGTCTTCTCCTGACATAGCATCCAGATGCTGCACCTGATAATCACAGCAAAATAGTGCAAGTCACTTTCAGATTTGTTGGAAGGGTGATTTCTTCCTTCAGGATATTGATGGGAGATGGGGCTGTTATTTGTTTAATGAGTATTATTAAGAATATTCAAATACAATTTATGTCAATGTGGTTTTGGTTGCTCTACTGAAATACTCTAGTTTTGTTATCATAGTACAATTCCAGAAAGGGTCTTGATTATCAGGAGGAACTCTAAGGGGTAGAACCCTGAAAACCTCCCGGTAAGTGTTTTTCTTTATATTTTTTGAACCATTCCCCAACATACAGGGATTTCAGTCTCCAATTATTTATTTATTTACTAGTTTAATGTACATACAGCCTTTCTATCAACAAATAGCATACAAATGGCTTGCTGTATACTAAATAAATACAAAGTGGCTAATAATATATTAAACTAACCAACTATGTACGTTCACCATAATTAAAATACAATTGGAAATGTATTGTTAAAATAGCACCCAGTCAGCTTCAGAGGTGCTTCCCAACATATGGGAATATGAACATGAAAACAGCTGCATCTCTTTCATTGCAGTAGAAGAAAGCTCCTCAAAGCAGCTGTGCAATACTGGAAACAGAACTAAATGTCTTGATAAGCTGCTGGCGGGGATTGCTGGGAAACACCAAGCTCCTAAATAGCTGTCCCAAGTAACAATTCCCAATTAATAGAATTCCATTAATTTACACATTAAATGTGTGCTTGGATAAAAAAATTTCTGCCTGCCAGAATACAGCAGAAAGGCAGCTAACATGATTTACCTTAGGTGTGGGAAGTCAAGAATTCTATGCTGCTTACCTGTTTGCGCACATATTCTACCATCATTGCCAGCTGCCTAGGATCCTTGCAATGTGTTTCAAACAGATTTCTCCAGATAGCTGCTGCAAGTACATGATCATCTGAGAGTATTCCCTAAAATACATTTTTAAAGAAGAGGCTCAGATTTTCTTTTAAACGCTGTTATTCATATAGGACAATCCTTTACAGCAAAGGGGCAACTTATGATTTACCAGATGATTGTTGTAAAGAAGAAATGACAGACAGAAAGAACAAACAAGCAAACCAATAACATAGCATCATTCAGGCCATGCCAATCTTTTATTGTAGTTAATTCATGAAATAGATCAGTGGTTCCCAAACTTGGCAACTTTAATAGCAATAGCAATAGCAATAGACTTATATACCGCTTCATAGGCCTTTCAGGCCTCTCTAAGCGGTTTACAGAGAGTCAGCATATTGCCCCCAACAATCTGGGTCCTCATTTTACCCACCTCGGAAGGATGGAAGGCTGAGTCAACCCTGAGCCGGTGAGATTTGAACCGCTGACCTGCTGATCTAGCAGTAGCCTGCAGTGCTGCATTTAACCACTGCGCCACCTTGGCTCTTAGAGACTTGTGGACTTCAACTCCCAGAATTCTCTGGCCAGCAGAATTCTGGAAGTTGAAGTCCACAAGTCTTAAAGTTGCCAAGTTTGGGAACCACTGAAATAGATGGTTGGTATGCTAGTGACAGTGGGAAACATGCTGTCTCAAACAGATTGTCTAGGGGGAAATTGGACAAGGTTTTCATAAAAGGGCCTCTTACAGCAGAAAGAAAACATCTTGCAAACTGAGTCACTGAGATTACTTTCCCCGTGCTTTTTTGTTTTAGATTTTTTTAAATCCTATTTTTATTACTTTTTAAACAAATAACTCAAAGCAGTGACAGACCTAATATTCCTTCCTCCTATTTTTGCCATAGCAATCCTGTAAGATGGATTGGGCTGAAAAAGAGAGACTGGCCCCAAAGTCACCTAGCTTGTTTGCATGCCTAAGGCACGGACCAGTCTCCTGGGCTCCTGGTTTTTAGTCTGGTGCCTTAACCAGCAGTCCATCTCAATGTTATAGAGCAGCAATGGCGAACCTTTTTGGGCTTGCGTGCCATAAGTGTGGGGAAGCGCAGGGGTTTTTTAGTCTGGTGCATTAACTAGCAGGTCCATCTCAATGTTATAGAGCAGCGATGGCGAACATTTTTAGGCTCACATGCCATAAGTGGGGGGAGCGGGGGGGGGTTGTGTGCGGGCATGCCACACCATTAATGCAATGTGCAACACATACCCCAGGCGCATGCATGCACTACAGGTGCTTTCCCCCATTTTTTGCATGCTTTTTCCACCCTCCCCAGGCTCCAGAGGCTTTATAGGAGCTTGGGGAGCGCAAAAACTGCCCCCCCACCCCCCAGAGGCCCTCAGAGGCTTCAGGAACCTTCAGGAGGCTTCCCTGAAGCCTCCAGAGCAGTCAAAACAACCCTCAAACTTCCGGTTTGCCCATAGGGCTGGGTTTTTGCACTCTGGAGGCTTCAGGGAAGCTCATGAATTCTCCGGAGGGTCTTCAGGAGGGGGAGGCTCTTTTCGCCCTCCTCAGGCTCCTATAAAGCCTCTGGAGCCTAGGGAGGGCGAAAAATGGCTTTTAAAAAGGGTGAACTCAGCTGGCCAGCACGCGCATGCGTGCTGGCCAGCTGACAGGGCAGCACCTCGTGTGCCCTGACAAATGGCTTTGCGTGCCACCTGTGCCACGCGTGCCATAAGTACACCATCCCGGTTATAGAGAATGAAGGATTTATAATAAACCCATTGCTGTGGACTTGCCATGCTTAAGGTATCTGATCCTGTTTCACTTCCTACCTTCACCTAGCTATTTTTTTATACAAGACTGCTAAATAGAAAGGTTATTACTACCCTGTTCATTTTCACCTCTGTAGGGAAGACCAGCAATGGGTCTTCTTCTGTCATAGTGTGTGCTACTTCCCAGAAGAAGTTGCCAGATCAGCTAATTTGAATAAGATAAATCCTAGTCAAAAATATTGTTCTTTACATTTTTATTTATTAGATTACTAAGTCACATGTAACATGACTCAAAGCTGTATACTAGAATTGCATAACCAGAGAACACACCAGGTACTCACAAAATTGCAGGTCTTCAATGAGGGGACATGGAGCAGGTTGACCGTGTCCAAGAGGGGCCTTATGAATGACTAACAACATTCACTGGGAAGCCAAATAAGCAGCTGCTGCTGCTTGCCCAGTAGAAATATGACAATAATGTACCCCAATCACTTAATTATTTGCAGATTCAGGACTACTTGTAGCTTTTTCACAGTAGTAAAAGGTAGCCCCATATAAAATTCATTGCAGTAGTCCAAAGAAGAGGAGGCTAAAATATGGATAACCATAAGAATGTTCTTAAAACCTATTTGATAAAGTTAGACAATCCCCAAGAGTGGATCCCTGAACCCATAGCTAATTTGTTTTAGTCTGCTCAAATCTATCCCTCTAACTTCAACTTCAACAGAAGCCCTTATTTGCTTTACTAAACAGAATAAAGATTATTTTTAAAAAATATTTAAAAGGAAAACAAAATAAAAAGGGCAATAGGAGACTACAGTACCTGTAGACAACAATATCGTTTTTAAATACAACATTGGATCTTGACTACTTTACATAAAATAATATTGTGCACTAACAGCTATAGACAGGACTGCAGAATGTGCAATCAGTCTGTGGTTAGGAACAAGTGAGACACAAGGAGATCCAGGTAGCAGATTCAACATTGTGATGGGTTATTCGAGAGCATGTATTAAAGCAAATACAATTCAACAGAGAACAAAATAGCAATAGCAATAGCAGTTAGACTTATATACCACTTCATAGGGCTTTCAGCCCTCTCTAAGCAGTTTACAGAGTCAGCATATTGCCCCCAACAACAATCTGGGTCCTCATTTTACCCACCTCGGAAGGATGGAAGGCTGAGTCAACCCTGAGCCGGTGAGATTTGAACAGCCGAACTGCAGAACTGCAGTCAGCTGAAGTAGCCTGCAGTGCTGCATTTAACCACTGAGTTAAATCTCAAGCAAAATACAGATTCCTATGAAAAATTTGGTATCAGGTTCCCAAAGAGATGCTATAGATATCAGACAGAGTGGGGTCCTCTTCACTGGATGTTCAAGTAGAGACTAGACAGGCATCCATCACGGCTATTTTATTTTTGATTTCTCTAATACAAGGGGTTGAGTTTTATGACCTAAATGGCTTTTTCAATTTTGTAATCTATGATGCTTTTCCAGTGGCCACGGCACATTCTCTTAGCTTCATTCACCTCTCACCAATAGCAGAAACTGATTAGGAAACATTAACAAATATTCAGGGCATTTGACCACACAACAAGCCTAACTCATGCTAATACAAATAGATATTTTGTTTCTGTTCTATGCATATTCAACTTTAATTTAACTGTTACCATTACCTCATCATATCCAAAAATAGATGCATAGAAAACTTCCGTCAAGGTTCTCAGACTTCTTCTTAGGATAAGAGAATTAACCTGAAAAATAAAAGCAATGTGTTCTCTGACTTAGAAGAAAGATTGGTATTAGAGGCAAAAACAGCACAAAATATTACAGTCTTTTACCTATTTGCTTGCTTTAGATAGCACAGAACAAAACATTATACAAAATGAAAGACTTATGATGTATAGAAGAGAAGGATGCTTGCACAGAGCTTCTATATGTTTGTAATGTATGGAAAGTATGCCATATTATTAAACAAAAAGCAATGTGGCAGCCAACCACAATTGTTCTTTGAAGGCATGTTCAAGACAATATTTTTTCTCAACAGAATATGCTTCTGAATAAACAATATTTCTATTAAGGGGAACAGCTCTCTTTAACACACCCATAATAAATTATTCTTTCATTTTTAAAACAAATCCTATAAACTATAATATATTTATGATGCATTTTTATTATACAATAAAAATGTTACCATAAAGATTATTTAACACAAAATACAAATATTACAAGAGGCAAAGAAATTAATCACACTTTACACCATATCCCTTGCATAGCAGTTTTAAAGCAAAAAGGAGGGGAGCACCTTTAAAAAGAATTATTGAGAGAACAATAAGCTAAGCAAGCATGCTAATAAATAAAAGGATGAGTCTTTTATTGAGAAGGAGGAGTGTACCTTAGATAACAACACAATTTTAAAGCCTAATGCTGGGAAAGATTGAGGGCAAAAGACGAAAGGGATGACAGAGAATGAGGTGGCTGGATGGAGTCACTGAAGCAGTAGGAGTGAGCTTAAATGGACTCCAGAGAATGTTGGAGGATATGAAGGCCTGGAGGAACATTGTCCATGGGGTCACGATGGGTTGGACATGACTTCGCAACTAACAACAACATCTTCATATGGAGAAACTCTTATGGATAAATCTAGAGACACAATACTTCATTAAAGAAAATAAACTTAGAGAGGACTCTTTGAACAGTCTGTCTCAATCCTATCTTCCCTGAATTGCACAAATCTCAACATCTAGTTTTCAACAATAATTACATTTTAAATTACAATCCTGTCGCAAATGTTATGAATAGTGGAAGACGTAAAATTGCTGTTAGCTACATCTTATTCTCCTGAAAAATAAGTCCTGCATAGATCTGTGAAGACCACAACTTGGACTGGACTTACTTTCATATTGGCTTTTGATCAGAGTAAGTGAGGAATCTTAGGAGAAAACAGGCAATATTCTAGAAGCCTAGAAGTTTTCTGAAGGCTTCAGATTAAGGGCTGTGCCCCAAATCCCACAAAAATATAAATTAAGCATAGATGCATTAAAAGCCACTGAAATCTATGGCTCGAGATTACTTTCAGAAGGTATACAGTGAAATTTTAGATACAAATGAGCCTAAATGAGTCCAACAGTGTTTAATTTGCAGATAAATATGCATATCTTAGAGCTTAGAAATTTTTCCCAGATTGTCAGAATTAAGGAGTTAAAAGATACTCATTCAAAATGTGCTAAGATTCTTAGTTTTATATACAACATAGGAATATCTTTGAAAAGATTCCTTCATTGTACTGAGAGATAACATTTAAATTATGATTAGTACCTACAGGAACAAACACTGGGTGTACATGCTTTCTGCTTTTTCATACAGCACAGCCCCAAGAAGACTTTATTTCAGAGTAACATTCTGATGCAAATCATGATTAGCTCAATTATGATTAAAACAAGTAAGGTTCAAATCCATATATGAAAATGGTCTATTTCAAAGTAATCATAATTGTAACTAATCACAGTGCACTGCCATTTGGATGTTATGTTAAACTATGGTTAATAAAAAACAAAAGCAAAATATCTTCTTGTAGCCAAGGGAAAGAAAGGAAGGGAAAGCACTTATACCAAAGGCCCCTTTCATTTCTCTTCTTACAATCAGCAATTGGTAATATAGTAATGACTAATTTGAACATTTCAGCGTTTTCATCCAACATATTATAAAGAGATAAATACACTTGATTGTTAATTATCCTTCTTTTCCCCCCAATCCATCTATTAGTAATTTCTGCTACATTTCTTGTTATTTTTATACATGCGGATTTCTCGACTGTGTTTTTTTTAAAATGGATATTTTAATTATCCATAAAAGACAGCATATATGTTACAGGATTTTTAACTTTTCCCACATCTTTCAAAAGTAGAGGAAAAGAATTCTGCTTCTTCAAGGGTTTCTTTTACACAAGACATGCTTGCCACAAAACAGTTAACAGTTAAATATTTTCTTGCCAATATTTTAAGAGTGCAGAAGGTTCCAAATTGCTGGTAAAACAAACAATGCCAGACTGTGAAAACTCCTGGCTGCCATGCTCCTTGATATTAACAAGAGTTTCTTTATTACTGTAACCTTTCTGAAGTGAATAAAAATTATTTCTTTGCCCTAGTTCTGCCCTCAAGCAAAAGGAAAAAAAATGAACCACAAAATGTTACAGAGTAAGTTGACCAGAATCCTGGAGAATTCCAGTCTTCAACACTTATTTATATATTATTATATAAATAGATTGCTCCTCAGTTGTAACAGCCAAATGGTTCATCAATACCACCAGTACTGTCTTTGCGAATTCTAAGAAGTTGGCGCATTTCTAATGACAGATATGTACAAGGGATACTTTATGGCAAAGTTTTCATCCAATGTCTTCTGGAATCAGGCAAATATTTTTCTTTATAATATTAGGGAGAGGGGGCCACTTATTAATTGACACAACTTGAAACATTATTGGGAGTTAGCCAGTCTTAAAGGTTTTTATGGATTTTCTAACCTTGCACATTTGGAACATAATTCAGTACTTTTGGTTTCAATGAAGGAGATTGAAAAGAAAGAGCCTGTTTCTATAAATCAATCGATTAGCAAGATTCTCAACGAGGTAAAGTGAAAACTATCATTTTTTTCCCTGAGGGAAACTTTTGATAAGATGTGAGATCTTGCATAAAGCTGAATGAATTGTTAGCGTTATAAAGTATGCTCCAAATAGGCACCGCCACCCTGCATTTCATAAACAAGAATGGTATCATAGCAATGCTGAAGAGAAGAACATAAAACTGATAAGGATCACTTTGACCTCAATGGATATTGACATTACTCTAACAAAATGCGGAAGTACACATCAGTTAAAAAAAGGAATATAAGGCAATATTTTTTTAACAACAGAGATGGGAAGACCATTTAGAATTTAGAAACAAAGAAGCATCAATTTTACCAAATTTTAAAATCAAATGGTGACTATTACTCTTTTTGGGTATAGCATATATATAGCATTTGGAATAAACCTTAAGTCAGAGATGGGTACCAGGGTGGTCTTTCAACAGACTTTAGTCCTCTTTATATCTTGGTGAACAGATGAGAATATCAGTACTTGAAACTGGACTGTAGGAAAAAGTTAGGATCTGTACTGTTCTACGTGCTGTTTACCTTTCTGCTTATTAGCATGTCTACCCAAACCTCTACCTGAACACCTCTCTTATCAATGGGCTACTTTTAGATTCTTCGGCTGTTAATGCTAGGAGTTTTCAGTCTTTAGAGTGGAGTCTGGAATGGTTTAGGAATTCACAACATCCATGGGTTTGTCTTAAATGTCTAGTCTTTACTTTGAAATAGATGGTTTGTAATTTGAAAGTGGACATCATGATTACTCCTTGGTCATAGCCAGACCACACTCTGGTGAGTTTATAATTCATTGGCACCGTACCACTGCAATTGATTCACACCAAATATGTTGCTCTAAGGGATTTTCTCAGCAATTTTATAGTCTCAGCAACTGGCCAGTCTCTGGAATTCAAAGAAAAAGGATATTCAATGTGATTGTCCTGAAACAGCCTCTTTCCACATCTTGAGCCTGGGACACCCTTGAACACCCTGGGACACAGAGAAATTCCAGAAGGTAAACCAGCAGAAACAAAACCTATAGTGCCAATGCCAATAAGATGAGGAGTGAATATTTTATTTATGGGGCTTTTAGACTTCAATTGTATCCTACTCCAAATGGTTCACTATTCAAACAACTACTCAAACAACATACAAAATAAAATTTTAAAATTTTAAAATAACAATATATCTTGATACAACATTCAGAGTGTCACATCCCTTTCAGAATGACAATCTGTCCCCCAAAATCCTTTAAACAAATGTTCAAAAGACTACGAGCAATGAGATCACTTTTGTCTCTGAGGTGGAGAGCTCTTACAGAAAACGTCAGTGTATTTATGACTGGCAGAGACATGGTAACAAGGTCAGCCAATGAATAGGCATAGCAACTAAGTCAGCCAATGAGGACTGTTTGGAAACTTAAAGTAGTCTGCTGAACTGAAACTGAAACCAGTTCTCTGCTGAGCCTGCCTTTGTTTGTACCTACTTACAATTTCTCCTCTCTAACACATTGGAAGAACTACTCTTGATATTGTATATATTACTTCATGTGTTATTATATATATAAAGAGAAGTTAATGAATCCTGCTGAATCAGTTACCTGTGTGTGCTTTCTGGATGTGATTGCTGCTGCAAACACAGAAAATGCTTGCCTCCATGTTTCCTCTCATCAAATACAGACCATCAGAAATTACTCTATGTTAGAATACACTGAGTACCGTATATACTCGAGTATAGGCCGACCCGAATATAAGCCGAGGCACCTAATTTTACCACAAAAAACTGGAAAAGTTATTGACTCGAGTATAAGCCTAGGGTGGGAAATGCAGCAGCTACCGATAAATTTCAAAAATAAAAATAGATACCAATAATGTTTTTGAATATTTATTTCAAAGAAAAACAGTAAACTAGCGGTGTATTCAATGAAATACTTCACTCACCTCATGATGCTGATGTCCCGCTGTGATGATGATGTCCCGTGCAGCCGCGGGAGCGATGTCCCGCCTCCTATGACACACGGCACAGTGATTCCTATCATTGGATCACTGTACCAGAGGAGGTGGGACATCGCTATGTGGCTGCTTGCCATAACAAGGAGGAGGTGGGACATTGTTGCGGAGCGGCAGGAGGGGGAGGAAGGGGAATCGTAAGACAGCCCTGCATTACATTAGAACGTGAGTAGGGGGGATGGTGCGGTGCGCGCTGCGCGGCAAACTGACACAGAGGGAGGGGAAACTCACAGGGACACTGGGCCATTCACGAGTGTCACCCAGCGGCATGGCCCCGCCCCTTTTTCTCCTCCATTTCGGGCAAATTTTTCACTGACTCGAGTATAAGCCGAGGCGGCTTTTTTCAGCCCAAAAAGTGGGCTGAAAAACTAGGCTTATACTTGAGTATATACAGTAGGCAAATTCTAACTGGAATAGGCAGTCCTGAAGATATCTTTCAACATTTCACAGGGAGAAAGACATTGGGATACTTTATCTTAAAAACATATCATTAGAGAGTACTACTCTACAACCTTCATTTTTAGGAAAGTTCTTATGGAAGTTAGCTCACAAACAATCTTGGATGAAATAAATTATCTTCCTATACTTGGATTTCAATTCGGTTAACAATTCTAATTAAATTTACAGGTTCTTTTTCGTTATATAATTTGTTACTTTTGGCATCTATGAAATTCAGAATATATTAATTGTAACTATGACAACTGGACAGGACATCTTCTGGCAAATCAGGAAAAGCAAAGAAAGGAGTGGAAGTTTTATTTTAGTTACTTACAGCCAGATTCTTTCAGCTTTACTAGTGCAATATGAAGTAACCTTAGTAAACTTCAGTCAAATCAAGTCATAATGAGGGAAGGTAAGAGGGGCTACCGAGTATAAATAGCTCTTCCTAACATAAAACAAAGACTTCATTGTACTCCATGTGCAGAATCAATACATGAATTCAAGAAACACTTCAATGTGTTTCTGGAAAAGGAGGGGCTTGAGTGGTCTGGAGGAAAAGCAGGAAAGTAGGATTAAGATAAATTAAAATGTGGTTGGCATATTGGGCTGGATGGCCCCTTCCTGCTCCTATCATCTTGTACAATTTTTAAGGCAGGCTCAGCTACAAATCAGGATTTTATACTGAACAAACAAGTCTTAGATGTACTGGGATTACAGTGTCCCTTCAACATGAGAGCAATGTTTTGTTTAAAATAAACGTTTATTTGCCACAAGGAATACTAATTTCAAAATCCGATCTTTGCACACATTTTCGACAAGATTTAAACTCTCCTTGAAATTTTTAAAGAAATGAAGGTCAGGGATAAGTAAACATTAAAAATGGTTTAGATATCTCAGCAAGTTGTAGGTATGCTTCTTTCTATTTCATATTGCACAAATTAATGTATATATAGATGATATTCAAAATTTGTTTTCATTGTACAATTTTAGATGGCTCTTTATGTGAGTTTTGAAGCATTCAACAGAATAATACTATTGAAAGTTAGTGAATTATATATATTATCCCCTGGAAAAGCAAGAAAAAGGGACAAGAGAAAAAAGATCCATCCCTTCAATCTAAGATTTCATTTGCTGTGGAGACAGTAAGAAAATGAATTAACATGTGAGAATGCTAAGGATAAAGGCTTTCCTATTTTTTATTGTGTGTAGAAGGTATCAAGTCAAGGTTCCCCCAGGAAGGACAGTAGACCACAAGATAATTGTATAATGTTAGTACTTACTGTGAGAAAAGAGAATATGTTATGTAACTAATTATTGACTCTAAAAAACATACTTTGCAAGTTCAGGTGCTTTTCAGAAAAGACAGTCATCTATACACAAAGTAAAAATAAGCATCATGGAGAGAATGTATTCCAAGATCAGGAGAAAGAACAATGATATCAAATGTAGTTTCTCCTACTGGTTTCCTAGTTTCCAATTACAGCATTGACTACATAGGCTTCCAAACAACAAAATCAGGGGGAAAAATAATTTCTCGAATTGTAAAAATAACTTATATGATCATAAAAGTGGGCAAGGGTATGGACTCAAAAGAAGAGACCACAATAGTACAGAATCTATTGCTGAAAGAAAGAAATACATTAAAAATGGCCATGCCATGCCCGTTTTGTATAAATCTGAGAACACAAGCATGTACGTAACTACAGTACCATTGACTTCCTAAAGTACCACTGGTGTCTAAACCAGTGGTGCTATTCAGCCAGTTCTATCCAGTTTGGGTGAACTGGTAGCGGTAGCAGCGGGAAGCTCCACCCACACACCTGGACGTCATCACGTCCTGCTTTTTTATGCTCTGCGCATGTGCGGAAGGTCCTCCGCATGCACAGAGGTGGCATGTGTGCTCATATTTGCAAACTGGTAGTGAAGGTAAGTTGATTTCACCCCTGGTCTAAACAGCTTTCAGAACCATAAACCATTAAAATGCTGAGAGTCTGTGCCACAAGTTATAGCGTAAAGATAATAATTGGAATATAATGAAAAGAAATAGCCTGGAAAATGCTCCCATCTAGTACCCGAGAAAGAGGTTTGCATCATCTTTTCATTGAGGCAACTGAAAAAGTAACTGAGAAAAATCAGCATGGTCTACTTAACAGAATTTACTGCTAGGTTTTTACCAAAATGCTTAGTTCTAGAACAGAGAATGAATAATTTTGTAGAACTGGCACTTCACATTAGCAGAGGGGAGATTTACTATGGATTCACAATGATTCAAAGTAGGCAGAAATGCATCACTTACTTGAATAAGGCCATTTAAAGGTATGCTGGTTTTTGCCATTTTAAAAAAATTATGTAAAGTGGGCATTAGAGCTTATGGTATCATTTTTCTTCCTGCTTCAACATGGTAGCAAAACATGCTGTCAATTTTCAAAGTTTGAGGGCTGCAGAACATAAGTACAGATCCCGTGGCACGACAAAACCGCGCTACGCAAAATAGCGGAGATTAAATCGCGTCGCTAAAGCCGCGATGTCATCACCGCGCGTCATCACCGCTGCTCCAACAGCGCGGTGACAGAAGGGCGTTCTACATGTTTTTTGCACGGGGCAAAGCGGGCTGCCCAGCAGCAGCAGCCCGCGGGAAGGGTCCAGCACAGTTGCGGGGGGCAGCAGGAAGCCTGCGGGGGGCCCGAGCAGGGCCGCCGACGCCGGTGAAGGAGGACGCGGCAGCGGCAGCGGTTGAGGCTCTCCCGGGGCCGGCGAGGGCTTGCCTGGTGGAGGCAGGCCGCCCTCTTCTTCCTCAACATCTCCTTGGATGGGTGGCCGCCGCCGCCGGGCAAGCCCGCTTCGCCGGCCCCAGGAGAGCCTCAGCCGCTGCGGCGTCCTCCTCCGCCGCCAGCGTCGGCGGCCCCGATCGGGCCCCCCGCAGGCTTCCTGCTGCCCCCCCGGCTGAGCTGGATCCTTCCTGCGGGCTGCTGCTGCTGGGCAGCCCGCTTTGCCCCGTGCCTGCTGCCGCTGTCAGCTGGAGGAGGAGGGCTACCTTTGGAGGCAAAGAACGAAGCATGTAGAATGCCCTTCTGTCACCGTGCTGTTGTCGCGGTGGTAGGGTCGTTTTTTTCTTAGCGCTTCGGACGCCGCGGATTTGCCTCCGCGCTTATGTCGGCGCGGATAAGGGCATCGCGGTTTTGTGGTGGAACCTACAGGTCCAATGGCATTTCTGATGCCATTGTTTGACCACTTTGCTTTATAACAAAAATGTAGACTTTGTGATTTCAGGATCAATGGTTCCTGAAACCTTAGAGGTGGCCTTCGCAAGAGTTTTAACTTTTGTAACAAATTATAATTTCTACTGACAGAAGAATGGACATAATTGGAAAGTAACTGAATTTGTGTTAACTAAAGTAAATAGTAAATTAAATCAAATTTAAAGATAAATTAAATGAAACTAACTTAATTTTTTGTTCAGGCTAATTCCCTAGCTTTTGGGGTGTAGCTTTTAACCCATTATTTAAGGCCAAATGTGGCCCTTGTTTCAGGGGAAAAAAACACACTCCACTCTTGTACACCATTACTCTAAAAGGTTTCTAACATTTATATTTCTCAGAATATGAGCCAATTTACAGATTACTATGAAGTCCTGTTTCACATTTATATAGAAAGAGATCCTGTAGCATTATATAGACAATTATACCTTGCTTAATGGAAGTTAGGCATAACCTGTTTGTAGCATTCCACCTACAGCAAACTGATTAAGCCACAGAACCTTTAATTAAATGCAAACTTTTGTTTAAATCAAAATGGAACATTATGACCACCAGTTTGGAACAAGATAGGATGATGAGAAGCTAACCTCAAAATATGATTTAATATTCTGATTCTCAAGCTGACATCCACTACATATCCCTATTTGTAATATCAATATCATTTAAAACTGTAATGCAACTCAAAAGAAGAGAAATATAGAAATTCAATGCATAAGCAAAATATTCATGTATATTCAGATAATAAAATAGGATGTGATTACCCATACGCTTACCTTATTGAGTCATATTTATCAAGATGATGGTGGTGGTGATTGAGGTAATTATTGTTTTTCATGCAGTTTACATATTTACATTTTACAAAAATAAAGCCCACGTTTTAGCCCAAGCTCACCGAACTGAATAGCTGGCAGTTTTGACAACTGTGTTTATAAATTGCACAGCCACAGTGAAATTATTTTTTTTAATGATGCCTAATTTTACAATTAACATTTTAAATCACAATATCAAACTATTTTTAATGCTTTTTTAAAAGTTTGGTAGAAAAATCAGAAGTGGAAAAATTAGATAAACACTGGTTAGCCACAAAACTGGACACACCTGGTACGTAACCAACAAAATTAACTTTGAGTTTTAGGGGCAGCAGAATAAAATTTATATATGAAACCAGCCAGCACCAGTAGAATTGCTGAGGCCAAAGGCTTTCTCTTTGTTTTTACAGCTGTGTCAAGTTTTGGTTCCCTCTTGCCAACAATCAAAAGTGCTGAAAGAACCCAGGTTAAAGGGTCCCAACATTTTGCAGCTAAGATTCAAATTGCAACAATTTTAACAGCCAGTCTATGAATTAATATACTGTTTAAAACTAGGAAAAGCATAAGTTGGGAGTGAAAATGCCTTGATTCAAATCATAATGTTCTCACATTGGTAACACCAAATAGCAAGTTGTAAAACTAAAGAAAGTGGTCCTAGCTCAATCTATAATCATGTATCATCCTTACTCTAATTACCTTATCATATTTAGAGACTGTCCATTTCCCTATAAAGTGACTCTATGCATACACTAGCTATGTGTTACCACAACATGCAATTTATTGTAGCAGTTTACTTGCTTTTCCAAATTATTTTCTTGATTTTATGTTCTTCAGCAATGTTATTTTTTAAAGTTGTTCCAAAGTTTGCATTTTAAAAGCTTCATTGAACAACTTATATAGCTGGACCTTGTATTTCTTTATGGCATTTAAACTGTTAGAACTACTAACTATGGCTTTATAGTAATCAATTTATACTGCAGGTTACATACATGAAATAAATTTAGTATCTGGAAATCAAACATTTCTATACTTTGGCTTAGGAAGTTTATGGACTGTAATTTTTCTTTTAGCCTGGAATGCATCTTTAATTTTTACTGTTTAAAAGAGAGGTTTACTCTCCCTGCTAGAAATTCTTCAATCTTGACAAAAAAGTGAATTGTTCTGAATTAAACAGCAAGTCTTTTTAAAACTAATACACAAGTTGAGTTATTGAGAATTGTTTTTAAATTCAGAAAATACTAATACAATTTATATTATGAGGTAACTTGGACCGAGAAAGAATGACTGGCCCAAGGTCAATCAGCTACACATTATTATTATTGTTGTTGTTATTACTTTTCATAGTACTATTAAGTTAAGTAGTATTTATTAAATTATTTTCATATAATATTTGGGATTTCAAGTTTAAAACAATCTGGGATTTTCTACTAGCAACATCTTTCCATTTCTGGAATAATAATGAATAAAGCATTGCATCACAACTACTGCTGGTGTGTGTGTGTGTGTGTGTGTGTGTGTGTGTGTGTGTAACATTTATAGAAAAGGCTCAGGGCATGAGTTAAGATGAAGTAATTTGCCAGTCCGAGCAATACTGCTATTAGTCATACTACACATTGGCCTCCAATTTTTCCTCACATATCGTTAATATAATTATATTGTGCATTCTTGAACAAAGTAGAATGAAGAAGATACTTAAGTGACCAATGAATCCATATCAAGAAATACTCACTCCCATAACCTTCCCACGTTGCTCAGCATCTTCCCACATAGCATATACTATATAGTAACACATGTATTTTCCTGCTCGGCCCTCTTGTTTCATTCGTACTAAGCACATCCTAGAGGAAAGCAAATCATTTTTTAAAAATACAGACACATACAAAAATAAAGATGGAAAATATATTGAAAAGAAATTACCCAAAAATGAAACAAAGGTTTAAGAGAATAGAAAAAAATTCTGATTTTAAGTGTATATTACATAGTAAATTCACTTTGGGATATAAAATAACACAACTTCCAGTGAGCATTCCATAGAACACAGCCACAACATTCTACAGATCACAGGAAAGTGGCTGATTAATTTATGTTACCTCTTTTAGTTGTCTTCCAGCTATAGGGCTGCAATATTAATAAATTATCAAAAAGACAGCAGAGAAAATCTATTCAGAATCTGACTTCTAGACACATGTACTTAAAACCCCTATTGTTTTCAATTAATGTTTAATCCCAGGCAAACAAAAGACTGGAGCCACAGATTCAATTCATTAGAATCAATATTCAACTAAACATGAAAATCAGGCTGTCTCCTAAAATGAGAATACGTAAGGTTACTATATATCTTTTGGTACAAAACTGGAACAGTATCAATTCTTCCAAGTAAAGAATCAATTCCTTTGAAAAAGAGAACAAATCCAATGTAGCAAGGACTTTCAATTTCTGTGCTAAAACAGTGTCGCTGTCAGCTCTGGAGATCATCTTTTTCTTTGGATCTTCAGGGCTACACTTAGTGCTGTGGGAAACTGGGAGGGTGGATTGCATTGAGTTGAGGAGATATATAACCATAATAAAATTCCGTTCTCTGAGAGCCAAGGACATTCAGCCTGCACCTGGAGTAGCGTGACTGGGAGGCATCTCCAGTTGTGACGGTGCATTGATTGAACCATGTGATGGACATGTAGGTGCAGGGGAAAGGGCATGGACTTTCTTTTGGGTGGGGAAAACCTGGATGCTTTCAGATTCCGGTTTTCCCGAATATGACATCTGTAATAAAATGGAGCTTTGAGGAACTTCTCGCCTTGAGTCTTCTTGCGTTGGGGGTGGTGTTACTTGGTACCCTGACCTCCACTCTTGAAGCTGACAATTCAGTGTATTAAAAGAGGTGTATTCTTCATGGGTTATTCTGAATTTGGGATTTTGACAATATTTTGAAAGTACTATGTGGGTGGTAATATATACAATATAGACACAATTAAACTAGCATGAAACACAGGTAGGAAATACAATCTAAATGTGTAAGAAATAGTTGTTTTGCTTCTTTTGGTACATTTTTATAAATTTTCAGGGATTGGCAAAATAAAAATGCCCCTCCTAGAGAAAAAGGTTAATGCTAGAGTTTGTGTTAAAACAATATCAAATGGCACCATTTTAAAGTTGAGACATGGAGCATTCTTAGTGTATCAGATCTTGCTGGTGGAAAAACTTTGACTTGCACAAGGAAGCTTACTGGCAACCAACTGAAGCGCAATAGGATTATAAATCAGATGGAGTTTCCAAGTATTCTTCAATGGCAACCCTATGTAGAGCACACCATGCATATTTGTGTGTGGCAAAAGTATATGAATTTCTAGGATTATCAGATCATGTGAAGGGGAAATCAGAGTAAGATGTTTCAATTAATTGAATAATAATCAGATGGGAGGATGGGAGGAACAGAATTCTAGGGATTCAATAGCCTTGGCTGGATCTAGCATTTGTACCTTCAACTAACAATACAAAGCTGTCAGAGAATAAGTAAATTCTTGCTGGCTTGCTAAGGTCTTCAAAATGGCAGACTTCCACTAAGCTCTTTTTGTTGTTGAGCCAGGATGGACGTATTTAGAATAGAATAACAGAGTTGGAAGGGACCTTGGAGGTCTTCTAGTCCAACCCCCTGCTTAGGCAAGAAACCTTACACCACTTTAAACAAATGGTTACCCAACATCTTCTTAAAAACTTCCAGTGTTGGGGCATTCACAACTTCTGGAGTCAAGTAGTTCCACTGATTAATTGTTCTAACTGTCAAGAAATTTCTCCTTAGTTCGAAGTTGCTTCTCTCCTTGATTAGTTTCCACCCATTGCTTCTTGTTCTACCCTCAGGTGCTTTGGAGAATAGTTTGACTCCCTCTTCTTTGTGGCAACCCCTGAGATATTGGAACACTGCTATCATGTCTCCCCCAGTCCTTCTTTTCATTAAACTAGACATACCCAGTTCCTGCAACCGTTCTTCATATGTTTTAGCCTCCAGTCCCCTAATCATCTCTGTTGCTCTTTCTAGAGTCTCCACATCTTTTTTTACATTGTGGTGACCAAAACTGGATGCAGTACTCCAAGTGTGGCCTTACCAAGGCATTATAAAGTGGTATTAACACTTCATTATTTGTTGCAGAATGTTATCTCACACCATGATCCATCTTCTCATGATAACAAGAAAAGAATACTTCTCTTCCTGACATTTCCCTCCAGCACACTGTGTTGTTATAGCCCTTTATTGGACAGCAATTTTCAATTGGAGTACAGTTCTGCCACAAGATGTGGCAGTAAACTAATACCATCTAGTTGGAGGGACTGAGGCATACAACTATAACTACTGTCCCACCACTCCTCCAATTACCATGTTTAAAAAATGGGATTTGACAAGGAATTTGAACACAAAATCTATCAGTAACTTTTTAAAATAGCTCTGTGCTGCTCAGTCCTGAGAAAATAAAGATCTGCTTTTAAAGAGCTGTAAATTGGTGACTCTACGCAATCCTGACACACACCTTTCTGGAAGCAAAGACAAAGCCTTGCATAGTTCTAATTTTAAAAAAAATCACAGAAACCAATGCAATTAGCACTGTCTGAAATAAAAATCTATACTAATTCCCAACGTGCCTTTAATCCAATGCTTGAAAAGTTGCAGTGAATTTAGATGCATTGTGCTGTCACCCAGCAATTTAGCAACACTCTGAATGAGGTCATGGAAACTGGAATGAGTCTCCCATTTACATTAACTGCCACTTGAGATTAAAATGACAGACTTTCTAGCCAGATCAACACAGCTGCAAAACTTATTTTTTTACCATAAGGCTACATTTAAACATTCAGTTAGTACTTTTATAAGTTTTTGAAATTTTCTTTGCCCACTTATTAATTTCTTAAGTGAAGGTTCCCCTGTATTATCATAGTTTAGAAATCAGATATACTTGCTTTGATATCCATTTTTCCAAATTCATATTTCATAATTTACACAGCTTCTCAATTCATAAACAAAGATTTTACCATGCTCTAGTGCTGACTTCTCTCCTCAGACTTGACAAATTAATCATTGTTACATATATCAATGTATTTTCTTTCCATACATTAGCCAAATTCTTTCCTCAATGAATTCCAGGCAATCCCTGGAACTGAAGCCCTGAGCAGATCTAGGTAGCAAGGCTAGGAAAGTTAGAAATGGACTAGGTAACATGTGTTATTAACTTCCTTCCTTCCATCCGTCACTCCTCACTATCAGCCATGCTTCCTGGGAATCTTGGGAGTTAACTGGTGAAGGACTTTTCTTGAAGCTAAAGTTGTATACATCACCAAAACTATTTTGATTCTGATAAATATAACACTGTATGGCATAATAGGAAATGCTGACATTTCCCCCTAAAACAAGTACAGATTTTTAATTCACATATTCATTCTTATACTTCCTTCATTATAATAAGGATATCACTGTTTCTTACTTTAACCTATCATCCCTTTTTAACTCATTTTTTGGGGGAAAAAATTGACAAAATAAATTGCAGCGACTATTTGTTTGATGTTGCCCATCTTCAAAAATATGGAAATAGCCAAGCCATTATTTTTAGAATAAGGTTTATACTAATGTTCACTAACTTGAGAACTGGTATTACTAACCTACGTAAGAGGTAGTTCTAAGTAAACTTCACAATTGCATTTATACTTTATGAAAACAGAAAAAAATATAGGAACATTCTTTTTAAAAGTCATAAGTTTATTTATGGTAGCATGTTCCAATTAGGTTTTCATTAAATATGTTTAAAAATAAACATAAGAATTTTTCAAGAAGTACTAACCACAAAAGATATTTATTGTAAAACAATGAAATGTATTGTTAAAATTAATTTGGCATTATTTTTACAAAACAATCTGCATCTAATGTAATTAATTTCTAAAAAGGCAGACAAATGGAAAATAATGATTCCTTCCTTTATATTTATTATTATATCATTCTGTCCTTTGCAAGCACCTAACTTTAGATAAAAATTGAGTTTTGCCTAGTTATTTTTCTTGGATGATTATTTAACTAACGAAGGAAAAAATCACTTTGAGGTCTTAAATATTCCACAAGTAACCAGCTGTAGTTAAGGTTTTAGAGGTGAAAATGTAAATGTTAATGCTGTAATTTGTTAAAGGCTTCTGACAACTAGTAAGTCAAGTCACCACAAGTTCTCACAATTCAAAGAACTCCTACGTAAATGTGAGCTTTTCCTAAAAACAGATAAATGAAAGACCTTTCCATTCAGGCTGAATGAAGCTTTTAGAGTAGAGTGAAGAAACTATTAGAAATAGCATGTTGAAGTTTTTTTTAACAAAAAAAAAATCTGGCACACATTTAACATGGTTTAGCCAAGTGACAATTTTCTCCTTTTCTTGATACAAAAATTGTAGTAGATGAAATTTTAAGGAGCTTTACTTACCAGACATGAAGCTGTGCTATTAAAAACCAAGAGTTGAAAGTGTCAGGGATCTGTAATTCTTAAAAATGAATGTGGTGAGTGAAAATGTATTTTATACTTAAACATTTAAAAACATACATGAATTGGCTTGCATACACATCTACTCTGTGCATACAAGGAGAAAAAAGTCTGCACATATGCATGTGCGTACTTAAGGTAATTCTTTTTTTCCAGTGCTAGATTGACACGTAAGCCTATAAAACTTGTGAGGAGCTGGAGGAGATCAGGGCTTTGGTGCTGGTGAATAAAACTATCCATGTATATTAACATGGTGAGTCAGTATTTTAATGCTTGAGTTAGTAGGAATATGTTGGACTCTGCAATTTGCTTTTTGATAAACTAGTACTTTGTGACAAACCACATGATAGATTTTAAGCAATGTGGTATAAAAAAAATTGTGCATATCATATAATTACCATAAATTATCACTGGGCATTACTTAACGTAGGAATTCAAAGTCAGCAATCTTTCTAGGCAACATATTATGAGCTTTCACAATGGTGTTAAATGCTCTGTCCAAAGCCTTTATGAAATCTGACTCGGTGATTAAATAATCCCAGGAGATTTTAGTGATTTTATATTCAGATTTTTAGTCAAATATCTGGAAGTTGAAGACAACCAATTCAAAGATGACCTGGGCAAGCTTTTTAAGCAACTGTACCAAATATTTCAAGGGATGCATAATTCCTTTTAAGGAATAATATTTCATTTTTATTGGGGCATGTTGTGAAGCATCACTTTGAATGTTACAATTCTATTAATCATAGACCTCTTGTGGGTCTCCTGGAGGGATAAGAGAACATGATCTGGGATGGTGCCCCCCTTCCCAGACCAGACAGCACTTCCCTTAAATGTCTAGCAATGGTTTTTACAGAAACAGGAAGTTAACAGTCTGACACCACCCTGTAGCCCGTGTCTGTCTGTCATGGTCTCACATCCTTCTTGCTTTTTCTGCTGGAGCCCAAGTAAACTAACTGAGTAGAATTGAGGGATAGTTCTGAATTGACTCTGACAACTGCCTTTACTTCGGTGCTAACAGAGATAACAGAAATCCTATTTCTTTCCCATTTCAAGATTGGAGATGAGTGAAAATAATAAGGGTGTAAATAATCATAATAGATTCTAACACATTGCAATTCAGAAATGTACAACCTATACATATCTAAGTTATGTAACCTACAATCAGTCTTCCATGAAATCTTCATCTGCAAAACCAACCTATCTTCCCCTCCCTTTCCGTTTCCCTTTCCCATCCCAATATATTTAAATCTTACACCAGTTAAGCTACTCCTATATCTGATGAAGTGAACAGCATCTCACAAAAACTTATGCCCTAGAATAAAATTTCTTAGCCTCAGTGAGCAAAGAAATCAGTGCTCAGTTGTAATGGTAGTTATTTTTTTCATATATATTTTGTTTAAATAAATTGTCAAGTGGATATAAATAATTTCCTTCATCTTCTTTTCAGTATGCATTATGTGACTGTGTGATAGTCCTTACAAAGCAACTCAGAGGACGTAAATGGCAAGATCTGAGTTTTGTAAGCTGTCCTATTTCTATCACAATAACAGGATAGCAAGAAGAGAGGAGAGGAGGCTGGAGAACTTACTGTTAAAGAATTCTTCATAGTCTATTTTGTCCACGCAACATGTATACATGCGTAGTGCTGCTATTCTAATTTTCTGAACAGAAAAAACAATTAGGCTTAATACAATGTTATGTCATTTCTATTTTTCACTAAAGAAACTTCTGCAAAAATACACAAATGTTCCTCTATATTTTGGATATTCACATTTACATACCATTTATTATTAGTTAAATATGCATTATTTATTTATTAAACCAATTTATATAGCTGCCCATCTCACAAACAGCAAAAGGACAGTATACAAAATAAAAACCCAACTAAAAGGATCATTGTACCACAATATATTAAGCTAGTTATATAATTTCATTGAACAATATTCAGTTTAGAATAACTTAATTAGCAATACTTCATTTCCACTAACATATGCCTTCAAATTCATTTAATTTCTGAGATGTTTAGCTTCACAGTCTAAACTGAATTTAGGAGAATTTTGAATAATTACACTGGATTTTAAAGCATTATTCAATCCCATGCCATTATATCAACAGATCAGGCAAGCAAATTCATAATGCGTTTGCATAATTGTATTTAGAACTCATTCATCCAATTTATATTTTTTCCTATTCCAAACATGCTAATTCTTCACTGATACCATTATCATAAAAGTAGAAGGGTCATTTAGTTATAAATGGGCTAAAGGCACACAGTGTCTAACCCTAATATCAGTACAAGAATCCAAATTGAAATATTCTTTTCATATTTTGTTTTATCCTATTATTTAAATGGAATCTGCTTTCCTGTAACTTCAGAGCATTATTCTCTATCCTGTACCCTGAGGCTAGATCAATCAGGGATTGTGAGGTGAATTGGTTTTTTTTAAAAACTATTTTGGAATGTTCTTTATTTTAATTGGAGTCTTTAAAAAAAAAAGATTTCCCTATACAATAAGTTGCTGGTTTGCAACAAAACAGAGATGCAGAGTCCCAACAATATGACATTTATTCTAACAATAGAATTTTTCTGAGCATTGTTTCAGATTCAGAATTTAAAGTTGAAACAGCCTATTTCAAATTCCAAACAATTATTTCACATTTATAATGTATTCTGCACTGCGATCATGACCATGATTAAAAGCTACTGAAAGACCACTCAAAAGATCAGAAAAGAAGAAAAACATTAAGTCAATCCATAGCATGTTTTGTCACAATTAAACATGCAGAAAATATTCAGCCAAAATTAGCTTTTTGATTTTCAAGTATTAACAGCTGCAGTCTTATAAATATCCTTATCTCAATGTATGCCAAGGATAATTCAATGCTTCTGAATAAACATGAATAGGATTATTCTATAAAATACAGTCATCACTTCTCTGGACTAGGAATTTGGTGTTGCATCAAAATGTAGACCAAATACAAGTAAGTTTATGAAGAAGATCAGATTTAAGAAGAAAAATATTTACCCATTTTTTATATTTTAGTGGCCCTGTAAATCCCATTGCTTCTATTATCTTTGTGAAAGTTCCTACTTTCTCTTCAGATGGCTGAGCGGAACTTCTAAAAACCTGTAGTAAAAGCAAAAAGTTATAAAACTCACATTTGGATTCATAAATTTCAAAAAGTTAAAACTATATTCAGCTCTAAATGCCAGATCTGAGTTGACACAATTTTTCCCATTATTTTCCAATGATTATTTTTGCAAAAATGAAGCAAAAATATACTTTCCACCTATATGTTGAACCCAATTAATGTAGACCCTGGAGACATCCCATCTATGGTAGATTTCGCTTGTATCCCTTTGCTGCACAATCTGAATCCCAATTAGCTATGAAATAAGTTGAAACTGACACAAATAAATGGTACCCACCATTCTTTATCCCACACTACGTAGAGCAGACATTTTGCTTTTGATGTATGACTTAACATATTCTTGTAATTGAGATTCTTTGAGAAAAAGGAGAGGGGTACCAATACTTTTGGCCATGTCTATACTTGGATATACTGTAGAAGCAATGTATCAAGTTGGATGAGAAAATATTTGCCATATTTCTCTTCTCCAACAAAAGCTACGCATAGATAGTCCTCGACATGACCAGAATTGAGCCCAAAATTAATGTTGCTAAGCGAAACATGTTAAGTGAGTTTTGTCCCATTTTATGATCTTTCTTGCCACAGTTGTTAAGCGAATTACTGCAGCTGTTAAGGTAACACAGTTGTTAAGTGAATGTTGCTTCCTCAATGACTTGGCTTGTCAGAAGTTTGCAAAAGGAGAGCACAAGACCCCAGGACGCTGCAACCATCATAAATATGAACCAGTTGCCAAGCACCTGAATTTTAATCACATGACCATGGGGATGCTGCAAGTATGAAAAATGGTCGTAAGTCACTTTTCAGTGTCACTGTAATATCGAATGGTCACTAAACAAATGGTTGCAAGTTAAAGGCTACCAGTATTTAAAATTTCACATGGACTAAAGGATGCACTGTTTATCTTTAACTTCACATGATTCATTTCTAAGTACTTCTAAATTATTAAAGCTATCTAGATCCTATTTTGTCACTATGTAATTGAAAGAATGTATTGAAAAAAATATGTTGATTATAAACACAATTCCAATAGCAGTTCTGCTGCTACTGATGGGAAAGTAGAGAATTAACATTTACTTCCTAGGTTTTGTAGATTACTTCAATATGGAGACTTGAAATGGTATTAACCAGATTTTTAAAAAATCAAGCACTCCTGAGAAGAAAGAAACCTCCCCAAGTGGATACCACAAAACCTTAAGGTTAATAGAAAAATAAAGCTGATTTGAGTGCCTTAAGAAAGGCTGGCTGGAAGGCTGCTGTACAATCCTCCAAAGTTAGAGACTTTCAAAGCACGGACAGTAGGTGCTTTGGCCACAACCAAAAACATCTGTTTAACTGTTTATTAAATTTATAAGCCACCCAATCCCGGAGGACTCCGGGCAGCTTACAGAAACAGAAATTAAGAGAAATTAAAAACAGATAAAACACGACAAATGTAAAAAGACACAACATGCACCCAATCTAAGTGGGGCTGGACCTCAATCCAGAGGTCAACAGCCCCAGGCCTGCCAGAATAGCCAGGTCTTAATAGCTTTTCGGAAGGCCATGAGAGTGGGTAGGGTTCGGATCTCTAGGGGTAGCTCATTCCATAGGGCCAGAGCAGCAACAGAGAAGGCCCTACTCTGAGGCGTCGCCAGCTGGCATTGTCCAGCAATGCCATTGTCCGGCATTGTCTACTGTCTAATCCACTGTAGCTGTGCATGGGGAGAACTCAGGGGGCCCTGTTGAAATGTTACTAGATACCCATCTTTGATTACAATGCCTAAGAAAGTCATTGTTTTAATTAGTCATAATAAATAACATATGAAGACATGCAGTTCTGCCTTTAGGCTCTCGCTGCTTTCATCAAAATGATCAAGAGGTTCTTTTTTGAATAATGAAACTCTACCCTTTTGTGAATTTGCGTGACATTATAACACACAAAACAAGTAGCAAGTGTGCCTTGCATCACTCACTGCCCCTCTCTGCAGGTGCCCCTCAAAATCCCTAACTCTGCCTATACTGCTGTTTTTCCTTGTTACGGTAGTCCATTGATGCCTCTGCCTCTAGAATGAGCAAGCACTGTTCAACAAGAATCAGAAATACTGCACGAAGAGCCCTTACGTTACAGTTTTCTTATAAAGATCCAACAAATAGGGAAAGCCCTTTGAAAAACATAATGCTATAAAGATAGCCTCTAAAATTAGGGACTAAAATTTGTGTTTTCCTACACAAATCCAGAAATCTCCACATCCAATAAGACCACAACCGAAGCCCAGTATATTTGAACAGCATAATTGTAACAGAAAATGATGCTTTCTCCTGACCTTTGTGTGATGAAATGTTCTGTTTGGTTGTTTTATGGTCCTGATACTTTGTATTAAATTACAGCAAACTTTGGTTAATGGGAACTGGCCAGTGTTGTGTCTCTGATAAAACAACAAAAAGAAAGGACATGAGTATGCAAAAAATAACGCAGAAGAGAAACATTGTTAGTTTAAGAAATAACATAAGCCTGAAAGCTACATACTGGAGTCAACCAATAAAAGTTTAGATCAGAAAGGTCTATGAAGCCTTCAAATCTATGCAAGTGAGCCAGTACTGATTTTTTCCAAACCAAAACTACATACATACAGGCATACTGAAAAAGAAAGAAACCCCCCAGTCTTGTCAAACCACTATAGGCTCACAGAAACTTTATCTTTTATCTTGTTACCCAAAATTTTGTATTCTCCACCTCCAATGGACTATAATTCTCATATTTTTTTAATTCAAGCCTCTCTAACTTCTATATTTTATCTTCTTAATTCCTACTAATACCCCAATCCAGTGGTCTCCAACCTTGGCAGCTTTAAGACCTGTAGACTTCAACTCCCTGGCTGAGGAACTCTGGGAGTTGAAGTCCACAAGTCTTAAAGTTGCCAAGGTTGGAGACCACTGCCCTAATCTATCCTTCACTAACCCCTGTAACACATACTTGATGCAATACTGTCACAAATTGCAGTTCAGCTTATAACAAAGAACAATGTTCTGCATAGCACAGCAGATAAAACTAGTCTTCAGGAATGATAAAGGGAAATACAGTAAATCACATCAGGTTCAAATTATTCAGCAGATTAAAGCTACAGAAAGCACTTCTTTCAACATTCCCACAAAATTCCCACACAATACAGTACATTGATAAAGTTCTCCTACTTTCAGCTATACCTGTAAAAAAATAAGCTATCCAGCAAATTTCCATGGAGAATTCTGCCCCATTATGGTTGAATTCCTACCTGGAGAGAAGCATGTAGCAACCTGCCCCATTGCTGTTGAGCTAATGTTGTTTGTATCAATCCGTTGCATAATGCAATCCAATGAGGTTCCCTAGTACAGTGTATCTAGACAAAGAAAGTAAAAGAGAATGTACCCGTATATCAATGGTCACTCATTTAGAACAAAATTTAAATTCAATATAGTGTATGGCTTAATATAAAATATAAATGTACTGGCCTTCTGAAGATTCTGAATTTCCTAACTATACTTCAACCATATGAAGTTTCAACATATTCAATTACACTTTAAAATGGCAAATTATTATGCAGATTTGTATTCGAGTAACTTTTCAGTGTATGGTTAATATTTTTAGTTTTGTGGGGGTTGGATATACATTCACCTCATGAATCTCAGAAAAAAAATCATCTTTTCAATGGAATATTGTAGGATCCATTGATGCGTGACAGTAATGATATACTGTATATTCTGTGCTGATATCCAGTTATATTAAGTAGAGATATACATGTATCCTATTGTAGTGATATGTGCCTAAATCATCCTGAAATATCCTGTCAACAAACTATACTCTAAAAGGAACACTCATTATAAGATCATAGTAATTTTATAAAATTATAAATTATTCAATAGGTTTTCAATAGCTGTATAACACTTGTAAATGAAGAACATTTCTAATTTCTATTATAGAAATGCCTACTTGGCTGTTATCTGTATAGTATAATATATTATATTTTACAGTGCAATAAAACAATTAACTTGGGGAAACTATTGCATTATGAGAAAATTGAATTATGAGAGTCGTATAATTAAAATGCTATATCGCATTAATAGTGATAATCAAAACAAACACCGCACAACATACAGCTTCCATATAAAAGCATCTTTAAGGATTCAGTATCAATTGCAACCAGCTACAGCTTGAGCCAGAGTAACTCACGGTATAAAACTAAACATGGTTATAATTGCAGGGATAAGATAAACAATCATAGTACTGAATATAAAAAAATTCACTTCCATTAACTGCAGTATTAGGAAAAGTATAAAGAAGTATTTGGATACAAGAGATATTAACTGAGGCAATTATAACGGGATCTAAATGATTTAGTTTAGTAAAATTGTTATTTGCCTCTAGATTATATAAGACACATTTCACTCACTAATAGATATTTAGACCACATATACTGTGATATACCTGCCTTGCAAAATGTTCATATTTCTTCTAACCTTTTAATGTTTATAGTTGCTCTAAGAAAGTCCAAGGAAGAAGCAACCTAGAACTAAGGATAAATTTCCTAACAATTAGAACAATTAATCTGGGGAACAACTTGCCTCCAGAAGTTGTGAGTGCTCCAACACTGAAAGTTTTTAAGAAGAGATTGGACAACCACTTGTCTGAAATGGTATAGGGCTATGATGACGAATCTATGACATGCGTGCAGGTGGCACACGGAGCCATCTCTGCCAGCATGTGAGCAGTCTCTCCAGCTTACCTCCACCATACCTGTGCGTGCGCCTCCCACCGACTACTTGATTTTCAGGTCTCTGCTGCGCATGCGCAGGGTCGCACCTGCATGCATGGAAGATGAGGGGAGCGCCAGGGTCACGCATGCATGCACAGGGGGGTGGGGTGCATTGCATTATGGGTGTGGGCACACACATGTGTTCGTGCGTGTGCATGCTTTGGGCATGCGAGGACAAAAAGATTAGCCATCACTGGTATAGGGTTTCCTGCCCTAGTAGGGAGTTGGACTAGAAGACCTCCAAGCTACCTTCCACTTCTGTTATTCTATTATATATGCTGGCACTATTGCGCAACTAACAGGCAAACCAACAGAAAAGTATTGTGTAGGAAAACCCACACAAAAGTGGTTACAGGAATGTACAGACATGAAAAGAGTAATGGGAGTGCCAAACAAATGCAGAATTAACCATCTCCATTGACATTTCCAAGCAAAAATGATCAATGCTCATCAGTACGCTAGAGGTATAGAATTAAGTGTGTTAATTTTTACGACAATGTTAGGCTCAAAATTCTGCCTTTAGAAGGTGTGTAGGGATGGATTTCTTTAGCCTACCAAATGTATATGGAGATTCTCAGTCATCCAGGTCTTGGTTATCCCAAAGATGTTTTTTCAAGAGGGTTTTTTTGGTTTTCCTTGAAGACATTTTGGTTCTCATCCAAGAAGCTTCTTCAGTGGATGGTGAAGCTTCTTCAGTGGATGGTAGGAAATGGAAGGATTTATACTCCTCCTTGCTAGTCCTTTGCATCCTTTTAGCGAGTCCAGGTGGTCTTAATTTCCAGGTGGCCTTAACAACTCTCTAAAAAGAATCCAAATGACCAGCTGTCTGCAAGGCATATAAATCCTTTCATTCCCCACCATCCAGTCAGAAGTGAAGCAGCTTCTTGGATGAGAAGCGAAATGGGTTTAACTTACCAACTGAACTTCATGCAGGTTAGGAGCTCCTCCTCCTCCTCCTCCTCCTCCTCCTCCTCCTCCAGAAAGGTTATTTTATTTATTTATTTATTTAGCTTGTCAGTCATGTACAAGTTAACAGGAATAAAAACACAGGAAATGGGTACAAATAAATGGGACAGAACAGGGACGTTAGGCATGCTGGTGCACTTATGCACGACCCTACTGACCTCTTAGACATGATGTGAGGTCAACGGTAGACAGTTTATTTCATAGCCACAGGACTCCCACGGACACCCCACAGTTCTGGGGAAGTCCAGTTGCCTCTTGAAAAAGCATCTTTGGGAAAACCATGTCCTGGATGACTGAGAATCTCCATAGACATTTAGGGCAACTACTTGGGCAGGCAGGCCCCTTCTTTGCTCCGACTTGCAGCTGAACACCACCCAGCAATAGGCTGTCAACTGCTTAGAGTCTTAAGGTCAAGGGTCCCCAAACTTGGCAACTTTCAGACTTGTGGACTCCAACTCCCAGAATTCTCCAGCCAGCATAGCATAGCATGGCTGGCTGGAGAATTCTGGGAGTTGAAGTCCATAAGTCTTGAAGTTGCCAAGTTTGAAGACTTCTTGGTCGGCGTGGGCTTGCCATTCATACATCAAGGCTCGCTCTTGACCGAGCAACTAAGGCAATCCCCACCCCCACCCCACCCCCTCTCGGGAAGCCTCCAAACACCGCGCCATCGGTTCCTTAGGAGCAGCGCCCCGGCTAGAATAAGGAAAGAAGATCGCGCAACAAGCAGGTCACGCATCCGACTCACCACGACTTTCACCAGCGCCGCCATCTCCCCGGCGAGACGCGCTTCCGTTTCCGCGGAACGTCCAAGCTCTTCCGTTTCTCCGCCGCTGCCGGGCAAAAGGGAGGACGAGGAGGACGGGGAGAAGAAGAAGGCACGTTCTGGTTGGGCTCGTGGATAATAGCGCGACCGGAGCGCGTTTCCACGGAGATGCCTGTAGAACAGGGGTCCCCAAACTTGGCCACTTGTGGACTTCAACTCCCAGAATTCGCCAGCCAGCATACCTGGAGCATAGCCGGCATAGCCAGCTGGAGAATTCTGGGAGTTGAAGTCCACAAGTCTTAAAGTGGCCAAGTTTGAATACCTCTGCTGTCTAAAACGGCTGCCTTCGCCCGAGCCCTAAGGGGAGCTGAGCTAACAATCGCCGCCTTCTCCTCAGCCACTTGGAGGCCGTCGGGGTGAGGAAAATAGTTCCAAGCCCTTCTTTATGTTCCTCCTTCGTCTCCTATCCGTTGCGCCCTTGATAAGCTTGCCGATGCCTGTGGATGTAAATCGTGCCGCCGCCACTCGCGATCGTGGGGAAACTTGGGGAGAGAACCGTGGGAGGAAAAAAGAATGGGGAAAGGGGAAGGGGGTATTCTGAAGTGCCTTGTGCCATGTGCTGTTCTGCCTTGAAGCCTCCAGGAGCCGAAGAGGCAAAACAAAGATTCCTGAAGAAATCTCCATAGATATTCCTGAAGGGATGTGCAGAATACAAGTAGTCCTCGACTTACAGCAATTCATTTAGTTACCGTTCACAGTTACAAGGGCACTGAAAACAGTGGCTTATCACCATTTTTCATAGTTCATGACCGTTGCAGCATCCCCACGACCTTGTGATCAACATACAGATGTTGGGCAACTGGTTGAGATTTATAACAGTTGCTGTATCCCAAGGTCATGTGATCCCCTTTTGCGACCGTCTGACAAGCAAAGTCCACGGGGAAGTCAGATTCACTTAACAACGGGGTTACTAGCTTATTGACTGCAGTGATTCACTTAGCAAATGAGGCAAGGGTGGTTGTAAAATGGGGCAAAACTCAACCAATTTCTCACTTAATAACAGAAATTTGGGGCACAATTGTGGTTGTAAGTTGAGGACTATACTTAGTTTTGTTATGTGCCTAATAATAAATAAGTCTGCCCTGGATGCAATAAAGGCCTGGCTCCCCTTAGATGCGTCATTGTTTAACTTAGTCTTATTTTGGTGGCTTTGAAAGCATTGTGATAAAGGATGAATTCTTGATGAGATATTGTTCTTCAGTCTTCGAGGCTGCTATCAAAGGTCAAGGGATAAATGCAGTGAAGAAAAGTGAGAAAATTCTAAATGGAATCAAAATCTTATTTTGAAGATTGCTAGAACAGGCACATCTGTTGCTGTAGATATCCTAAATGACAACAGTTTGTTTAGTGATTGTTTGAAGTTACAGTGGCCCTGAAAATAGTGACTTATGAACACTTTTCACACTTACAACTGTTGGAGCATTTCCAGCAGATGTCAAGATGGCAATTGCAATACATGCACAAAAAAGACAGGACTTTAACTACATAGTTGTAATTGCCATCTTATAAGGGATGTGGTGGCTCAGTCGCTATCGTGCTGAGCTTGTCGATCAGAAAGGTCAGCAGTTCAGTGGTTTGAATCCCTAGCTCCGTGTAATGGAGTGAGCTCCAATTACTTGTCCCAGCTTCTGCCAACCTAGCAGCTCGAAAGCATGTAAAAATGCAAGTAGAAAAATAGGGACAACTTTGGTGGGAAGGTAACAGCGTTTGGTGTTTAGTCATGATGGCCACATGACCACGGAGACATCTTTGGACAACACTGGCTCTTCAGCTTTGAAACAGAGGTAGCACCTCCCCTTAGAGTCAGGAATGACTAGCACGTATGTGCGAGGGAAACATTTACCTTTACCTTAATTGCCATCTTGACTTTTTTGGTCTCTATGGAGACCATTAGTTCATGGAATTGTATGGTTGGAATGTACCACTAAGATAATCTAGACCAACGTTCTTCAATTAAACTTATTCCCAGGAAATGGTATAGCTGCAGCACAATTACAACCAGAACCAGATGGTTTTGACCATATTTGAAACTGTGGCAGTGCTGAAAAAAGATAATCCCTTCACCTTTATCTTCCCATTTTGGTTTATAAGATTCCCAAAATGAGGAGTTTTGCAAATCTCTTCTAAATAAGTTATCCCTAGGAAAAGGTTACAATTTGTCTTTATGCTGTTTTTAGCAAAGATAGCTAGTTACACTCACAGATTGGTGTGTTCTTGTTCAAGTAAGATGTAAAAATAGTATTCAGTCCTACATTATAGATTTTGCCATTAAGTTTCTGCAAAAACATCACACTTGTTTCCAGGATCAGGAGGACTGATAAAATGGGTATTAATCATATCTTGAAAAAGGGAGAAATAAAAAGGAATGTAACAATTGGTGCTTTTCAAAATAAGTGTACTGATTTCAGTTCCTTAGGCTGGGATTGTCCCCCAGCATTATTTTGAGGTTATGCTTTGAAAAATAGAGTAATTACTAGAAAAAAAGTGACTTCCAATCGGCTCTCATGCTTATGCAACACTCCTATGGGTCACATGATTGTGATTCATTATCATATGATTGTGATTTGTGTACTTGATAACTCTTGCATATTTATGATAATCACAAAGTTTTGTGGTCATGATAATCAATTATGACTTCCCCAGCTGGCTTCAAATAAAGTCAATGGGGAAGCCAGTAGGAGGCAGCAAGTCATGGTCAAATGATGTTTTCTTAACAACTGTAGATGATTTGCTTGATGAATGCAATTGAGACTACTGGAACTGCTGTCACTAAATGGGGTGGTCACATAATGTTTCACTTGGAGATGCCAGTTCCAGTTAGGATAATTAAGGGACAACTCTCTGTAGTTGGAAAATTAGACCAATAGAAAAAAGTGGTAGCTAGACTGCATTCTGCATCCCCTTTTAAAAAACAAAACAAAACAACCCAAGTCATTAAAATTAGTTCTTGTATTACTTTGGAAACAAACTGATGTTTTTGTTTGATGTAGCAGTATACAGAAGGTACCTTTGCAGTCAGGAAGTAAGCTTGTGAAACAGCAAAGCCTAAGGTGACCGAGTTTAATGACAGACCAGAAGGTTCCCATATAGCAAATAATGTCTCCGATCAAATGATGGTAGAGATTTGTCTCGGAGACATACTGCTGGATCAAATCAACAATATTGGGGAAATAAATAGTATTTATTATAAAACATCCTTCAATGCCTATTTACAATGGTCAGAGATTTGTGATTTAGTCCAGGTCTGGGCACACGTAACACTTTCTAGCTGCTTGAACTACAACTCCCAGAATCATCAATACTGAAGAAAACACAACTGATTTTTGCAACTGAATAGAAAAGTATGCCAGCTTGTTCATTATCTCATCCAAATCCTTAGGGAGGAGCCTATTCTATTACACATTTTGTTCTGGGGGATTCTAATATTTATGCATGCTTAACAGCCTGAGCACAGACCAGTCCACTTTAATGGGTTATCTGACTGCAACACAACTATTTAAAACAGACTGGAGATAAGTGATTATAGAAGTCTATTCAATGGCAGACAAACTTCTGCATTCCATCTAAAATAACTTGTTTTGATCATATGATGTACAATACAAAGTTAAGGTTAAAGTACCATCTGGGAGGAAACATGTTCCAAATTTTGGTGTTCTCCTGCTAATATGCGAGTGCAATTAAAACAGATTCTGGAAATACAGAATACAGTACCTTATTCAAAGCTTGTTGTATGAGCTGAACTCCCTTTATTGATAGGTTTCCAAAACACACAGCTGCAATAATCTTTATCCAGGGCAAGGAATAAATTAAGTCTGAACACCTCCTTTACATATAGTGTGTACAGTGTGCAGAGATGTACGCTGTATAACCTCTTATTGGTAATGGAAAGCTAAAGCTGGCAGGAATGGAAAACCAGCCCAACCTGCAAAAGTTTTCTCCTTTCAACAGCACTCAAATGAGAAGCAGTGTGTGATTAAGTAGCTGAATTACTCTGATGCTGTTGCTGTAACAATGTCTGCTGAAGTCGTCAAACTTTCCAGTTAGGCATCATGCCAAAACATATTCAGAAATGGACAGGGAGGGATGAAATGGCCAGAATATCATGCTGGGCAGGTAGCAGCAAACAGAGCCTCCACAGATGATCAGCTAAAATAAATAAATGTGCTATTCAACAGGAGCAGTAGGAACTATTCGACTGAAAGTCAAGGAAAATTTTCCAGTTCTTCCTGTGATATTTTCTTTATCCTTTTATGTCCACTCCTGAGATGAAAATTTGAGGACAGATGCTTTCCAAATAATTTAATAAAATATGTAGTAGTGACCTCTGCCCAGATACATTTTTGTTTTATCATTATCAGCTGCATTGACTAGAGAAACAAGGCAAAAGAATCTTAAAAAACAAAGATACCAACATTCTTAAAATATATAGCATGATTTAATCAAATTTAATCACACATATCCAAATTTATAGAGAAAGTAGTTCAAAATCTCAGTGAAGAAAGTTCAAGCGCAGCATACTTAGAATTAAAAATGCATAGCAATATGATGAATTGCTCATCATTTATTAATAGGAAATATCTGTAATTCAGGATAAATCTGAATTACATTAATCCCAATATTCAGATTTAGTTAATGCTACTCAAATAATTTAGTTATCTAACCAAATTTCAATTATTTTAATTTTTGGATTTTCATCAATGGAATAGTCTAGGTGGGGGAGCAAAGTATGAGATCTAAGTTGCATGTGATGTATTCAAATCTTGGGTGTGACTCTCAAGAGCACCTCTAAAATTTGTGCCAACTGCAACTTTCAGTTTGACAGAATACATGGGAAACAATTATTACTTATCCTCACTTTGCCTACAGTATCCCAGTGATGCTCACACTCTGGAGTGCAGTCTCCAGACATTGGTTTAAAAAAGTTTAAGTATCTTAGTTTAGAAACTATAGATTACCCAGAATCATTTAGAAGTTGGTCTGCCTATAAAGAAATAAATACAGCTATGTCTATCTAGAGAAGAAGAAAAACCCGATACATGGAAAAATACTGAACTGATCCTTATACACAAGAAAGGGGCCCACGACGATTTAAAGAGCTGTCAACCAATAAGCCTTCTTTCAGTAATCTACAAGGTTTTCACCAAGATAATGGCAAAAGGAATATTAAGAACATTAAATGATGCACAGCCAAAGGAGCAAGCACAATTCAGAAGTGGCTACAGCCACATACAGGTTGGATGGACCACCTACAGGTTGTTCAGCAAATCATTGAAAGGCATAACGAATAGACCATGCTTCTGGCATGGCATTTCATTGACTATGAAAAGGCATTTGATTCAGTATTCCAATAAGCAATAATTAATGCATTGCTCAAAGAAGGCATAGACACTGCTTACATAAACTTAGTACAATTAATATATGAAAAAACAATGGCAACAATTTGCATTACTGATCTTAAAGTGGAAGTCAACATAGAACAAGGTGTATGACAAGGTGCTACAACCTCACCTATCCTTTTCTCAGACTGCCCTGAAGAATTATTTTGCTAACTTGACTGGGCAAAAGATGGAATAAAAATAAATGGCGCATATTTAAATCACTTAAGATTTACAGATGATGTTGTTCTCTTCTCGCAAGACCCAGAAGAGCTACAAAGAAACATACAAGAGCTGCACAAAGCATGAGAACCATTTAGCTTAAAAATAAACCTGAAAAAGAGCCAGGTTATGTTTAACAAATTCACTAAAGAAAGAAAAAAAATTATATCTGGAGAAGAATTAGAAGTAGTAGACCACTACATATTCCTTGGCCAATGAATCTCAATGGAAGGCGATACAATAAAGGAAATTGCATGGCATGTTAAATGTGGTTGGCAGGCATTCAGCAAGCTAAGCATAATTTTCAAGAACAACATCCCCCCATGCGTAAAGAGAAAAGTTTTCGATCAGTGTCTACTAAGCTCTTAACATATGCCGTTGAAACAGGGACACTAATCTCACAATCAATACAAAAGCTACAAGTGGTACAAAGAGCCATGGAAAGATACATGCTCACATTACAAGACAACAGAGAAATACCTGCACATGAATTAGAGAACAAATGAATGTATGCAATATCATCAAAAAAGTAAAAGAATTGAAATGGAAATGGTCTGGTCACACAGCAAGACGAACTAGTGGCAGATGGACCAAAGCGGTAATAGAATGGATCCCACTTGATAAAAAGCATCCATGAAAGAGACCTAAAGAAGACGGATTGACGACATCAGCAAGTATTGCGGGTTCAATTGGCAAAAGAAATCTCAGGATACAGAGGTGGGTTGCTCCCGGTTCGACCCAGATCTGCCCATGCGGCCGGATGCTTCTGCACATGCACAGAAGTGTCTCGTGCGCGTGGGAGCGCGCCCGAACCGGTAGTAAAAAAATTTGGCAACCCACCACTGTCAGGGCCATACAGGTTGGAGACATGTGGAAGAGTCCTTCATCCTTCAGTGGATAGACAATGGCTAAAATGATGATGATGATGATGATGATGATGATGATGATGATAGCTATAGTTAACCAATTAACCCAAATGCTACTTAAATAAAAGCTATATTAATCTAAACTGTAATAAAATATAGCAGTCAACATGCCTTAATGTCAGTAGGATAATTAATGTTTGGAAATACAAGATCCCTTCTTCTCAGCAACAAAGAAAATCCTGCCAATAAGTTTTCTGAACACATCTGGAATGTTGAACTTAGGTCTTTGACCTGAGTCAGCAGGGATCTTCTTATATAAGTAAATGTCCTTTGTTGTTACTCTACCAGCAGTGCATGAAGTCATATTGTGAAAGTGCCACAGGTAGCAAGAGCCTCATACTAAATTCACTATTGTAACAAGGGAGCTAATTTTAAATGAGAAAATTTTATTTTAACCAGGATTTTCCTTCTGTTAATTGGGACCATAAAAATTAAAATCATTGTGCTCTTTTTGACAATAATAAAGTTCAAAATATTTGTGTTAATGAAGAAAGGTGCACATATACAGTATAAGTCTTAGAAATATTACCAGTATTTAATAGAACTATATGGAAAAGTAGTGAAACAACTGTCAAGGTGAAATTCAAAGGGCAGAGAAAACGATAACTAATTTTGATGCAGTAAGCAAGTTATCTTAGAAACAATTCAAACAGGAATAGGGTTTCTCAGGATCCAATAAAGTGACTTTTCTTTCCCAATATTCATGTATCATAATTTAAGAAGCCCCTAAATTATCTTCAAAGGCTGTAGTGAGTTAGAAGCTGATAGAACAGGAAAAGTCTAGGAAAGTTCCCTCCTAGGTATTGCCCAAAGGTAACAATGTATGTATCGGTATACAGTACTTACCTGGAAATAAAGTACTATTGCTTAAAATGGTACATAAAATAGAATAGTTGACATAAATGAAAAAGACTAGCTTTACTGAGCCTGGGGTTCAGTAAAGAGTCATGCTGCCTAGGTACAGTATTGATGTTGAAGATTAGATACAAGAGATGTGATTCTTAGTGATTTTTGAAATGCTCTTTTATTGAAAAAAATCAGAAAATGGAACAACAGGTTTTATATGATCTAGATATAACTGGATATTAAAGTGTTGGTTTAATTTTATATTAATAGTACATAGACTTTTCTTATTTCAATTTTAATACATTTTATCGCCATGATTTATTTCTTTTTTGAAACAACTGTTTTGAAAATATTAATTATTTAAATATGTAAATTCTATTTAATCAATGTAACATCTATTTTAATTATTTTTATTATTATTATTCTTTATTACTATTTATTAGAAATAAAGACACAAGTATTTAATTAAGTTTTTAATTATTATAATTTTATAATTTTGATACTTATAATATGGCTATTAGAAGTATTGGGAAAATCAGTGTCTATACATAGTCATAACTGCAGTTGCCCAAATCTTTTAAAATTCTGCTCCATTTCTGTGGCCTTGTCAAAATATCCATCAACTAAATAAAATATTAATGTATGAAAAATCAACTATGGTTGAAGCTTAGTGATAATTTAATTTAATCCACTGACTATGCAACTGTAAAAACTCTTAAAGTAAGGTATGCCAAAACCACAAACTATTTTTTTTCTAACAAAAATCTTATCATGACTGGTTAGGATGTCATAAAACAGTATCACGAAATACTTTTTATTATGTTAGGGTCAAGGCTTTTTATGTTTCTTTAAAGCAACTTCAAATAGCCCACATACTGGGTTATTGCATCTTTCATATGACTGTTATATAAACAATCACCTTTTATATAGGAAATGACATAACCATACAAATTACACATGGAGTTTAGGCACATATTCAAACACTAATGGCAATGCATTGTTTTAAATGGCATACTTACATATTTACCCATTCAACTCAGTTCTCATATTTTATCCAAATATAACAAAAATTACTAGCACATACCTGTCTCATAGTATACTATTTATTTGAAATTTGAATCTTTACAAAGACTCACTTGGGACAGAGAATGACTTCAGAAAGTAGATACAAATGAGGCATTTCTGTGAAAGAGAGGAGAAACCTGCCATATGAAAGCTGAACTTTTAACCAATATCATTTTACAGCTCTTCCCCACCTCCCAATGTTTACCATTCATTGATAATGTCAGTTCCCTAGGGGAAAGCAGTATAGTTGGCCATAATAATAATTTGAGATGCCAATCTTCCCAATTTCTGTTAAAATCTAAGTAGCTGAGAAGGTTATTGCTAGGGAGACTTATGCCTTCTAATGTTCACCATATCTTGATGTGCTTTTTGATACTGTATTTATGAGCAAACACAGCGATGATACATTTAAATATTAATGAATATTTAATTCAAGAATACTTCTTAATCTTCATTGTAATCTCTGCTAAACATTATAATCTCTGCTGAATCCAACTAATGGTTCATCTAGATCAGTCTTTTCCATCCATTTTTGTATATATGTTTACAAACAATGTCACTTCATTCCGTTTCACATCCCTTCTCTACAAGCAAATCCATTAAGACATTAACTTTTCAATCCTGGTGTCAGCAAAAAGTCTGTAAAGGATTGCAAAAACCTTGAAAAAAAATCTTACTTTAATGGCGATTAAATATACCAACTTTAGATTCCTTAATCTAAAATCTTAATCTTTAGATCATTCAAATATTATCATAGGATTTGATTCTCTTTAATTCTTTACTTCATCACAAAGTATTCTTCAAGGTTTTACCAAGCCTCTTTTGCTGGTCCAATATTTTTTTCTCAGCTCATTCTCTTACTTTATCATGAGTATGTCCCCTTTAATATTTAAAGCTTCAAACAGTTTGTTTTGTATATCTTCTAAACTGGGTTAATTCCAAAATCTTACAGCAAAGGTCAACATTTCAAATTTAACTAGACTCCATATATAACTTTCTTAGATCAAAATCATATTTGGCTTTTTGCTGTTTATTTCAAATTCTTTGAATTCTTGTAATCTTGTAATTACTTTCTTACTTGTTCAGTGTTGAAGCTAAACTCACTCAGAGATTTTTCAGATCTGTTATTCTAATACATTTATGATAGTTAATAGCCAATTTCCAAAAGTGATTAGAAAGTGAGGCTTGTAAACCTAATGTCTTTTGAAGGGCTCCAATGAGATTGCAAGCAAGATGGTTAATTCCTTTGTCTTCGGGAGCCCAAACCCATGGAAAACTGCTATCCTACAATCTCCTTAAGAGAAACAGTTATCTGAAGCAATGTAGCAGATCTCCTGTCCTCACATTATCCAGAGAGGTTGTTAGTTCCATTATAATTCACACTGCTCTGTGCAAACTAGGATGTCTAATTTAAAAATTATCTTGCAGGACAATATACTATTACCTGCATACCAAAGACTAATAAATAAGTAAAGAAGCAAAAAAGAGGATTGGTACCATCAGATTTCATTACATTACTACATGAAAAGTGGATGTTGCTAAAAAATAGAAGGCTTTTGAAATTGGAAAGACATGTGGATGGTATGGACATCTATGGTATGTTAAAGCAGGGGTCCCCAATCCCGGGGATACTGGGAGAGAGTGGCAGGTGAGCAAGTGAAACTGAAACCACCCCCACCCCCAATTGAAGTGGACAAGCAAGTGAAACCAAAACCATCCCTCCCCCCAGCCCATGGAAAAAAATTATTCCATGAAACTGGTCTCTGGCCCCCCAAAAGTTGGGGACCACTGTATTAAAGCAAGGTTAATGTAGATTTTATGTCTGGTGGGCTGTTCTTAGAGTATGAAATAAATAAAAGGCTAGGTTGTGCCTGAAAATACCTTTGTGGATCAAATGCACATCAAATGTTTTATAAATGAGAAATAGTAAGCTTTGACTACAATATACGAATGGACAGTGGGGAAATACATGGTTGAAAAGATTGGAATTTACATTATATAGTAGCCTTAAAGAGAATTTTTATAAATTGATGTATTGTTGATATTTGTCATCAGAGAAATTTGTCTATAATGTATGAAGGCACTTCATATCTTTGCTGGAAACAACATGAAGAGACAATTTATCATGTATAATGGACATGTAAAAAAAAGTTAGGCTACAAACAAATACATTAATTCAAGTGATTTTAAAAACTAATGAGCAATTGAAGTCAAAGACTTTTCTTTTGAGATTAATTGAGAGACAGCTAGAAAAAAGCCATGGAATATGAACCAAAAATGTATAAGGCTACAGAAATTAATAGAAACATGGATACAACCGATTTAGACTATGATCACAGTGTGTATAGTCAAATGTAATGGTATTTAGGTCCAAAGAATACATATGTAAGATTTCCTTAACTACTAATTTATATTTCCCAATAAAAGTACCGATCATGGTATATATGAATGTATTTGATAGTTTGCAGTTTTCCAGAGAAGATTCAAACAGATCACAAAATCATGCATTGTTAACTTCCATTAGTTTTAAACAGGACACTCAAAACACAGATTTAATAAAATTATAATAACTATGTCATCTAGATATCTAACACCCAATAATTTATTGCAGTTTAACATTATAAGCATTAGAGTGCAGCAAGATTTATAAGCAAAATAACAAAAACACTAGTGTTCAAACACTAAACAGATCAACATTTTAAAAAGATAAAATGGAAATAATATACACTGAAATAAACATATTTGTTTGCAGTTCTCTAATTCCACATATAATGTGTACAGTTTAAAACCAAGTCAGCATTCTATTAAATAATTGTTACAAATATACAGTTCTAAATATATGAAATTTTTCTTAAACTATTAGATAGTTTGGTTATAATAGAATTAACGAAATAAGTTTTTTCCAAGCAAACACAAGATAAATATATTGGACAATAAAGGCCATGGACGATTAATCTGTTAAATGGTTTAATATTATTGAGTCTTTAAAAATGTGCAAAAGAATAAACAAGTCCATTGTAACCCTATTTGCTAATGTTTTTACTGGGTCAAAATGTTTATCAGATAAAAATGTGTGTGTCACTGAAATGTACTTGAGTGATTAAAGAAGATCTGACTGTTGCCTTACAGCAAAGTGAAGAAACCTGCTTCAGGGGAGATAAATCAAAGCAAAAACTGAAGTCTTAATGATGCACTGTTGAGTATTGAGGCATCATTTCATACTGTACATCAGGCAGCAAAATGTATTGCGCCAGCACTGATTTAGAGAGTAGCAAATATTTAAACAAGGCAAATTACAGGATGTAAAAGCAATGGCACTACAGTCCATTTTTCATGTTGTTTTATCAATCTAGTCTATTTAGAAACAGACTTGACCCATAGTTGACCTCAAGATACAGTGTGACAACTACCCCTGGTAGTAACAATCTGACTTATGATTTAATGTAATGGTTTGAGGACATACAGTACGTCCCACAAATATCTGTGTTGCTATAGTGACAGTAATAAGTATCTCTAGATGTGGCCTTGGGAATATTGTAGATATTACTAGCACAGTTAGGAATAATTTAAACATGTGACGCCAAGCTACTACGTTTGCTGTTTTTAAAAAAAAATTAATTCTTTATTACAGCTTCCTCATAAAAAAGCAAGTCAGAAGAATCCTTGTAATAAAAAACTTGCCAACATTAAAATCCTGCTATTGTCAGGATAGAAGGCTTTGGATAATTTTATTATGCTCTTCTGTAGGCTCGGTGTACTCTATTTGTATTTTATTTAAAAGAAAAGAAGATAATTGCATTTGTGCTGTTATCTACATCCACATGACTCTACCACCATGTCTTCATATTGTTTATAAACGACATTATTTGCAGAATCAATAAACAAAATGCTAATAGGGCTCAGCCTTGTAGGAACACAACAAGTGGGAGGTGTTGATTCTGGATCCATCGAGTTCATTAATGTTTGGATAACAGCATGATTGGTGGGTTCTAGATGAGACCTAAGAGGAAATTCACAAAGTCCTTCACAATGATATGCTTCATATTCAAGAGGAGCAATTATCCAGTCATCCCAACCCATATCCTTAAAAGTCACATGGAGTAGTTTTCTGCTACATTTTGCCTTCAAATTTTTGTTTGACCGCTTTCCTTGTCGGGTTGTTAGAGGAGCCCTTCTCTTCCTTCTTTGACTAAATAGGTATTCATAAACAGTTTTGTCATCTTGACCAGATCTGGCTTTTATTTCATTGAAAAACAAGTCTCTTTTCTTTGTTCTACCAAATACTAAAAAAAGAGCCTTTTCCTTGACTTGCCTTCCTGTTCTATTAAACCCCACAATCCTTAAATCAACAGGCCTCCCCTTTTCAAAAGTCTCCAGTTCAAAACACAAGTTATTAAAGTTTTTAAAGTTCCTAAACACTTTCCAAATGTCAAACACTTCCCATTTTGCTGTATCTATGACGTTGACTGTTCGAGACTCCAAGATAATGGATGCTTGCCTACTTGTAGAGCAACTGGATAGCTTCACTTGATAGGTTTTCTCAGGAGGATGAGGTTTCCAAATATCAGCTCTTTTTCTTAAAATCCGCAATTCTGCCCCCAGTAAACCATCTTTCTCTAGAGCACTGATGTCAAAAATGTATTTTTGCTTTTTAACTGGAGCTTGGTCATCTAAAGAGAAAAAACAGAGAGAGATTCAAGTATTTCTGAATAGAAATGTGTACTATTTTTCTATTTTTCCTAACACATGTGCATAATGAGTTTGGGATTATAAAATGGCTTTATGGCACTGTTAGCAGTTCATATCGCATGGAGATATATTAGACCAACTCTTGAACATTTAAGAGAAAAAAATAGCTTTATACACTACATGTAACCTAATTAGAACTTAAATTCCAATAAAATACATTTGAACTTGAACTTCAGCTTAAACCTTTGTGCCTATGATGTTCTTTTTGTTGTAGTAATATATCATGGAAAGCATATAAGCATACGGTAATATGGTTATGTGCTGGACATATTTTAAGCTAGAAAAATACAGATAATATGCTTGTGGATGATATATTTCAGTAATTGTTTTCCTTCAAAGATACTTGTCAGGAAGAGGTGGTTAATTTTAAGCATAAATAATAATGATATATATTGGATTTAAACATTCAACCTGGAATTTCATTCAGACAAAACTCTTTCTCCTTTGAGTATATTTACAGATATATAGATATCATGAGTTAAAGTCCTGAGTTGTACACACTGCTCATTTCAAGGGTATTCGTGGAAGAAAAATCAGCCACCAACATGAGATTTAAGAAAAATTCACAGATTGCTGTGTTGCCTATGAGGGTCTGAAGAAGAATGTAGATAACCTCCTTTGATCTTATAGTCTTTTTATTGCAGAAATATTAATTCTCCTGCTTATTTTGTAATATTGAATTTGAATTAAAACTATATCTGAATTACTTTCATTCTAAGAAATAAGAAATACTCCAGACAGCTCCTCTTTGCTAATCTGTGTTTTTCTGAAATAGAAAGAGACAACAGGAACACATTATTCAGCTCTTATTCTATCAGATATATAGGACTATCTTATAAAGTGATGGCAATGTTTTATGCAGAAAAGAAAAACACATCACATTCTGAAAATTAGCATTTACATTAATACAAATCTCAAAATCTGTCAGTACAAATGTTCTTAAAGTATCCATTTAGGATGTAAATATCTGTGAATAGCCAAGTTTTGTGTCTTTCTGCAAATACACAGGTTTCCTTACCTTGTCCCTTGTCTATGAAGCTTGTAATTGTATTGGCAAGTCCCATCTCCAGTTTCATACTTCCATTTATATCTTTCTGTTCTGCATCAGAAAGAGCTTGGTATAAGGCAAGCATATATTCATGTGGTATGACAGCAGGATGCCTGAATGCCTCTTTAGATTCCCTTTGGGTAATAGGTTCTTTGATTGTTTTGGTTTTGAAGGAACTATGTGGATTCCCTGTGCCAGATTTTTTCAGTGGGGCCTTAGGGCCAAAATTCTGAACCTTTGGAGTCACCGTCCTTATTCCTGGTTGTCTATTTGAAGTAAGTCCTCCATGCTTTTCTGTATTCCTTGCTTTAGGCAGAGTCGTCTTTAAATTGTCACTCTTTGCCAAGAGAGCTCCAGCTTGAGCAATATTACTTCTTGTTCTAGGTTTGGAATTGCCAGCATTATAGTCATGGCTCCCTGTTCTAAAAGAACCTGTCCTTGGTAATGGGTGCCTCTCTTTTTCATCTACTTTAGATAATCCTAATTTCAACCCTAGGTTACCTTGGCTTGGTTCAGCACAATTCAATATTAAGGAAATGAAAACCAGATAAAACCAACTGAAGTGCAAAAGCAGTATAGAAAGAAAATACTGGATTTTCATCCTCTGGTCTTCCTTTGAATGCCACCAAATAAAAAAATTAAAAAGGTTCCTCTGGTTTGGTATAAAAAATGAAATAGATTAAAAGGCAAAATAAGCAAAAAGAGCTTTATTTTCAATATGCAGAACTTCAAATCAATTTTTGTAATATTTGTATCCAGTCCCATAGTGGAAATGCTAATATGTTCAATTCGTTGTCTCCTGATTGCTGCCAGCAGTTTATTCCTAAAAAGAGAAACTTAACCAACTCCCTTTCTTCCTTAAAAATGACTAAAAACTTGAAGGACTCTTGTTTAAATCTGAGAGGATTTTTTTTTCCCCAAGAAGGAAGAATGGCGTAATGCTGCCTCTGTGTTAAAAGGTTTTTTAAAAAAAGTTTTGAATCCCTTCCAGTGAAAATATTTCACACACAGAAACCTGCAGGTGCTTAGAAATCTTTTACAAACTTGAACTCAGGAATTGGAAGTGGAATTCCAACAAAAACCTATTTAATTACTCTCTGATGTCATGCTGTCTAAACTAATTTAAGTGTGATATATTTCTTTTAAAAAGTCTTCTTTGCTTTATGAGTCATACTCTGCTTTATGTGAAACAACTCAGTAGGACTAAAAGTATATATAATATGCAACTAAAAGTGGTAACATGTTCTGTATTATTAGCCTTAAATGAACTCTTCATTTAGGACCAAACAACATCACCTAAGATAATCATGAGAATCTTTTACAAAAACAAGTCAAAATAAATTTGTAGTTTGTTTTAATTACATATGCATTGTATACAGTTCTAAACATAGAATCTCTGGTTTATTAGCAGGTGAGTGAAAGAATGAAAAACAAACATGATAGCAAAGCTATTGCTTAAAAAGGATTTTTGAAATATTATGACCTACCGACAAAAGAAAATAAGAAATTATCAACAGTCTTACTTGATGCCTGAGAAGAAAATATTTTCTTATATTGCATTTTAGGTTTCATTATTTAACTACTTCTCTTTGCAAAGCCCCTGAATATCCAATGTTAAAGCAGCAGTGTCCCCTGCAGGAATTTGGAGCATATGAAGTGAAAGCACCAAATAACCTCAGTTATCACATTCAACAACTAAATTCTGATCAGTTTTTTTTAAATAAAATTCTTTATCTATCCATATCTCTATAATTCTGATAATGAGTCACCTTAGATCATGGCTGTCAAATTCCCAGCCTGCAGGCCGGAAGCATCATGTGCTGGCCATACCCACGCCTGGTTTAGCAAAGGGGGAAAAGTCCCAATATGTCACGTGACGACACTGTGACGATGTGAGTTTGACACCTCTGTCTTAGAAAATATGTCAACTTGGATTTTTTTTTAGAGTGTAGAAATATGCAAGTTTTACATGCCATTAACTATATTTTGCATGAAAAAGAGTATCATGAATGTTTAATCAAACATATGATAAAAATTGGATCTTGAGGATTCTGCTATGTAACTTGCATGTGTGAGGATGACATCTAGAACTTCTTGTACCTTTGCAAACTATTCTAACTGCTGAATCATACCCAAAAATTAAGTAATAGCGATACATTTTAACCCTATGTCCAGCAGGTTCTAATTGAGTAAAATATACACGCTCTTTCAAAACTACAATAAACACACCAGATGTGAAACCATGTGGAACAAATATGTGTTTGTTAGCATATCAATCCCCTCCTCCTTAAGTTAATACATGGATGTGGAATATAGTATGGAATAGATGTCACAAATCATGATGGGGAAACGTTTTCTTATGGAATGCCATTGAAAAACAGGAAAGACAATTGCAAAAGATATGAGATATCTATTATGATATGAGGTGATCCATGTAAGTGGATGAGTTTGCAACATTTGTATCTTTCTATAATTAATTACTGGTAAATACATTTTTAATTTAACACTGATTTAATTTCACTGGCTCTGGATTGACATAATTCCAAGCAACATGCTTCTTGGTTTAAACCAAATGATAACTGCAATTATGTTTAACAAAGCTTGGAGAACAGCTGATATAATTTTCTTTTCAAGAAGCAAGTATGATGATACAAACGATACATCACCAGGTTTGTTACTGTCCTTTCCCTTATTACGTAAAGATATGAGGTGGTTTGATTGGAATATTAAACTATGGAGGTGGTCTTTTTTGTACTATATTTCATCTTTTTGTACTATATTCTCCGTGTCCATGGCTATTATGATTAATACCATCACTACCATTTGTGCAGAATATCTGTGCCCCTGGATATTTATTATAACATTGGCACACTTACCAATTATTAATCCAAAGCACTTAGAATATTTCTCCGGTTTGTTTCAGAAAATTATCTTCTTTCTAGAAAAACATTATCACTAAGGTGACCAGATTTTCAGATTGGTAAAGAGGGACACCTTTCACCTTTGACTGGGGGGGGGGGGGGCTTGATTAAAAATTTTATACGGAGCAACAAAATTTTTCATATAACGCAAAAATAGTATTGTAATTTTTTTTAATTTCAACATAACTACAATTTACAAATATAATCAACATTTTGATCACATGACCATGAGGATGCTGCAATGGTCACTAAGTGTGAAAATGGTCGCTAAGTGTGAAAAATGGTTGTCACTTTTTTCAATGCCATTGTAACTTTGGTCACTATACCACCTTTCTTGCCACAGTTCTTAAGTGAATAACTGCAGCTGATAAGTTAGTAACATAAGTGAATCTGGTTTCCCCATTTGACTTTGTCAAAAGGCAATTAAAATGACCCCAGGACACTGAAACCATCATAAATACAAATCTGTTGCCAAACATCAAAATTTTGATCGCGTGACTATGAGGATGCTGCAACGGTCGCTAAGTGTGAAAATGGTCATCAGTCACTTTTTTCAATGCCATTGTAACTTTGGTCACTATACCACCTTTCTTGCCACAGTTCTTAAGTAAATAACTGCAGCTGGTATTTTGTATTTTGGATAGAATCTTTTTTTAAATAGTCTAAGACAATTTAAAAAAAGAATCCACACAGAATAAAGCTATTTTAAAAAATCCTATGCACAATAAATAAAATATTATTTTAAAATACATTAAAAAATAAAAGAAAAAAACCCAGCTCACTTACCAGCAGGCACAAGTCAATCCAGAATGATGTAGGTGTTAATACAAAGAACTGATCAAATTAAAATGGTGAAATTAGTCAGGGAAATATTTTTCAAAGAAACTCTGCCACCATTTTTTCTACCACACGAGCCGACCGCCGACCTCCAACCTCCGTGCCCCTCCCCTCCAGAAACCAGGAAGTAACACTCGCGGCCCCTCTACCCAAGCATTTCCTGGAGCTCTATGGTACTTGGTCATTTTTTCTTATAAAATGAGGTAAAAGGGGCGCGGGGGGGGGTCCGTTTTCTTGCTTTAAAGTTTTAATATCTTCAATGAAAGTACTGAGACAGAGAGAGAGAGGTTAGACAGGGTGTCTTTTGCCTTGCCCCGGTTAGGATTTCTTAAGCAAATCCACTGGGCTTTCAACATGAAGCCAGAAAATCTGGACTTTTTAAAAACGGCCCGGGACACGGGACAAATTGTTATAAAGTGTGACCGTCCCGCTGAAATTGGGACGTCTGGTCACCTTAATTATCACTGATTCTTCAAGTATTTTATAAAAAATATATGCAGATGGGGAGGTTATTCCTGCAACTAATAATTCATGACTCTGATCAGAAATGTTTAAACATTTTATGTCAAGTATTAATTTTCATCATAGCAATACACTCTTCTAGTGGCATAAGAAAGCATAAGCATAATCACCATTGTACAAACAGAAATCTTAGTCTTCAAACCACTAATGGGCTACAGTATATAGTTTTTGTGCTGATTCAGCGGTTTGAAAATTGAACAATATTTTCAAAATTAAATCACCCTGTGTTTCAGCAGTTTAGAAAAGGAGGAAGAAAAACTTGAAGCAGGGCCCAAAGTACTACCTCAATTTGAGGGAATACATTTTCCAGGAAAGAAGTCTGTGTGCCAAATATTGCAAATTTAAAAAAAGGTTATGTGACCATCTTCAAAGAAGTACTGAGTATGTATACTTTATTTTCATAAGAAATTAATTTACTTCTTTTTCAATCATAGGAGTGAGGGCTATGATAATCTCCCATTCCCAAAACAAGGTTTATAATGGCAAAGAAAAGAGCAAATGCCTCTTTTATATAATACTGTTTCCAGGAGAAATCAGTCAAACACCTAAGTGACAAATTTTAACAAGTAAATTTTAACAAGTAAAAAGTTACTTGCCAAATAAGATACTTTCCAAGTGGATTGCCAATATCAACTATTTCCAGCAGCAAGTTTTTTTTTTCTCCAACGCAGGATGGCCAGTTCTGTCCCTTCCATTGTCTGGGAATAGACTGCTTACTACCTATATTCAAATGTATATTACAATTATACCACAGCAAGCTAAAATGCCATAAAATGACTGCAAGCTTTAAAGAATGTCTTGCTATGTAGAATATCCTGGCATAATCGTACTATGGCAATATTTAAATTACATTAATGTAAACAGATTACAGGTAGTCCTTAATTTACAATAGTTCATTTAGTGACTGTTCAAAGTTACAATGGCACTGAAAATGACTTATGACTATTTTTCACACTTATGACCTTTGTAGCATCCCCATGATTATGTGATCAAAATTCAGATGCTTGGCAACTGGTTCATACTTATGACTGTTAGAAGTTGTTGTGGCTTGTATGTCTAATAAATGGCATTTACAATAACTGTAAAGTAGAATATCCAGTTTACTGATCTTATAAATCAACAACATTAATGTTTTAATGCAAGCGAAAGCCTAGGAATCTGAATCAGAAAGTGATTAAATGCAAAAATCCAAGGCTTTGAAACTTGGAAAGCACAAGGCACAGAATGGTACAGAAACAAGCTGCAACTAGTTCACAGAATCACAACTGTGAGTGCATCCTTTAGTTAGAACAGAAGCACATAAAACCACCTTGTATATTTTCAGACCAAAAAATGAAGATTGATCAGATTTTTTGCATCCTCAGTTCCATGTAATTTTCCTTCAGAAATCAGTACTGTTTTCTACTCTATTCTTACAAGTTTAAATTTAAATGAAACTGAAAAAGTTCCAGGACAACAGAAATAATGTACAAGAAAATGGATTTTATTTATTAAAGGAAACCAGTTTACAATGTGAGTCTCAAGTGAGAGCCATTTAAAAAAGAGAGTACAGCTGATACCTACAGATATTGAAATGGAGAGCAGCAAATCCACTAATTTAGAATCATAATTAAAATAATCCATGGAGTACTATTAATTATATGCACCATCTCATATCTGGACTTCTGAATTTGGAACTTATTTGTATGGTGTATAGCTGCTACAATATAGAGATATTTTTAGCAGGCAATAGAATATGCCCAAAGAAAGATATATTAAAAAATCCCCCAATACATATAAAACAGTTAAGAAAATTGACACAAATATTTATCACCTACTTCTGTGTCTTATCTGGGATGAAGTGCTTGTAAATTTATAGATGTTACAAAAGGTGAAATCTGTAAAACATGTTGGTTTTGAGGTGAAAGATGCAATGGTTGTTATAATTTGCAGACACTCTTTTGCAAGAAATTCTAGGGAGGGATTTTGCAATCTTCCTCCACTATATTTCAGAATTTCCCAAATTCATGTTCGTTGTGTCAATGACACTATCTATCTATCTATCTCATCCTCTCCCTTTCTCCTTCTGCCTTCAATTTTTGTCAGTATCAGGATTTTTTCCTATGAGTCCTCTCCTCTCATTTTGATGGCCAAAGTATTTGAGCTTCAGCTTTAGTATCTGTCCTTCTGATGCAGGAGGGGGTGCACAGGTAACCCCCCCCCCGTGATTTCAGCCTGAAAATGGAATATGACATAACTTATGACCAGATTCCCATAATGGTGGAGATAACTTGCCAGCTCATTGATAATGTAGGGAATTGGTGATTTCTACAATGGTGGTCAGAGGATGAGAATCTGTCAAGCATGAATGCACAAGACCTAAGTAAATACTGGCGCATAGGCATAACACGCAACAATAGTGCTAAAGCCAGTTGCCTGGAGGTCTGGATAACCCAATCCAACTACTTGGAATCATATCAATGCCATGTGGGGACACTTGACAAGACCCTCAACAGAACAGCTATAAGGGAAAGGGAATAGTGGTTCTGGAGCCACTCCTACAACAGGGTAGGAACCCCCGTCCCACACGGACCCCTCAGGAGGGTGGGAGGGGTGGCCCACAAGGGAAGGAAAAGGGAGCCCCAAGGGAACCAAGGGCCACACGGGTGGCCATTAGCCCCTCCCCATTGGAATGCACTCAATGCCTGCAGGGTCCACAGAAGGACAAAATGGGAAAGAGCCACAGACCCCATCTGGCACTTGGGAAGCCCCGGAGAATATGTATTGGATTCGTGGCACATTGGCCTACGAAGTCCTCCCTGAGGATTGGTCAGGATCCTGTGTTCTTGGATGGATATAACCTTTGTTCTTTCTGTTGCCCATCCAATCACGACAGGTGCTAGGGGTCCCGGTGTATGACTCAGTGGGCCCCACACGTCAGAGGAGGGAGGCTGACACAGCCTTCTGTAACTTTCTCTGTAAGGAACTGGCTGAATACGAGAAATCCGACATGTGGAGCTCAGAGAGAATTATATGCACCTATGGGAGGGCCACTTGGGCAGAGGATGGGTCTTGGGGTTTTGGAATTTTTTGGAAATGAAGACCGCAACCAACAGATGAAAAGGAATGAATTCTTCTATCAGATAAAATTGTATACAATTAAATTGTATGTGGAAATATCCTTTTTCTATATATCAGTGAAAGAATGATGATGTTTCTTTCACTGCTGTATAGGAAGGAAAATTCTTACCTACTCCATCTCTCCTCTGAAGACATTTGGTTTACTAGTGGTTGAGTTCCACTATCTATAGATTGGTAGAATTTAGTATTATTTATTTTTACTTCAGGGATCTGAAATAAAAGCTGACCAAGTGAGGCTTGTTTCCATGTGAGCTCGGATGCACAGTATTGGGAAACCAAAAATTTGGAACAGTCAGTCCTAAGATGCCAGCTGCAGGAACGAAAATAGATGTGGAGAAAGAAAAACACCAGCAAGCAAAAAAAAAAAAAAAGTAACATTACAGGTCAAAGATTTTTCAGAGGAAGATCTTCAGAGCAGGTAAGTTCTATTTAAAAGGTCTGCTAATTGCTCTCACGGGTTGTAATTCTTTATTCAAATTATACTGACTGTTAGTGTCGTGACGTTATCAAGGAAGACATTTTTGTTAATAGTAAGAATTAATTATACCAACTAAGAATTTAATTAGTAGGGAAAATTGGAAAGATAGTGTTAATAGAATATGGGTTTGCTAGAGTTATTGTCAGCCTCTGCTTTGCTGTTGCTTCGGCTGCCATGAAACAGGGAGGGAGGGCATGGTATTTGGGAGGGGTTACTCATTGTGCTGGAGGAAGGTTCTGGAGTTCAGCTGCTGGTCGGACTACGCATGCGTGGGAGATTCCCGCCAGGACTAACGGCACCGACATTCCATCTTCGTGATGCCTTTTGAAGTTATCTCGCACCTGACACTTGAGAGAATTATGATTGGACTGTAACTGTGATGCCAAGGGGAGGGGAATGGGCTATTCTATATATCAATCGCTTTCGCGCCTAAATATTCAGATTTTGCTTCGCTATGCCTTTAATAATTTATAATTAGTAAAAGTACACTTGATTTTCACACATGGAGTCTCGTGGTCTTTCTTTCCTAATTATCTAATGGAGAGGTGCTGACAGTTATCCTGTTCTTCGTAATTTGGATTATTTTGTTTTCATTATTTTCAACAAAGAGAAACCCAGTGCAATAAATCAGTGCTGGATTATGTTGTACAAGGAAAATCTGCCTAATTTGAATGATCAAGAGATGTATTCATACTGATGTATGGCAAAACTAAGCTTCCATAAGGGGAATACACTATCTTTCTTCATAAATTTTGAATACTTTGATGCATTTACTATTGGCCCAAATAACTAATCAATATTATTCATTTTCTCTTGATAACAATGCAGATCTTCTGATAATTGTGATATATGAACAATAGTATTCAGGGAAAATAAAATAAAATGCATGGCTTTATATATACATAAGTTATATTTTAAAGTACCGGTAATATAATTTTGGAGATTGGAGATGTTTTCTCTATTAAAAGTGTGTGTGTATGTAAGTAAAATCTTGGGCCACTATATCACAATTAGTGATATATTGAAAAGGGAACTTGGTTTCCAGATGGTGGCATTTAGTTTCTGTAGGAATATTCTGTCCACAGAAAAGTTCTGCTTTAACACACTGAGAAAATGGATACAGGAATCCTTATTTGGCTTTGGAAAGTTTATCAACTGCAAATGGTAACAGAGATTGTAAAGTTTTGCTTTTTCAAAAGATTAATGTAAATTATATAATTAGATCCTCCCCCATTTTACAAATGGGGGTTCTGCTGGGATTTCTAAATGCATAAAAATATGTGCAGGATTTTCATTCTCATCTTGAGCTTTCAGGGACAATGAGCCACTTTTAGAAGCAACAAGGTAAAATTGTGCTAGCCAAAATATCTTAGTCTGTAAATATTGCTGTTCTCTTTTTAGAGTGCTGGAATTGACTGCTTTGCTTGAAGAGTCTCATCAGCAGAATGAAGAGAAGGAGAAGACGGTGAAGGCTCTAAGAGAGATGGTGGAAATTCTGGTATGTTGTCAAGGAGTTAGAGAAGAGATACTCAGTTCCTTGGTTTGTTATCATTTAGGAGGCTTTCCAAAACCCAAAAAATATTCAGTTCATTGATTAAAAACTCAGAGTTATGCAATCTTACTTCATGCAATTTTAGCGATAACTGCTTTCACAAGTTAAATGTTGGAGCACAAGATGTTTTGGAGAGAAATGTACTATTTGCTACAACACTAAATACCTAATGTTTATATAATTATACTATAGCAATGGGAAAACAGGTTAGGCAGGTATAAAGCCAAAATTATTTTTGCTAATGGAGTTTGAAAACATGTATGCAATATGTAAACTGAATATCACTTTTAATAGCTAGTTAAGAAGTACTAATTTCCCTGTACTGCTCTGGAATCTTGTAATACTTGATGGATTTGCCTACAGATAGAACTCCTTTTGGTATGCTTTCATATAAATATTTTGGCCAGTGTGATATGCCCATTGCAGTTTTATTGATATGTTGTCATTCAGTATTTCCATTAAATTATGTTCTAAGTCCCGATGTTTGTGAGGATTCAGATTCTATAAACAGTGATTTAATTCTAATATGCTTATTTTTTCAGAAGGCTAATAATTTGAAGATAGATTGTGACCCAAAACCAAGCAAAGATATCAGTGAAGAGATATTTTCTCCAGTGCACTGCTTGGAGAGTCCAATGCTGGTTTAACACAGCCTATCTGCCCTTGGACTGAGTGATGTTTTTCTGTTGACCACGCCTCCCTTTGCCTCTGCATGCTCAGTTTGAAAACTCAGTCTTTTTCTGCAACATGTATTGACAGAAATTACCCAGGTAATATAATTTGGCTAGCTTTTCATGATTCTGTTACTTTTAAAAATATAAATTAAATATCACATTCTTTTGCCTAGAGGTACACATTTGGATATTGAGGAGCATACCCTGTTTTCCCCAAAATAAGACCTCCCCGGATAATACTGTAAGCCCAATCGGGCTTTTGAGTGCATGCGCTAAAATAAGCCCTCCCCCCGAAAATAAACCCTCCCCCAAAATATTGCAACACAGCAGCAGCCATGAGGTGACCATACTCACCACCTCCTGCACCTCAAAAATAATAAGACCTCCCCCAAAATACGGCCAAGCGCTTATTTGTGGGATCAAAAGTAAATAAGACTCTATCATATTTTTGGGGGAAACATTATACTTTGTAGTGTATGGCTGGCCTTTGTCCATTCATAACATAACCACTGTGATGAGTGTGGCCAATCACAAAAATACATTTATTATACAGCAGGCATTACATTAGAGGCCCCAATTTACAAAATATAGAAAAGCATTTTACAATAATGTTTGTTGTCATCTCAGGCTATAGGGGTTCTTAATGACCAAAAAAACCCCACACAGTTTTACGTCATATCAAATCAAAGTAATATTGCCCTCCAAAAGATAGCTACTTCCCTGTATTAGCTGACTGCTTATACCTCCCTCCACCATTGCATCTCAAAACCTGCTGAAGAACATAGTATTCCAGGGCAAATACTATTCGGGCTGCAGTTGGAGTTTCGCTCACTACCCCCTAGTAGGTTCCGCACCTTCGCCTCCTCCACAGATCCAACCAAACGGGCCCTTAAGGCCAAGGCCATCAAACACCTGTTAGAGATCAGGGCCATTGAGAGTGTCCCAGAGGGGGAGAAGGGCTCCGGGTTCTACTCGAACCTATTCCTAGTCCCCAAGAGTTCAGTGGGGTGGAGAGCCATCCTGGATCTTAAACTACTCAATTCCAGGGTGGTCTACCGTAAGTTTAAGATGGCCTCCTAAAAATCCATCTTAGAGGGTATCCGACCGGGCAATTTCCTGGCCTCCATCGATCTCATAGAGGCCTATCTTCACATCAGAACTGCCCTGGAACAACGCAAATTCCTTAGGCTTTCCCACGAGGGCAACCACTTCCAATATAGGGCCCTTCCCTTTGGGCTGGCCTCAGCCCCCAGGACCTTCACCAAGGTGCTGGCTGCAGCCGCAGGCCACCTGCGCTCCTTCCCAGTCCGTCTGTTCTGTTACTTAGACGACATCCTCGTCTTAGCCAGGTCCCCAGAATCTGCCAAGCAGGACCTGGGGACCACCATCGACACCCTCAGGGCCCTGGGATTCTTCATCAACTTGGAGAAGAGTCACCTGGTCCCATCCACCAGACTCCAGCACCTAGGATCCATTATAGATTCAGTAGCTGGGGAGGTCTTCCTTTCCCAAGATCGAAAGGACGGCATTATACAACTGGTTCATGAGGTTCGCAAATTACACTCTGTCCCTGTAGTTCTTCTTTCCAGGCTCCTGGGGAAATTCATCTCTTGCATAGGGATCGTGCCGTGGCCCGACTGCACGCCAGGGAGCTCCAGTGGTTCCTACTCCCATACCAGAGAGCCGGGACGAGCGACGCCAGTTTCAAGGTTCGAGTGTCAACTGCTCTCGCTCCGTTGGTGGCTGTCCCCAGCATTGAACAAGGGATGCCTCTTCAAGGAACCAGCAAGAAAGGTTCTCACCACAGACGCAAGCCTGTTCGGCTGGGGAGCTCACCTGGAGACCCAGATTGCCCAGGGCCGCTGGACTCCAACAGACCTGCGCAACAACATAAACTGGTTGGAGCTCAGGGCCATTCACCCTGGCCCTTCGTCACTTCAAGAGCACGGTGACCGGACATTATGTCCTCGTCCTGACAGACAACGTGGCAGCCATGTGAACAGACAGGGCGGCACCCATTCCAAGACCCTTCGTGACGAGGCCCTGTGACTGGGGAACTGGGCAGAGAGACATCTCCAGTCCATCAGAGTGGAGCACATCTCCAGGACAGAGAGCCAGCAAGCAGATTTGCTCAGCAGAGAGATGATAGACAATGGGGAGTGGCAGCTTCATCCCTCAATCTTCCTACAGATCTGCGAGAGGTTCGGACACCCGACGGTGGATCTCTTTGCAACCCCAGAGAACGCCCAGCTGCCGAGATTCATATCGAGGTTCCCGGCCAGGGGAGCCATGGACACGGACGCCCTTTGATGCAGATGGCCACCAGGTCTTCTCTACACCTTTCCCCCCCTTCCTCTCATTCCCGGGGTTCTGAGGAGGGTGGTGTCAGAGGGAGTGGAGGTCATCCTAGTGGCTCCCTTTTGGCCAAGCTGTCCCTGCCTAGCAGACCTAGTGGAACTGTCCTCAGCCCACCACTGGAGGATCCCAGCAGGGGAGGTGTCCCTACACCAGGGGTCCCTGGAGCATCCGGATCCGGAGTGGCTTCATCTGACAGTCTGGCGATTGAGCGGGAGCAGCTGAGGGAGGCACATTTTTCCAAGAAGGTCATTAAGACCGTGGAGGCGTCCAGGAGACAGTCCACCACTCATATTTACAACGCCTCCTGGGTTGCCTTCGCTGACTGGTGCCAGGATCTCTGCCCAGCTTCAGCCTCTGTACCGCAGGTTCTGGACTTCCTCCAGGAAGGACTAGAGAAGGGTTTGGCCCCTAGCACCCTTAGAAGACAGGTCTCCGCCCTCTCCACGGTCCTGGGGGGAGTGAATACCCCCCCTTATTCCAACATCCAGTCCTAAGGCGCTTCCTCAAGGGAGCGGCGAATCTGAAACCCCCAGTGGTCCATCGATTCCCCACCTGGGACCTACCCACGGTTCTCCAGGCCTTGACGGAGGCACCATTTGTACCCTTGAGGGAGGTTTCCCTTCAGTTTCTGACCCTTAAGGTCGTCTTCCTCGTTGCCATCACCTCAGCCAGGAGAGTATCTGAGATCAACGCTCTCTCCAGCAGAGCGGATCTCTGCACCTTTTTAGAGAACCGGGTCCATCCTCAGGCTGGACCCCCGCATTCATTCCCTGTTCCACAGGGCCCTAGAGATAGTTCTGATGGATTTCTGTTCGCAACCCTCCAGGGATAGAGAAAAATCTTGGCACAGATTGGACGTCAATAGGGCCTTGCGCATTTACCTGAAGCGCACAGCTCCCTTTAGGCATTCGGAAGCCCTCTTCATATCTTATCAGCCATCCACCCGAGGTGCCAGGGTTTCCACGGCCACCATTAGCAGGTGGATTAGAGCGGCCATCTCTCAGGCCTACGGGGCAAGGGGACTTCAAGACCCAGAGGGCATCACAGCGCACTCCACCAGCAGTGCGGCCACCTCAGCAGCCTGGTCCACCCAGGCACCCATAGAGGAGATTTGCAGGGCTGCCGCCTGGTCTTCTCCCTTGCATTTCATTAGGCATTATCGGCTAGACGCTTACGCCTCTGCAGAAGCAGCCTTCGGCAGGAGGGTGTTGCAGGGACTCCTTGAATCTCCAGGGGCTCAGGCCCATTAATTCCCTCCCAGGACATCTAGCTTTGGTATTTCATTTGATGCAACTGGCAGAAATTTCTACCTTAAGCAGTTAATTGCTTAAGATTCTGAAATTTACAATAGCAACATATTAAGGTTTCTTCAGAAAAAAATCATGTCCCATCCATGAGACAAAATTGCCCTCATTTGTGGCTGTCAGACTGCCTCCTATTTTTTTATATATATCCGGACCTTTATATTTTTATTTTGTACTGCATCATTTCTATGTCATGCAGGCTTTGAAAAAAGAGGGACAGCTGACATGGACGGCTAAAAAACGACTCTTGTATCTCACCACTCTCTGTCTGTTTTAAAATAGCTATCATATGATTCATTAAAGCTTGTTTTGCTTGTTGGAGTTCTGCTTGCAATCCTTTTATTAGCCTTACATTCTCTTCTGTATTCTTTTCATTTTGCTGTTTCAGGGACTCAATTTCTTCTTGTTGCCTCTTAAAGAATATTTTGAGTTGTCCCAGCATACCAAAAGTAGTTTCTTGTAGTTTTTGTTTTTTCAGTTGGTTTATTTGTTCTCATAGACTCTTCACTTCTTAAACTCTGCTTGTGCTGGAGCCTCTGTAATTTCTTGCTTTTGCCACTTTTATGCTATCTTGTGGGCTTCTGATGAACACTTTTGGGTGTTGAGCTTGGTAGATGTTTTCCAGATAAGACCCTGTTTGAGCCTACAGTTCCAAATGTGAAATTATTATTCCAGGTTTCATCAAGCTCGCGAGTCTCTGATTCCAAAACAGTTGCCTCAGGTTTTCTAGCCACAACAGCTAAAGAGTTTACAAGCTCTTGATGCAAATCTGAAAGCTCCTGATTTGTTTTAGTACAGCTGATGATATAATTCTGCTTCTGCTTCCGTTCCAGTGATAGCTGTGATTGTAGAACAACCACCTAAAACAAGAACAAATGACATCAAAGACTAATGAATTATTTCTCTCTGAAGAACTTAATTTCTAGTTTTCAACTCAAGGAACAGTATCTTATATAAAGTATAACTGTTAAGATTTATTATTTAACATATCTAAGTCGTGGTGGTGCAGTGATTAGAATGGAGTACCGGTACTGCAAACTAATTCACTGCTCACCCCAGGAGTTCAATTCTCACCGGCTCAAAGTTGACTCAGCTTTCCATCCTTCCAAGGTGGGTAAAATGAGGACCCAGATTGTTGGGGGTAATATGCTGACTCTGTAAACCGCTTAGAGGGTACAATATAGCACTGTGAAGCAGTATATAAGTCTAAGTGCTATTGCAATATCTAATATTACTAATAAATTCTGAGAAAATGTTATGTGATCATTAATAATCAACACTGAGTTGATGGTGCATAATTAACATGTTTTATAACAATTAATTGTGCATTTAAAACAGTGCATTCAACAGCAAAAACTGAATTATTCAAATGACGTGGATAAAAATATTTTGATTTTTTTTAAAAAAAATTAAGACTACAAAACGATTTTGAGGACAAAATGTTCCAAACTGTTCTGTTTTGTTGTTGCCAAAATGATTCTCTACTTTAAACTGTCTTTTAAGATCGTTGCTTACAAAAACTATTGTGAATCTTTAAAAATGTAGTTACAATGGAGGTGCAGCTCTCCAACAATGGAGAATAAGAAAAGCAGTTCTACGAGACCTAGTGTATTCCAATTATAAAACACACACCTGTTTTTGTAACTCTGCCAGTTGCTTTTGGAGAATCTGGGTTTCTTTCTAGAGGAAAAGGAGAGAGAAAACTCATGCTTATCTTCAAGATTATTATTTAAGAAAGGAAACTATTTATATAGATTTTCTCTCATTTATTCAGGTTCAACCAAACAATTATAAACTTTAGTTTAAATATAAAGGTAAATGTATCCCTTTCTTAGCTGAGGGAGCCAGATTTGTTCGAAGACATTTCTGTGGTCATGTGGCCAGCATACACTGAGGTACACAGAACACCCACCAAAGTGGTATCTATCTACTTGCCTTTGCATGCTTTCATACTGCTAGTTAGGCAAGAGCTGGGGCAAGTAATGGAAGCTCACTCTCTTGTGTGATGCTTGGGCCTCAAACCCGGGTGGTCAGCTTTCAAAATGATAAGCTCAGCGTCTTTAACTGCTGAGCCATAGCGCCCCGTAGTTAAATATAATGGGAAGGGAAGAAAATAGTGGATGGTTTTAAGTGCAACTTCTGATAATAAAATATGCAAACTCTGCATAGCATGGATTAAGGATATTTGAGGAACTGTCTTACCCCAATGGGACTAGCCTGCCCTACCCACACTGGCAGAAGGGGTATGTGTCAGATCCCATCATCAAAGAATTTGGGATGGCAGGGTCCAGACAAAAAACCTTTTCAGCTGTGGCTCCTGGAGAACATTGTGCTCCCCAAGGTGAAATCTGCATCCACCTTTTTGGCTTTCCAAAAGAGCTTGAAGATATAGCTCTGTGAACTGACCTGCAACCCCAATAATGGCATATTATTCTGTAGGAGGCTAATGGATTAGATAAAATCCCACATTGCTTCCTTCCTCTTCATCTTGGTAAATTTAATTTTAACTAATTTAAAATTTAAAATATCTATTGTTTTATGTAGCATTTTTATTTAATGGTTGCAAGCTGCCTTTGGTGACATGGGTTGCATAAACATTTTGTATGTATGTATGTATGTATGTATGTATGTATGTATATATGTATATATGTATATATGTATGTATGTATGTTCAAACCTTTGAAATCGACCATTGACTTACCTGAACGTGTGCTGCGAGGGGAATCCAAGCATGGGTTAACTTTGTCCATTAGCCTAGAGACTGAGTTATGTAAATTGGTGACCACGCCTCCTCAGACTGCATGGGTCAGTTTTGTACGAAGTCAGCCATTTAATGATGTATAACAAGAACAATAACAATAACAAATAAAGGCCGTAGCCCAAAAGGTATACAAACATTGTCAGAAACACAAGTCACAGTAGGTAAAGTCCGTCATAGTCCAGTCACAAGTCAATGAAAGTCAGTCAAGTTCAAGTCATGACCACCCTGGCCAGCCGAAGCTGCGGGCGGGTTTGGATTCCACTCGCAGCACACATAGAAGGACCGTTCAGGTAAGTCAACGGTCGTTCTCCTGTGTGCTGCTTGGGAAATCCAAGCATGGGACATGCCAAAGCAATTAAGGTCCAGGGCGGGAGCTAGGCTGGCCAGGGTCCCCCGCAGGGGGGAGCACCTGTTGCAACACACGCCGCCCAAAGGAAGCCTCAGCCGAGGCATACACGTCAACCTTGTAATGTCGGATGAACGGCAACAGTGAAGACCAGGTAGCCGCTCTACAGATTTCTTCCACTGAGGCTTGCGTGGCCCAGGCCGCCATGGTGGCCGCACTCCTGGTAGAGTGGGGAGTGATGCGCCTGGGGACCTGTCGAGATTGGCTGTCATAAGCAAGAGCGATGCACGCCTGCAACCATCGACCTATCGTATGAGAAGAAACCTTCTGTCCCATGGATAATGGTTGAAAGGACACAAAGAGTGCTTCTGATCGCCTGAAGGACGCTGTGTGTTTCACGTAGCGACGAAGAACTCTGCGTACATCCAGGTGATGCCATTGGCGCTCCTGCGGATGAGAAGGGTTGGGGCAAAAGTCCGGAAGGACGAGCTCCTGAGCCCTGTGGAACAACGTGTTGACTTTTGGTAGAAAGGCTGGGTCCAAACGGAGAACGACTTTGTTGGGGTTGAATATACAGAGATCCGCCCGAACGGACAGTGCCGCCAATTCAGAAACCCGCCTGGCTGATGTAATAGCCACCAAGAACATGGTCTTAAGAGTCAGTAGTCGAAGACTGATGGAAGTAATAGGTTCAAATGGAGAGTCCATAAGTGCCCTGAGCACTAAAGTCAAATCCCAAGTAGGGTAGCGGTGCACGGTCAGAGGCCGGATGTTGGCTGCCCCTTTCAGGAAAGCCTTGACTTGCGAATGCTGCGACAAGGAACGTCCTTGACCTCCCCCAATCACCGTGGCAAGGGCCGTGACCTGCCTGCGAAGCGTATTGGGTGCCAAACCTTTGTTAAGTCCAGATTGCAGAAAGTCCAACACTCGGGGCACCGAATCCTGGAGGGGGTCTGCCCCAGTCCGGCGGCACCACCTGCAGAAAGCTTGCCAGATAGCCTCGTAAATTTGAGTGGTGGAAGGCCGACGGGCCGCTTGAATCATGTTGATGACCTCGCTGGAATAATGAAGGTCAGTCAGAATAGTCCACTCACGTGCCACACGGCTAATTGTAGCAACTGGGGGTTCGGATGTATGAGGGCCCCCTGATTGAGCTGGATCTGATCATCCGGGATCCTCCACGGGCGCGAGATCGACAGGTGCACCAGGTCGGCATACCAGGTTCGCCGGGACCACATTGGAGCCACCAGAAGGACTTCCGTTCGTTCCGACAGTATCTTCTGGATGACCGCCGGAATCACTGGTAGAGGGGGGAAGGCGTAAAGGAGGCTGGCTGGCCACGGGCTGCGCAAGGCATCCACTCCCTCCGCTCCGGAGTCACATACCTGGAGAAGAAACGGGGCAGTTGCGCATTGTGAGGCTGCGCGAACAGGATGGCTGAACCTGTGGGAAATCTGTTGGAAGAGGTCGGGATGGAGCTGCCACTCCGCATGATCCACTGTGGCTCTGCTCAGCCAATCCGCCTGGACGTTGGATTCACCCGAAATGTGCTCCGCTCGAAGGGACAACAGTCTGGATTCCGCCCAATGATGCAATTTTTCTGCCTCCATCATGAGGGCTCTGGAATGTGTGCCCCCTTGGCGGTTGAAATGTGCCTTGGAGGCACATTGTCGGTCAGGATCAGCACGTGTTTGTGAGTCACAATGTCCTGGAATTCTTGCAGGGCCAGTCGGATGGCCCGTAACTCCAGCCAATTGATGCTGTTGGACAGCTCCCGGTCCGACCAATGACCCTGCGCCACCCGATCCAGGGCATGGCCGCCCTATCCAAACAGACTGGCGTCCGTCGTAACCTGGATGCATTCCGGTTCCTTGAACGGACACCCCTTGAGAACCTTGGAGGACGCCCACCATCGAAGTGATCTGAGGGGCTTGGGTGGAAGACGGACCTTGAGTTGAGAATGACTGGTGTGAGACCTCTGATAAGGAAGCAGGAACCATTGGAGTGGTTGTGCGTGAAACCTGGCCCAGGGAACGATGTCGATGCAAGAAATCATCTTTCCTAACAGCTGAGAGAGTAAGGCCAGGGGCACAAGTCGCAAGGCTGACACTTGAGATGCCAGCCGTTGGATGCTCTGTCACCTCTCCAGGGACAGGAAAACTTTGCAGGTGACTGAGTTGATGACAGTCCCTAAGTGAAGAAGCGATGTAGTTGGCTGCAGATGGCTCTTGGGAAGATTCAGCACGAACCCGTGCCTCCGCAGGGAGTCCATCGTTACTTGAAGATCCCATAGGGCCTGGTCTCGGGATGGCGACAGGACCAAGATGTCATCTAAATAACAATTCACTCTCACCGGAACCGAATGAAGTGAGGCCACCACTACCGCCAGGAGCTTGGTAAAAGTGTGGGGCGCTGGCGAAAGACCGAAAGGCAAGGCCCGGTACTGGAAATGACGGCCCGCAAATTGGAAGCGCAGAAACCGCCGATGAGCCGGATGAATAGGCACATGGAGGTATGCCTCCTTGATGTCGACTGATGTCATCATGTCGCCTTGGCGGATGGATGCCAGGATGCTCTTTAACGACTGCATCTTGAACCACTGATACTTGATGTACCAATTGAGTCTTTTCAGATCTAGAATGGCTCGCCATCCTCCTGAGATTTTGGGTACCAGAAATAGAATGGAGTAAAACCCTAGGCCTTCCTGCTCTTTGGGAACCTGTTCTATTGCATTGATGGAGATGAGATGATGTATTTCAGCTTCCATGAGGCGCCGCTTTACTGAACACCTGGGTACGGGGCACCTGATGAACTGTCTTGGGGGAATGGAGAGAAATTCTAGGGTGAGGCCCAGCCTTACCACCTGAAGGGCCCAGGCGTCGGACGTGGTTTCCGCCCACTGATGAGCGAAGACCAGCAGATGCCCACCCACTGGCTCCTCCCCTTGTGAGTCACCGGTACCTCCGAAAGGACCGGTTTCCCGAGCCACGAAAGGATCTCCTGTTGTGGGATTGCGTCTGGTGCTGTTGGCGCCCCCTGTCCCTGCCCCCCACGGTCCTGGCCGTGGTCCTGTGACTGGTGAAAACCCCTGTTGTAATGGGGAACGAAGGGGGCCACTGAGTAACCAAATAGCCTCCCCGAAAGGACTGGCGTCTGTTATATGACTGCTGCCTCCTGGTATTGCGCCCCCCCGAGGAGGGAAGCACCTTGCATTTGTCCCTGGTCTCTATGAGTATGGGGTCGAGAACGGACCCAAACAAAGCCCCGCCCTTGAAAGGTGTGGACGCCAGGCGCCATTTAGACTTAATGTCGGCTTGCCAATGGCGGAGCCACAAGAGGTGACAAGACGCCACATTGGACACCACAGCGCGAGAAGCGAACTTGGCAGCATTGAGCGTGGCATCCGCCGAAAACTCTAAAGCAGCCATAATCTTAGTAACGTCCTGGTGAAGACATAGCTCATCAGGAGCCAGTCTCTCCTGCAACTGTTTAAGCCAGAGCACAGAAGTTCTATTAAAGAACGATGCCGCAGTAGCAGCACGCAAGGCCCAGGCCGCAGCCTGGTGGGTCTTACGAATTACTGTTTCAGCTTTATGGTCCTCTGCCTTCAGACCCTCAGAAATTTCAGACGGAATCAGAGCAGGGGACGCTAGGGCTGCTACTGGCTGATCCACAGTTGGGAATTGCAAAATGTTTTCCAAGTCAGGGGTGGAAGTGTATAACTTCCTGTCCCCGTTGCTGGGCGGGGTAACCGCAGTTGGCTGGTCCCATTGTTTCTGAATGAGATCCATGAAGAGCTTTGGTGAAGGAATCACTTCCTGCAATGAGACTGGTTCAGCAAAGAGGCGCTCAGTAGTGTCGAGGCCTACAGCTGAACTGTCCTTGGGAGCTACCTCTCCCATGTGAGTAGTGGCCTTAGCTTTGAAACAATAAGTATTTGAATAGAGTAGGTTTAAACAGGCTAGAAGAATTAGGCTGATCAAAGATCAGGCCCTCATCATCAGAGAACTCCCTATCTACTAACTCCCCTTCCTCCACCAAGGCCGAATCCTCACTATAAGCAGAGGGGGGAGGAGAAGAAGAAGGCCCTGCTTGCAGATCAGGAAGATCTATATGTGGAGCCGGGATAGGAGGCCCACCTTGGGAACTAACAATCACCGGGGCCTGGTTCCTTCGAAGCAGCTCAGCATCCACCCCCCTGGATATGGCTGCAGAGATCATCTGGTAAAGGTCTGGGGATAGGCCCTGGTCATAGCCTTCCATAGGCCTTAGGCCTGCAGTAGTGGGAGTAAATGTAGCAGAAGGCCCAGCACGTGGCATTAGGTAGGCCGGAGCAGCCTGGGCCTCAGGCAATACAGAGGGGGGTTGGAGCCCCACCCCCCCTGCCCCAGTTTCAGAAATAGCAGGGAGAGATCGATCCGGGGACCAGGCCTGATGCCCTGCTGGCTGGGGAGCAGGCGAAATATGCTGAGGTAATAACGTGGGAGGGGAACTCCTACCCTCCCTGGAGGTTTTTGAAGCTGGCTTGGACATATCCTTCTTTTTGTGGCCTTTATCAGGGGCCTCAGAGGCCTCCCTGGGTCTCTGGCTGGTGGTTCTAGAGGCAGCTCTGCCAGGTCTCGAACTAACCCCCGCTTGGGCAGTACCCTGGTTATCAACAGAGGGTTCAACTGTACCACCCAGAGAAGAATGATCAGCCATTATAATGATTAGATGCAAAAAGACTCAAAGGGCACAAAGCACAGCGTTCACTTGCAAAGAGAAAGGACCGCGTGGTCAGCAGCAATGCCACGAACTTTTCTCCAAGGCAAACAAAGCCGAAGTGAGTGAGGTGGGAGGGCTGATGAGTCAGCAGCCCCTTTTAAGCGCGAAGAAAGGCAACGCCCAATCCTTACAGCGCCTGCGCTCCAAACTGCTCCAAAATGGCGCAATTCAGGTGCCAAATTCAAAAGCCAGCAGTGAGCGAAAATGCCGCCTTCGACTCCCACAACGGGAATCAGACAAGCGGCGACGATAGCGCGCTCCCAAGACGGCCCATGGTCCAGCGGTGGGTTAAACCGCACCGCACATGGCAGGTTGGCCCCAGCGGCAGAAGAAGGAGCCGCGCCGCGAATGGCGGGCGTTTCACTGGTTCCGAAGCGGCGGGCTCTCCAGCTACAAGGTCGGTGCAAGCCGTAAACACACGCTGCGATTATGAGCCCCCAAGCCCCAAAACGCAAGTAAGCGCTTGTCGCCAAGTGCCTTGCAAGACTCCAATAGCCTGCAGCCAAAAACCTTAGAGCTAGCAGCAACAAAAAGCAAGGCAAATACCTGATCGAGGCAACGAGCCACAAAGGGACTGGGCAGGCAGCGAACTGCCGCCTCTCCCTTCGCCACACATAACCTTCCACAAATCCAAGAAAAAACAATTGAGAAGAAATCCAAGATGAAGTATAAATTTGTCTCATTAGTCTGGAGAAGAATTGGTATACGTCTCTTTCGGCTGGACTGAGTTAAAAAACTGACCGATCCAGTCAGAGGAGGCGTGGTCACCAATTTACATAACTCAGTCTCTAGGCTAATGGACAAAGTTAACCCATGCTTGGATTCCACAAGCAGCACACAGGAGGAGAGAATCTTTTGTGACCCAGAGTCAGCTTGTGAATATTCAAAACTTACAGAAAAGTCTCTATGACAGCTTTTCAGTTTCCTTCGTTCATGTTCTACCTGCAATCAATAAGAGAAACAAAAATGTTATCCTAAATTATGTAAAACTGGCTAATAACTGACTACTGATACTGAACAGATTACTGAACATAAGGTAAAGAAATCCAAGCACAAAATACTGAATTGTGAATAGCCCTAAATTTCTGAAAATAAGTAACGTGTATGAGAATATTCAGGACATCCAGATTCAGCCAAAGTTTTGTTCCATATAATATTAACTTTGTGAACTCTCAAGCACCCTCCCCTTTTCACTTTGTATTCAAGGTGGATAGTGATTAATATTTACACGTATTTATTTGTTAGGGTGTTGGTATATACATATATATATATAGCATATCTATATCTGTGTTATGTAGGTGTACTCTTCTGAGAGCAGGCAACAGGTTTTTGTTTTTAATGTGTGCCAGAGTGCCCACTGAAAAAAAAATACAAGGTTATCTTAACCTTAATAGTGACTATTCAATAAAATCAATAAAACAAAGGAAGTAAAAAAAAAGAGTGAACAAGTTTTGTTAATTACACTGTGAGATAAGTTGGCAAACCTTTTATGATATTGCAGTACTGTGACCAATAGGAAAGTAGAGCTTTATTTAAATCCTATTAATAGATCAAAACATTCTGGTTAAACAAATTACACTGAAAATAGCATGTTGACTAAATATATGAAGCAGATCGTTGGAAAAAACTATGGGAAGCTTCAGGATTAAAAACAGTTGCCCCACTCTTTCACCAAATGCATACTGTCCCTAATGATATCTTCCAAACATTGGCATGGAGTTATTTTGGCCCATTCCTTTTTGACACACTGATATATTTGGGCTGTCCTGCATGAACTGCTTTCTTTTTGTCATACTACAAAATTTCTGTTGAGTTAAGTCATGGTTTTAATCCTCCCATTCAAATAATTATTTCTTTTGGTTCAGCCATGTTTTTACATATTTACTTTGTGTTTAGAACTCCTATAAAATTCATTGATATAATGCAAAATCCATTACTTCCTCAACCTGCACTGAAAATAATGCAGTATTCAATAATATTGTTTATTGAACAGTATTTGTAATATTTATTGAACAGTTATTTGTAATATTGAACACAGTAAAGGTTGACTCACTGTATTAAAAAATGACAGAATGCATTGTCTTACACATTTGTTGTTCAATAAGAAGCTCTTTAATGAGTGTTTAGATTAATTTGATCACATTAAAGGGCAAAAGACTATTTTTCCCAATCACTGTATAATGAGGGCTAACATATGATTACATTGCACTGAAAAATAATGCTGATCTTGGTTATTTTTCCTTTACAGAAAAGCTTACCTGTTGCAATGCATCTCTCAATTGAGCATTCTGCTATTCTAAACCATATTTATCATTCTCCAATCTGGCCACAGCTTGCTGCAGAAGTTGTAAAAGCTTATACAAGAGTCGTTTTTCAGCCATCCATGTCAGCTGTCCTTCTTTTTTCAAAGCCTGCATGACATAGAAATGATGCAGTACAAAATAAAGATATAAAGGTCCGGATATATATATATAAAATATGAGGCAGTCTGACAGCCACAAATGAGGGCAATTTTGTCTCATGGATGGGACATGATTTTTTTTCTGAAGAAACCTTAACATGTTGCTATTGTAAATTTCAGAATCTTAAGCAATTAACTGCTTAAGGTAGAGATGTCAGCTGCATCAGTTCCTACAGGTATAAATGTTAATCATTTGCAATAAAATCAAGACTAACCTTAAAAATTATATAATATGATTGATAGAATGGGAAGCAAAAAGGCATAAAGAATTATAATAAAGTTATACTTTAAGGTGCCAAAAAACCCTGATGAAAATTGGAATATATCTTGCTCTTCTATATGAAACATTGCCATCTCACACGTTTCATATCTGTTCTTTTATCTTACCTTTCCGGCCTCATTATGCTGTACCCCTGGTATATCATTTTCACTGCATAGCAGATCAGAAACTCCCACCACAGTTTCAATAATGAATCTTGACTCCTTCAGAGATTTAAAAGCTGTATCCAATTGTTCCTATAGGAAAACAAACAAAACTCTTTGCTTATTTAAGTGTTGTGGCTCGGTAGGAGCCTTTGTAGCTGCTATCAGACTCTGACACAGAAACCTCCTGTGAGTGGTTTCAGGATGCTCACAGGAGAGGAGAACAAGCATTGTGGCTCGTTAAGGATCTCCTCCTGTGGATAAAAGACTGATGGTGCCACGCCTTAGTTGCAGAAGTCAATGTTCGTTCATTCTGTTCCTGTTCTAGTCAAGGTTCCCCGTTCGTGTTCATGATTCAGAGAACCAACTTGGAGATGTGGTTTGCTGTAAGAGTTTGTTTTTGCATTTGCTGTTTTACTTTTGCCAGAGAATTTATCTGTGTTTATTTTGGGCTTGCAGCCAGCCCGAGCCGGGATTGATAAAAACATTTTTCCTTTGCAAGCTGTGTTTGGCTGTCGTTTCTGAATGGGCAAGGTGGGGGTCAGAACATTTAAGTACGGTAAGTTAAATATAACTTTACTGTTCACATGCTTTATAAACTATGCTGAACCTGCAACAGTTTCCATGCATTTTAAGATAAAATGCTTACCTGGAGATGAAATCTATCCACGTCCCTTTCTGAAACCATGCTCTGTGTAACAGCCATTTCCTCCTTTAAAATTCTCATAGCCTCTTCACTTCGGGCAAGGGTCAAATCCAACCTCTGGGCCTTTTGCTTCCATTCTATCTCACCACTCTCTGTCTGTTTTAGAACAGCTATCATATGATTCAATTCTTGTCTGTTTATTATTTTCTCATTTTCCAAATGTTCGATCTTTTCCTTCTGCCATTGCAAGCACTGGTCCTTTTCCTTAATAACCTTGCTTTTAGCTAGTTCTTCTTCTTTCTCTGCATACAACCGGTTAATCGTATCCAGATCCTGCTGTAGACTTAAAACAGTATGCTGTACTTCCTCTTTCTGTTTTGAGAGTTCCTTGATACGTGTTTGTAAGGATTTTATTTCCTTTTCTTTGTCGTGAAGGGAAGACCTAGTAAGATGCAGTTTATCCAAGATAAATTTTGTCTGTGCCTCCTGTTGTTGAACTTGCTGAAGGTTGTTCTTTAAATATTTGATCTGCCATTCTCCATTTTTTAAAGCTTGTTTTGCTTGTTGGAGTTCTGCTTGCAATCCTTTTATTAGCCTTACATTCTCTTCTGTATTCTTTTCATATTGCTCTTTCAGGGACTCAATTTCTTCTTGTTGCCTCTTAAAGAATATTTTGAGTTGTCCCAGAATACCAAAAGTAGTTTCTTGTAGTTTTTGTTTTTTCAGTTGGTTTATTTGTTCTCATACTCTTCACTTCTTAAACTCTGCTTGTGCTGGAGCCTCTGTAATTTCCTGCTTTTGCCACTTTTATGCTACCTTGTGGGCTTCTGATGAACACTTTTGGTGTTGAGCTTGGTAGATGTTTTCCAGATAAGACCCTGTCTGAGCCTACAGTTCCAAATGTGAAACTATTATTCAAGGTTTCATCAAGCCCGCGAGTCTCTGATTCCAAAACAGTTGCCTCAGGTTTTCTAGCCACAACAGCTAAAGAGTTTACAAGCTCTTGATGCAAATCTGAAAGCTCCTGATTTGTTTTAGTACAGCTGATGATATAATTCTGCTTCTGCTTCCGTTCCAGTGATAGCTGTGATTGTAGAACAACCACCTAAAACAAGAACAAATGACATCAAAGACTAATGAATTATTTCTCTCTGAAGAACTTAATTTCTAGTTTTCAACTCAAGGAACAGTATCTTATATAAAGTATAACTGTTAAGATTTATTATTTAACATATCTAAGCCGTGGTGGTGCAGTGATTAGAATGGAGTACTGCAAACTAATACACTGCTCACCCTAGGAGTTCAATTCTCACCGGCTCAAAGTTGACTCAGCTTTCCATCCTTCCGAGGTGGGTAAAATGAGGACCCAGATTGTTGGGAGTAATATGCTGACTCTGTAAACCGCTTAGAGGGTACAATATAGCACTGTGAAGCAGTATATAAGTCAAAGTGCTATTGCAATATCTAATATTACTAATTAATTCTGAGAAAATGTTATGTGATCACTAATAATCAACACTGAGTTGATGGTGAATAATTAACATGTTTTATAACAATAAATTGTGCATTTAAAACAGTGCATTCAACAGCAAAAACTGAATTATTCAAATGACGCAAATAAAAATATTTTGATTTTTTTAAAAAAAATATTAAGACTACAAAACGATTTTGAGGACAAAATGTTCCAAACTGTTCTGTTTTGTTGTTGCCAAAATGATTCTCTACTTTAAACTGTCTTTTAGGATCGTTGCTTACAAAAACTATTGTGAATCTTTAAAAATGTAGTTACAATGGAGGTGCAGCTCTCCAACACTGTAGAATAAGAAAAGCAGTTCTACGAGATCTAGTGTATTCCAATTATAAAACACAAACCTGTTGTCGTAACTCTGCCAGTTGCTTTTGGAGAATCTGGGTTTCTTTCTAGAGGAAAAGGAGAGAGAAAACTCATGCTTACCTTCAAGATTATTATTTAAGAAAAGAAAACTATTTATATAGATTTTCTCTCATTTATTCAGGTTCAACCCAACAATTATAAACTTTAGTTTAAATATAAAGGTAAATGTATCCCTTTCTTAGCTGAGGAGCCAGATTTGTTCGAAGACATTTCTGTGGTCATGTGGCCAGCATACACTGAGGTACACAGAACACCCACCAAAGTGGTATCTATCTACTTGCCTTTGCATGCTTTCATACTGTTAGTTGGGCAAGAGCTGGGGCAAGTAATGGAAGCTCACTCTCTTGTGTGATGCTTGGGCCTCGAACCCAGGCGGTCAGCTTTCAAAATGACAAGCTCAGCGTCTTTAACTGCTGAGCCGTAGCGCCCCGTAGTTAAATATAATGGGAAGGGAAGAAAATAGTGGATGGTTTTAAGTGCAACTTCTGATAATAAAATATGCAAACTCTGCATAGCATGGATTAAGGATACCTGAGGAACTGTCTTACCCAATGGGTCTAGCCTGCCCCACCCACGCTGGCAGAAGGGGTATGTGTCAGATCCCATCATCAAAGAATTTGGGATAGCAGGATCCAGACCAAAAACCTTTTCAGCTGTGGCTCCTGGAGAACATTGTGCTCCCCAAGGTGAAATCTGCATCCACCTTTTTGGCTTTCCAAAAGAGCTTGAAGATATAGATCTGACAACTGACCTGCAACCCCAATAATGGCATATTATTCTGTAGGAGGCCAATGGATTAGATAAAATCCCACGTTTCTTCCTTCCTCTTCATCTTGGTAAATTTAATTTTAACTAATTTAAAATTTAAAATCTCTGTTTATTGTTTTATGTAGCATTTTTATTTAATGATTGAAAGCTGCAATCATTGAACCTCTACTTCAGCCTCTTCCAGGTCTGACACCTCCTTAAGCCCTGTTGGGGTGGGGGATGGTGCCCAAGCTTCTGAAGCCTTAGGGGCCTTGCTTTGGCTTACTACTGAGAGGAGAGACCAGTTAGGGCGGGCTAGAGAGTCTAGCCGAGAGCCTGCAGATCTGCGCTGGCAAGTAGGTCAGCATGGGGTGCCAAAGTTCCCTGCAGCCGCAGCGAGGAGGGATGGTCCCTGCCTGGCCACCCAGAACGAGGTCCCGTGCTTAGAGCTGCCCTCCACGGCGATCTACTGGATGGACAAGGCTGCGCAGTTAAATTAGAGGCTTCTGAGGGGATTCACGCCAAAATAAACTGTCCAAAATGGCGGGTGGCCACACGTGCGCGCCAGGAGCGAGTTCGGGGCCTTCGGAGCCTAGCGCTCCTTGCGAGGGGAATACCAGCTGTTAAGACTCACCCTCGCAGCGCGGGCGATGGCCTTACGCTCCCCGATCCACAGCACGACTCATGGAGGAGGATAGGCTGGGAGGACTCCAGGCAGCCTGTCTGCGCTGCTAGCAATTACCCCCCCCCCCCAATGCAAAGGAATATAAGGGGGAAAGGCCTGGCTGGCAGCTGGTTGAAGCGCCACAGAGGGCAACCTGGTCGCTAACTGAATCATGCCATCGGAAATGCCTTTCGATATGGCACGAGCCACAACCTCCTCCATGGCCCTGGACAAAACAGAATCCTGACCCTGAAGGGGAGGGGGCTCCAATTCTGAGGGAGCTAAGGATTCCTCCTCAGCCCCCGAATCCAAATCTGCCAGGGAATCTAGAGCCATGGAATGGGTAGGTGATCCCAAGGATGCCCTATGAGGGTTGGGGGAAAACCCAAAGTCCTCACTGCCTGGGCCTAAGGGGCATTCCCCTCACTGGGATTCACCTCTGGGAGACCCACCCTCAAACTCAGCTGGGGAGGGCTTCACAGGATCCTTGCACTGTGCGGCCTGGGCCTTCTGGAACTGCTTTTCCAGGGCCTTCCATTTTCTCCTCAGCCTTGGAAGGCACCCCCGGTTTGGGCTGTCTGCCTTTAAAGGAGCAATAGCAGTAGACTTATATACCGCTTCATAGGCCTTTCAGGCCTCTCTAAGCGGTTTACAGAGAGTCAGCATATTGCCCCCAACAATCTGGGTCCTCATTTTACCCACCTCGGAAGGATGGAAGGCTGAGTCAACCCTGAGCCGGTGAGATTTGAACCGCTGACCTGCTGATCTAGCAGTAGCCTGCAGTGCTGCATTTAACCACTGCGCCACCTTGGAGGCATCCACCCTAACACTTTTGGCTGCAGGGGTAGGCCTACTGCACTTTTTAGGGGTAGGCCCTGTCATGGTCTCGTCCTGTCTCTCCCCAGTGCCACCCTGATGGCCTGCGGCTGTTCCATTGAGGCTGGTTAGAATACAGGCCTGGAGAGGTGATGTAGGCCGGGCTCAGGGCCTCTGATGGCTTCGGGCCTACCGCTGAAAGGCTTCGGGCCTACCGCTGAGAGGCTTCGGCCTACTGCTGAGAGGCTTCGGGCCTACTGCTGAGAGGCTAACCTAAACTACACTATCTAAGTTAAGAAACCTAGGGAATAACCCAAGGAATAAACAAAAATAAAAATAAAGGGAGCTACAATCTCTCACAAGAAGGGTCTGAGTCCAGGTTGATGCCCAAGAACTGGAGCTCAGCAAAAGACGTCCTATAGGGCGACCGAGTTTTTTGAAACTGAGCCCCTGAAGTAACCAGGGGGCGGAGCTACAGTCAAAATTAAACTCAGTTCCTTGGGCAGCAAGCTGAAGTTAACCCGAGCTTGGACACTCCAAGAAGCGCATAGGAGAAGAAAACTATTTATATAGATTTTCTCTCATTTATTCAGATTCAACCCAACAATTATAAACCTTAGTTTAAATATAAAGGTAAATGTATCCGTTGTCCAATATCCATTTCTTAGCTGAGGGAGCCAGATGTGGTCATGTGGCCAGCATACACTGAGGTACACCGAACACTGTTACCTTCCCACCAAAGTGGTATCTATCTACTTGCCTTTGCATGCTTTCATACTGCTAGTTGGGCAAGAGCTGGGGCAAGTAATGGAAGCTCACTCTCTTGTGTGATGCTTGGGCCTCGAACCCAGGCGGTCAGCTAGATAAAATCCCACGTTGCTTCCTTCCTCTTCATCTTGGTAAATTTAATTTTAACTAATTTAAAATTTAAAATCTCTGTTTATTGTTTTATGTAGCATTTTTATTTAATGATTGCAAGCTGCCTTTGGTGACATGGGTGGCATAAACATTTTGTATGTTTGTATGTATGTATGTATGTATATATGTATGTATATATGTTCAAACCTTTGAAATGGAGAGAATCTTTTGTGACCCAGAGTCAGCTTGTGAATATTCAAAATTTACAGAAAAGTCTCTGACTGCTTTTCAGTTTCCTTTGTTCATGTTCTACCTGCAATCAATAAGAGAAACAAAAATGTTATCCCAAATTATGTAAAACTGGCTAATAACTGACTAGTGATACTGAACAGATTACTGAACATAAGGCAAAGAAATCCAAGCACAAAATACTGAATTGTGAATAGCCTAAATTTCTGAAAATAAGTAACGTGTATGAGAATATTCAGGACATCCAGATTCAGCCAAAGTTCTGTTCCATATAATATTAACTTTGTGAACTCTCAAGCACCCTCCTCTTTTCACTTTGTATTCAAGGTGGATAGTGTTGGTATATACATATGTATATAGCATATATATATCTGTGTTATGTAGGTGTACTCTTCTGAGAGCAGACAACAGGATTTTGTTTTTAATGTGTGCCAGAGTGCCCACAGAAAAAAAATTACAAGGTTATCTTAATCTTAATAGTGACTACTCAATAAAATCAATAAAACAAAGGAAGTAAAAAAAGTGAACAAGTTTTATTTTATTAATTATACTGTGACAAACCTTTTATGATATTGCAGTACTGTGACCAGAATAACAGAGTTGGAAGGGACCTTGGAGGTCTTCTAATCCAACCCCCTGCTCAGGCAGGAAACCCAACACCATTTCAGAAAAATGGCTGTCCAATCTCTTCTTAAAATCTTCCACTTTTGGAGCACGCAGTTTCTGGAGACAAATTATTCTACTGATTAATTGTTCTAATTGTTAGGAAATTTCTTCTTAGTTCTAGGTTGGTTCTCTTCTTGATTAGTTTCCATCCATTGCTTCTTGTTCTGCTGCCTTCAAGTGTTTCAGGAAAATAGATTGACTCTTTCTTCTTTGTGGCAGGCCCTGAGATATTGGAACACTGCTGTCATGTCACCCCTAGTCCTTCTTTTTGTTAAACTAGACATACCCAATTTCTGCAAATGTTCTTCATATGTTTTAGTCTCCTGTCTCCTAGTCATCTTTCTTGTTCTTCTCTGCACTTTTTAGAGTCTCAATCTTTTTAATCATGGCGAGCTAAACTGGATGCAAGTGTGGTGTAATAACAAGGCATTATAAAGTAGTACTAACACTTTGTGTGATCTTCATTTTATCCTTCTGTTAAAGCAGTCTAGGACTGTACTGGTTTTTAAGTAAAATCTTACTTTAAAATTTTTAATTTTAGGTAAAATCTTACTTTACTTTGCAGAGGCTCCAGACACTTGTTCCTTAGAAGATTAATTAAAATATTATAAAATACTATGTGAAGCCAAGAAGTGTCCATTTTTCATCATTTCAATTAACTAAAAATTGAAATTCAATACCCTTTACTCACAAGCACATGGCATATGTGGAAAAGCAATGTCTATATTTATCCGTAGCTTATCTCCCCTTGATTTATCAACATATAATTCTGGGTGAATCTAAAGATAAAGAAAATAAGCAAGCAAAAAATCATTTGTAGCTTAGACGCAAGATACTTACAGGATCACTTTTTCCCATACATTTTTACTGCCCTCTTAAATCAATGGGATACAATGGGTTAAGTTTGACATCAAGCGCCAATTAGATTTCTCCATGACAAGGCTCATATTAGTGAACAAATTACCACTAGATTTAAAGCAAGTTCCTTCTTTGTTTAAGTTTAGAAGTAGACTTGAAATATGGTTGTTTTCCCAGGAGTTTTAATGCTACCATTTTATGTTATATTTTATTGTTGTTTTTAAAACAGTTTTTACTAACCTTGAAAAGTGTTCAAGGAATAACTGTCTCACATATTGGCAACTGAGACCATTGCTTAGCATGATATCACACGGCTGCTTTATTTAGTGAGGACAATCCTACAATCCCAACTTTATGGCCTCCCACCTGATTTGATGGGATAATTTTAAGCCAGACACCATGAGAATTTAATAAAGGTGAGACCCAAAAGAGATTTTTGATATTTTCTGTCATATTAAAATTGAGTAAATGAATAAATAAAAAATTCATCAGGAGTTTTTGAAATTTGCTTCAGTGGCTTGAAAACAAGATTGCTTCTAAGCATCCCATATTCAAAAAACTAAAGAGGACTAGTTGTGGATTTTGGAAATCTAAAGCAAAGGAATTGATTTTGGACTGGTCCCATAAAGACCAGTCAGCAGAGTCAATATTTTGGACTCCTCAGAGCTGTAGCCCAATATCTCTGGAGGACAATAAGGTAGCGAATTCAGCTGGAGCATACTACAATATAGTGAGTAGGAGACACACAATTTTTATCTTTCAAGGCACCTGTTGTAAAGAAAAGGCAAATCCTGCTGAGGCACAATAGTCATATTAAGGTAGAAGGTAGGAACCTTAAGTAATATTTCCTTTGATTAGATGAGGGCAAAAGAGGCAAGCCAAAAAAAATGCAATGGGAGAATAGCAGTTAATGACTTCAACTACATTAATTTTAATAAAATGTATAATACAAATAAACCAATTTCAATGTAAATATATAGCTATGTTTTAAAATATATTATTAAATGTATACTTTCTGCTTGTATAAGTCCCAAAATGGACCATGAAAGTAACATTTACTATTTTATTCCACTTTCAGAATGGTGCATTTGATCTACCTTCTGTTTTTTTGAGACATCTTGTAGGATAAATTAGCCTGAAAGACAATAACTGGCTCATAGCTGCCTAGATTTCATAGGGCAAGCAGGGAACTTTGAATCCATTTGGTCATATCTAATGCAGTATCTGCTTCTAAAGAACATGTGAGAAAATCAAATGTTTACATTCACAAATTTGTATCCTAGGACAAGAAGAAAGAAACAGATTCTTTTACCTCCTTTGTAAGATAGTACTGGAGCTCTGAGAAGGACAAGAAGAACATAATGAGTCCACTGATTACAGTCACTGTATATGAAGAAAGAAAAGTTACATGTTGTCATTATCTTAAAGCTCATACATTTATCATTGTATTAACATTTGAGCATAGAAGCTGTAAAGTATTTAACTGGACAGATCAATGATCTATCTATACCAACAGACAGTTGTTCTATAATTTCAAACACATCTTTCGCATTCTACCGAAATACCAGGAACTGAGCCTGAAGTGCTCTGCATCACAAAGCATTTGCTCTATCACTGAACAATTGATTTTATTGTAACTTCTTTGTTGTGAGCCAACCAAAATTGTTGAGAGTTGAGCAGCATGCAAGGTTGATCAACTTTTTATTTATTCAAGAAAATTTAAATGGCTGCCTAATTCACTCTCGGTGATTTTGGGTTGCAAATCATCATCATCATCTTCCTAACAATTTTTGCATATTTCTATCTGTGCTATAAACATATGGGATACCAACAGGGGCCCTCACCAGGGCTTCCTTGACTGGAAATAAAAATGCATATACCTTTTAAGAAAACAACACTAGAAACATGTTTGGCTTACTCAAGAAACCATGCAGGGAATCATCTGGAGGAACTGCCTAGGCCCTTTGCAGATCACCTAGTGCCTCTAGTTAAAATACCCAGCACTATCAAAATGCATGAAAATGGGAAGATTTCTCAGGAAACTAATCAGCCTCTATGGAACTCCTTGTTGAGAGAAAAGGATTCAATGCCATCTTTTTATTTAAAATACAAAGGTATCCATCTAGTCCATGGGTGTCAAACTCGCCGCGTCACATTGCTGTCACTTGATGTTTCTTTTTTCCCATTCGCGGAGCTGGGGTGGGTGTGGCCTGTGTGTGACGCATCCAGCCCATAGGTTGCCAGTTTGACACCAGAGTTCTAGTCCATAAAAATGTAGCTGACAACATAACAGCTGTTTTAGGTACAACAAATTAGCAATTCCCCCCCCCCCACCTTTTAAAGAAAGCTTTCTTATAAAATTTTGAATCAATATTAAAATTTGGAATGATGAACCAATCCAAGCAATAATTAAATTAACTAGTCTTGGACTGCAGTAACATATAACCTGACTGACTTTTGCTATATTTGTGAAAATTAATTCATTGTATGAAACTTTTTATATACAAATATTATATTCATAGAAACAATGAATATTGTTTCTGAATTGTTTATGAAAAATATATATTGTACTCCAGCTGTATGTGGAAAAGTAAATTATGAAACTTCGTAATGCAGGGTCATTTGGTAAAACAAACATGTTTATGTTATTCAGATGCAATATGGTGCAATGCTTTTACTAACTATACCAACAAAATAAAAAAAATCAGGGGAAAAGTCCCTTCTTAGTTTTCAAAACCTTTAAAAAAGTGAGGGGGGGGGGAATATTAGGTAATATTCATTTTTCTTCAATAATAAAGTGTTAAATATTCATATATTAAACAACCACCCATTATTCTTGCCATAATTTTTAAAAGCTATTATTTTCCTCCAAGAAGGATGCAAGCTTTCTTTAAAGTTTTCCTTCATCTTGTTGACTTTTGATCTGCAATCTGGTGAATGTGTTCTGAGCCTCAAAGAGGTCCCAAAGGACAGCTGAACATTGCCAGCAGCAGCAATCAACTTGCCTTTTCAAAAAAATGCTTAAAAAGCAATGCATATATGTCATTTTTTTTTCAGATTCCAGAAAGCTGCTTTAATTAAAATTTCTACTATTGTTTCCTATCTATAAGCACATAGTTAAAGGAGTGGTGCTGAATCCTGGGAAGCAAAAGGCTCAGAAAAAGCTTGGATCAATATAAGTGAAAAACAAATTATGGCAAGTACTATATAGCAAAAAGAAATACTCCTAAAAGAGAGTATGTATTGCTTCATATATATTTTAAAAGATTTAAAATACTTTTGAGATATTATATTTCAGAACATTTAAATTTTAAACAAGCAATGGAATCACCAAAAAGCATCCATTCATTATCTCTGGAAGATTAATTCTGAATCTTTGTCTCATCTTTGTATTACTTTAAAAGAGTATAGATTACTGTACTTTAATAAGTAAGCAATGATAAAGAAAGCCATTATAAGATAATTTGACTCTTTTTACCAGTCCTCAATAGAACTCATTGGATTTTTACTGAGTATTAAATAAATGACGCAAAACATCTGGCAAAGGCTGAAAGATCCAAGCCAAAACGGAGCAATTTTGAGGACCTTAAATAAATTGACGTCCTGGGTCAACTCAAGCAGCCTCCAGGGACGTTTATAGTGGTGGACATCTGGGCCCTGAAATGCCCAGTTCAGTTAAAACACGAGCTACGTTGACCAATTAGAACGAGACAGTTTTTAAAAACAAACACTTTCATCTTCCCGCTGTTCCGCACCAACGTCATCTTCCCTTCGAACCAATAGGAGGCAGCGGAGAAGTACAGAAGCGGAGCCCAAGGGCTCACGGGTAACGTTGTTTTTCAAGGGCAGCTTTAATTACAACCGCCTTGAAGTGAACTCTATTTCCCACAAGTCGCTTCTGGATTTTTATGGGTTTTTTGGCTTAATACTCCTGCAAGCAAGCTCGGGAAATATATCGCTCAGCTGATTCGTAGCGTCTGGCCTACTTCTCTACTCCCCCCCCCCTCTCACCTGCTCGCTGCCTCACAGGTGGGGAGGAGCAGAAAGGCAACTGCATCCCAACTTCTGGGCGAGAGCCGGGAGGGCTGTTCCGGACTTTACCTGAGATCCATGCTCAGTGGCATTAGCGAGCCTGGGAGTAAAAGTCTTGCGGTCCCCGAGATTATAAGAACGTATACGGATAGATGCTAAATATTAGGTTTGTGGACCTGCGGACTAATTTCTGAACTTTAGAGGACTTAGTTTTTGTAAATACCTATTTCCCCCCCACTTCTGTGGGTTATATTAAACGCCTGTAATTTTCCATTCGTGTACTGGACACAAAACAGACTAGTTTCTGTCCCGGGTTATCTTACCTATTTTATCTGTTAAAAGAATGCCAAAACAGAATGCTTGTTTCTGTTATTGAAAAGAACAGGCTGTCAAGAGCAGATTTGGCTTCCAGAGGAAAGGAATCAACCTTGCTCAGATAGATTTTTTTCCTTACAGATGGAAGAAGAGAACAGACTAAACAGCATGAAAATACAGAGGGGCATTTTGTTGCCAGATGACCAAATAACAGTATTACATCAGCAGATGATGGAAAAGTGTGCATCCTATCGGCAGAAATTGCAAAGTTCCCATGAAGCACAACAACATCAGGCAATACTTGTTCGAAAGCTGCAGGCAAAGGTAAAAAAGCAATTCTGTAAATAGTGACATCCAAAAGAAAGTGGTTATCTTCTTAGATGCACAAATAAATAAAAGAGTTACAGAGGTGTTAATGGGACTGTGCAAGAATGGAGGAGAATGTTATTCAAATTCCCACTCAGTTATGGAAATTACTAAGCAATTTGTGGACAATCCTGTCTTTCAGCTTAACCTTTCCCAGAATACAATGGTTGTGAGGATAAAATTGGCAGTGGTAATACTACTGTTAAGTTGCTGAAAGAAAAGCAGAATATAAATGTAAAAGATATATTTAAAAATGACCAGTTTGTGCTTAAAATTTGTTCTAAAACTGGAATTTATAAGTGAATATATGTATGTAGGCATCTACTTATAGATGAGAAAGCAGGGAAAATGCCTTAATTGGTAACAAATGTGAAACTGTTTAAATGTGCACACAAAAAGATGTACACTAATTTTCTGTTTGCAGGTTTTGAAATATCGAAATTGGTGCAAAGAATTAGAAAATCGTCTGGAATCCAACAGTGTGAGTAATGATTTTTGTAATTATGTGTTACTAATGGTGTGCCATGCAAAAGAGAGGAAGGTGCATGAAGTTACATCCTATGAAATACTTAGCTTGGTTGCTTGCTTGCAGACATTTTATTATCTGAAGATAACAGTGCTAGTGAGTGTGAGGTTTGCTCCTTCTTTATGTAAGAGAACTTGCCTTTCAGTGTTGGTGGGTGTGGTTTTTTTCCTTGGTAGTCCCTTGATTACAGTATTGTTTTCTGCTTGTTTGTCTGGTGTCTGGTGATAACCCCTGCTTATTTGGGTGTTGGCTGCTGGAAGGGATGTGTTCTGATCTTTTTGTTTCCTTTTTAGCTTTTTGTGGGTCTTTTGAACAGTGTTTAAATATGGTTAATTTATGTGTGTCAGTTGATGGCTTTGTCTGAATGCCAAGCTTCCAGGAATTCCCTACCGTTTTTGGATTTAGTTTGGTCTAGGATGTTCATTGTTTTCCAGTTAAAGTTTCCCAGCTCTCACTAGCATTGATGACATTATCTAGTTGGGTAATGAAACATCTGCAAGCAAATAACCAGGCTCAGAAAGCACCAAGGACTCCACAGTTCTGAGCTACAAAGATTCTCTTCTGTCCGCACCATCTTTTGTCCTGGGCTTTGTGTCCATGGGATCCCACCTTGTACTTTTCCTTTGCTTTCAATTTCTCTTTCTCTATAACTTGAACCCCAAGATGACTTTTTTTTTCAAAATTCCCTTTGCTTTTATATCTTCAACCATCTTCTTTATTGGTTAAGGAAGAACTGTTCAGTAGAACTGATTCCCTTTCTCTTCTGTACCTGCAATGAAACAATTAGAAAGACCATTGAGAATATTTTAGGATCTTCCAACCTTAGTTGTTACCAACTGATTCAAGTAATCCTTGACTTACGACCATAATTGGGACCAGAATTTCAGTTGCTAAGGAAGACAGTTAAGTTAGTCACACCTCATTTTATGACCTTTTTTGCCACAGTTGTTAAGCAAACTGCTGCAGTTAAGTGACTCCCATGGTTGTTAAGTGATTCCCCCATTGATTTTCCTTGTCAGAAACTTTTTTGGAAGGTTGCAAATAGCGACCACAAGACTCCAGGATGCTGCAACTGTCATGAATACAGGTTGGTTACAAACATTTTGATCATATGACCGCAGGAATACTGCTATTGTAAGTATGTAGACGAGTCATGAGTGGTTATGAGTCACTTTTTTCAGTTCCATTTTAACTTTGAATGTTCGCTAAACAAATTGTTATAAGCCAAGAACTATCTATATTCAGATAGTGAATTATTATTGTTATTCTCCGCTGAAAATTCTGGTACAGGAGGCCATTATCCTCACCTTGTTGGAGGTTTACTGGAGATCCTCACAATCATACTCCTTTTCTAGTATTCTTATAAATATGTTCTTGACTGAATTCTCCTCAAATTCCTGGGTCTCAGTATGTGGGTGCACATATAATGCCATTCCACGTTATCTTTTGTCTGGTGTATTCCTTTTGAATATGTTTCATCTTCTTTCCTGGCATTCCATCCATGAATTTCATTTTACCAAGTTTCAATAGTACCTTTCAAATTGTATTTGCTTTTTGGTGTTCTTCTTTGATGCCGTATTCTGTGCATTTCTATAGGTCCCCTGGAATCCTCATGTTATGTGTTTTGACCTAAACCTTCCTATACTTTTATGCTTTGGGCACTTTTAGATCCTGCATCTCTCTCCCAGTCCTATTATCAGTATTTAGCATAGATAGCACTGTTTTCTGGATTCTGATAACCATCCCCACTTCAGATCCATGCACTTAGTTTAATTGTAATTAAATGAATATGGCTTAGTACTATGCTATTGATTATCCATTTGATCAGTGTTTTATAATCTGATGTTTAATTAAGGCTTTGCTTTCTCACAAAGGATTCTCATCTACATCTACGGGATCACAAAGTGGAACAGAATCTAGAAAATGTTTTGGTTCATTTGGAAGAAGAACAACAGAGGTAAATTAAACCTAATTGTAGAAGTGTGTTGAGTAACAGTACAATTACAATAAAGGTAGCCCTTGCTTTGCGATTGCTTTGTTTAGTGACTGTTTGCAATTACAAAAGTGATGAAAAAGTAATTTTACATCTATTCCTTGCATTTATGACCTTCACAAGTCCATAAAACAAAGGAAACCTGAACACCATAAGCATAATTGTGGTTTCAGTTAGCAACTGATTAACTTAATGGTCAAATTGTCAGTCCCGATTTTGGTTGCTAAATAAGGAGTATTTGTACTGATGCTAGCTCACCTTCTCAGAATCATGCTTATTTGTTTAAACTATCACTTTTAAATATCAGATGTGAGAATTTGGGTAGAGTTAATATCTTGCTTCGGAAACACTTGGACAAAGCCAATGAAGTGAATGGGGCACTCCAGGAAGATATCAATAAATTGACAGATGATTGGACAAGAGCCAAAACTGAATTAGAGCACAAAGAGAGTGACTGGCGCAAAGAACGGGAGGTAAGAATGTATTTGTAGTAAGATTATGGAAAATATAAGGAGAGTAATTTTTTCCTAGACAATCTTGTATTCCAATCAAATAGAAATTCGCCTGCTTCAGCTTGAACAGATATTTGCTGATAAACATTAAGAAATCAAACTGATATAAACAAATGTATATGATTCTAGAAGTCAAAGATTACTAGATCTTTGGGAGATGGGAACCAAATGCTTTCCTTTTTTAATAATTGATCAACTAATAGCCATATCTTGAAAGTTGATTCATATTACAGAAAAAGAATAGTAAGGATAAAGTTTAAGGGCATAAGGTTTAAAAGATTTTTTTTTCTTTGAAAAAGTATATTCCAAATTACTGTGGTGGGATAAAACATGTTTATCACAAGTGTTGCCACTTGTAATTTTCTTGTTTTTAGCTGTTTGAACACTATAGGCAATCTGAACATGATCGTATCCTTGGCATTTGGCGGCAAGTGGTGACATTACGTCGGCATTTTTTGGAAATGAAGACTGCAACGGACAGGTGAAAAGGAATGGATTCCTTTATCAGATAAAATTGTATACAATTAAATTGTATGTGGAAATATCCTTTTTCTATGTATCAGTGAAAGAATTATGATATGTTTCTTTCACTGCTGTATAGGAAGGAAAATTCTTACCTACTCCATCTCTCTTCTGAAGACATTTGGTTTAGTAGTGGTTGAGTTCCACTATCAATAGATTGGTAGAATTTAGTATTATTTATTTTTACTCCAGGGATCTGTCTGAAATAAAAGCTGACCAAGTGAGGCTTTACGGCTCTGTATTGATCAATTGTTTCCATGTGAGCTCGCATGCACAGTTTTGGGAGACCAAAAATTTGGAACAGTCAGTCCTAAGATGCCAGCTGCAGGAACGGCAACAACTTGGTAAAAAATTGGAGAAAATAGATGTGGAGAAAGAAAAATACCAGCAAGCAAAAAAAATTATAACATTACAGGTCAAAGGGGATTTTTCAGAGAAAGATCTTCAGAGCAGGTAAGTTCTATTTAAAAGGTCTGCTAATTGCTGTCACTGGTTGTAATTCTTTATTCAAATTATACTGACTGTTAGTGTCACAACTTTATCAAGGAAGACATTTTTGTTAATAGTATGAATGAATTATACCAAATAAGAATTTAGTAGGGAAAATTGGAAAGATAGTGTTAATAGAATATGGGTTTACTAGGGTTATCCTGTTCTTCGTAATTTGGATTGTTTTGTTTTCATTATTTTCAACAAAGAGAAACCCAGTGTACAATAAATCAGTGCTGGATTATGTTGTACAAGGAAAATCTGCCTAATTTGAATGATCAAGAGATGTATTCATACTGATGTATGGCAAAACTAAGCTTCCATAAGGGGAATACACTATCTTTCTTCATAAATTTTTGAATACTTTGATGCATTTACTATTGACCCAAATAACTAATCAATATGATTCATTCTCTCTTGATAACAATGCAGATCTTCTGATAATTGTGATATATGAACAATAGTATTCAGGGAAAATAAAATAAAATGCATGGCTTTATATATACATAAGCTATATTTTAAAGTACCGGTAATATAATTTTGGAGATTGGAGATGTTTTCTCTATTAAAAGTGTGTATGTAAGTAAAATCTTGGGCCACTATATCACAATTAGTGATGTATTGAAAAGGGAACTTGGTTTCCAGATGGTGGCATTTAGTTCCTGTAGGAATATTCTGTCCACAGAAAAGTTCTGCTTTAACACACTGAGAAAATGGATACAGGAATCCTTCTTTGGCTTTGGAAAGTTTATCAACTGCAAATGGTAACAAATATTGTAAAGTTTTGCTTTTTCAAAAGATTAATGTAAATTATATAATTAGATCCTCCCCCATTTTACAAATGGGGATTCTGCTGGGATTTCTAAATGCATAAAAGTATGTGCAGGATTTTCATTCTCATCTTGAGCTTTCAGGGACAATGAGCCACTTTTAGAAGCAACAAGGTAAAATTGTGCTAGCCAAAATATCTTAGTCTGTAAATATTGCTGTTCTCTTTTTAGAGTGCTGGAGTTGACTGCTTTGCTTGAAGAGTCTCATCTACAGAATGAAGATAAGGAGAAGACGGTGAAGGCTCTAAGAGAGATGGTGGAAATTCTGGTATGTTGTCAAGGAGTTAGAGAAGAGATACTCAGTTCCTTGGTTTGTTATCATTTAGGAGGCTTTCCAAAGCCAAAAAAATATTCAGTTCATTGATTCAAAACTCAAAGTTATACAGTCTTACTTCATGCAATTTTAGTGATAACTGCTTTTACAAGTTAAATGTTGGAGCACAAGACGTTTTGGAGAGAAATGTACTATTTGCTACAACACTAAATACCTAATGTTTATATAATTATACTATAGCAATGGGAAAATAGGTTAGGCAGGTATAAAGTCAAATTATTTTTGCTAATGGAGTTTGAAAACATGTATGCAATATGTAAACTGAATATCACTTTTAATAGCTAGTTAAGAAGTACTAATTTCCCTGTACTGCTCTGGAATCTTGTAATTCTTGATGGATTTGCCTACAAATAGAACTCCTTTTGGTATGCTTTCATATAAATATTTTGGCCAGTGAGATATGCCCATTGCAGTTTTATTGATATGTTGTCATTCAGTATTTCCATTAAATTATGTTCTAAGTCTTGATGTTTGTGAAGATTCAGATTCTATAAACAGTGATTTAATTCTAATATCCTTATTTTTTCAGAAAGCTAATAATTTGAAGATAGATTGTGACCAAAAACCAAGCAAAGATATCAGTGAAGAGATATTTTCTCTGCAACATGTATTGACAGAAATTACCCAGGTAATATAATTTGGATAGCTTTTCATGATTCTGTTACTTTTAAAAATATAAATTAAATATCACATTCCTTTGCCTAGAGGTACACATTTGGATATTGAGGAGCATACCCGGTTTCTCCCAAAATAAGACTTCCCCGGATAATACTGTAAGCCCAATCGGGCTTTTGAGTGCATGCGCTAAAATAAGCCCTCCCCCAAAAAATAAACCCTCCCCAAAAATATTGCAACACAGCAGCAGCCATGAGGTGACCATACTCACCACCTCCTGCACCTCAAAAATAATAAGACCTCCCCGAAAATACGGCCAAGCGCTTATTTGGGGGATCAAAAGTAAATAAGACTCTGTCTTATTTTCGGGGAAACATGATACTTTGTAGTGTATGGCTGGCCTTTGTCCACTCATAACAAACCACTGTGATGAGTGTGGCCAATCAGAAAAATACATTTATTGTACAGCAGGCATTACATTAGAGGCCCCAATTTACAAAATATAGAAAAGTATTATGCCAAAGACTTACTGATTTACAATAATTTTTGTTGTCATCTCAGGCTATAGGGGTTCTTAATGACCAAAAAAACCCACACAGTTTTACGTCAAATCAAATCAAAGTAATATTGCCCTCCAAAACATAGGTACTTCCCTGTGTTAGCTGACTGCTTATACCTGCCTCCACCTTGCATCTCAAAACCTGCTGAAGAACACAGTATTTGTATTTTTTGAAAGGACAAAAAAGAAAGTGTCATCCTTAGTTCGAACATCAGGTGGTTTCCTATTGAAGGAGTTTTCTGCCCCACTGCCTTTCCCTTGACTTTTCACGAGGGAGGACTTTTTTCACTACCCATTTGCCTTTGCAGAGTGGTCAGATAAATTTTACCTGGTACCCAAAAGTAACAGAGACTTGAGCCATAAAAAGCTTTATAGTTAATAATCAGAACTTTGAATTGGACCGAGAAACCTTCTGGTAACCAATACAGCTTCAGCAAAATTTGTGTTATTTTGTTATCCTTGTATTAACCAATCAGCAGAGTTCAGTCAGAGTGGATTGTCACTCACTGGAGGCTTTTAAATAGATTGGATAAGCATGGTGCTGGACTAAATGACTTACACACCCCTTTCTGTGTAATGTATTCTGAAATACATTTTCAGAAGAAGAGGTAGATTGTTGGTTATGGATTTCTTATGTGTTTAGAAGGAAGACAATGCCTATCTTAATATATTAGAAATATGTTCATAAACTTGTTTTGTATTTAATAACAAAATAATCATATTACTTTGAGACACTCTGGAGAACATGTTCTGTTGTTTCAGAAAAATGTATCTTTCATTATGTGATGATAGTCAATTTAAATGGGAGAAGTTGTTTTGTATTCCACCCATCGCTTCTGAAATACAGACATTCTCATTACATATTATTTGGATTTACGATATTTGGAGAAACAGTTATCAAGGTTATGTTTTTTCAATTGTACATCTCCAAAATCCAGCACTGACAATAGTGTGATTATTCATGGAGAACCTGCTTATAGATCTACATAATCAGTCTGTTATTCCACAATCTCATGAATTGCAAGTTCTGCTGGCAGGTTAATTCTTATAAGCAGTACTCAGCATATGGATAGTGGATGTCAGATGTAATACTGAGATGCCCTAGTCTTAATTCAACTTGGTAAGCTTTTGTGCAGATATAAAGTATGAATAAGGTTAGTGACTTACCCATTGTTCACTATAATCTTTCAAAAGAATAAATCCTATGTGGGTGATTCTGGGTAGGTGTTGGTTTTAATATGAAAAACTAGCAGAGTGATATTGGTTTGGATTTCAGGCACTTATTAGTGAGAATGATGCAACAACTGGCATCAGGCAAGTTGAAAAGTTTGCTGACCCTTGTGGTATCATGGAACTGAATACTGGTGATTCAGATGTGACCCTCCTTCTTTTACGTGATGTGCTTGCTGGGAGAAGAAATCAAGTAGAGGTAAGAGGACTGATAAGGATACTTCTTTCTCTTATAAAAATTTCAACACTTGGTCTCTGTAAATATTCACTCTTCATTCTCTCATCATGCATTTTAAGTCTGATTTTCTTGGGTTTCTTTTCTCCTTTTGCAGCAATTGAGGCAACAGCTATTGGAAAGTCAAGATTCTGCCACTGCTTTGGAAAAGCAACAAAAGCAGCAGGAAGAGCAGTGCAGCTTCCTAAGAGATAAGGTAGAAAGATTAGAAGGAGAACGAGACACATATGCAAGCCAGCTTCAGCATTTACAATCTGTACTGGAGACTTACCGTAGGTATGCATTAGGTTAGCTTTCTCTAGCTTTAAAGTACCTTCTCCAATGTGCGGCCTTCAGATGTGTTGCGTTTGCAATTCCTGGAATTCTTTTGCCTCCCCTGATTAGGAGCTGTAGTCTCAAAATATCTGAGAGATGCCAGTAATTCTTTTTTTAAATATACTATTAATCTATATAAATATATAAAAGCGAAATACCACTCGCACATTATCACAAAATCTCCAGAACTGTAAAGCCTACAAACTTGAAATTTGGCATGTATGTTGGCTCTTGGCTTCTAGGTGCTAACTAAGAAAGGATTTTTCGAAATGACCATCAAATTATTAGTATTTCTTATACAGTAATTAACATGCTCTGATACTAAGGAGTTCTACTCTCCCTCCCCACCTGAAAAGAACTCTGTTCCAACTGCCAGTTGCCTTATATTAACACACTTTGATGCTAAGGAGTTAGGCATTCTACTCCCCCTCCCCACCTGAAAAGAACTCTGTTCCAACTGCACGGCAGGAACAATATTCCATTATGTGTTTCAATCACCGACCACTACTGACCAAACTCTGTCCACATTCCGTTACCTCAGTTCAAACTGGCAGATGTTCCACTTCTTCACTAAGGAGTGGTCTGGGGCTCTTTACAGTACTAAAGATCAGTACCACACCAACATGTCTACACCTTCCATCTATGGAACTGCTTCTGGACTCAAGGTGGAGGGAGCGATATTCCCTTATGTGTTTCTATCACCAACCACCACTGAGCCGACGGATTGTGAACCGAATTTCTACTGCATAGCCTGATCATATAGTTTCGTCATGAAGCATGGGTATTCAGCTAGTTATTAATATTAACATTTCTCTTATATATCTATTTGCTGTTGCCCTGTTAGTTATTATTCATTTCCAGCATATAAGCAACTACTTAACAGGAGGCTGCTGTTTCACAGTGACCATGAAACCCTGGACAAATCTAGAATGGAACTGCAGCAACAGCTGGAAATTTTGGAACAGGAGGCCCAGCATTTACGCCAAAGTAACACAGAGCTACAGCTGAAAGGTGATATGGCAGATGGAGAGAAAGAAGAAAGACAGGATGAATTGGAAAGGCTAATGCGTGAGAGAGAATACATGTGAGCTTTTTTGCTTGTTTTCTTCACACATTCCCCAAAGAGTAATAGTTTGCCCTAAAAAAATGACCCGCTCCCACATTATGCATCTGTTCTTCTTTTTTGTAAATAAAACTTTTTCTTAATCATTCTTTTGGAAGATTAATTTTCTATAAAGACACATATATTAATCTAGTTGTTCTAGTTGTGGCTTTAATATAATACTTTTTAGTAAGTTAGTGATAGTGTTGACTAGGTTACCAAACTTAGTGTCAGATGAAACATCCTAAGAATTGGGGTAGACTGTAATTAGTTTGGGCACATTTTGGCTAATATACCATAAAGGCAATTAAACCTTTACCTATGATAGCCTGTGTAAGCTACCTTGCAAAATAATATACTCGTGTGTGTATATTTAGAACATGTGTATTTAAAACTATTTAGAAAATGTATCCAGTATATTGACACAAGTTGCAATGCTTCAATATGCCAATGCTGGAAATAAGCATCTTCAGTTTATTGATACAGCTTGACAGAAAAAAAAATAGAGTGCTTTTCTCTCTATTCCCTCCATTGTACTGTATTTGAGTTTTGTAAATTTTACTACTTTGAGTGAATTAGTAGTACCTTGGCTGCAAAACCAGCTTTCAATACTCTTAGGACAGTTTTCTTAGGGCAGAATATTGTTTTGTTTTGATAGAAAATACATGTATATTAGCCTTTTTAAAATATTTTTTTTCAGTCAGGAAGATCAAAATGCTCTTGAAGAAAAGCATTCATTAATAAAAAAGGAATTGATAGCTATGAGAGAATCATTGGAAAAATCTCATCTTGATGGAGAACTGATGAAGAAATATGAAAAATATGAACTTGCTTTAGCTTTAGAGCAGGTACTATTAATGTACTCTTCTTGTTGAGACATTATCTTATACTTGAACTTAAACTAGAAATGTGTAAAGTATAAATGTCATATTCAATGTTATATACTATATCGTTTCCTCATTTACTAACTACATTCTGATCTATTGACTTGATAGTGAGGCATAACTTACTGAGTAAGTGAACAGTGGTGTGAAGATCACCAGTAGCTGTTGTCTTATTCAGATCATGTTCTCTCATAGAGTGTCCTCTCCAGTCACAGGGCTAAAAGATTGCATAAACAAGCTATCTCTTCTTGTGCTGCTTTACTCCACAATGCAGTGCTTCCTTAAAAGTGCTAAATGCAAGTTAACAAGCTCAGCTCTATGACCTTAATTAGTTGATTAGAACCCTCCTGCTGGCTGCAATGCTGCCTGAAACGTGGGGGACCGTAATTAGTTTTACACTGAAGGTTTTTGTTAAACGCACTTATTGATCAGTAAAGATACTAAATGAGGAATGGTTGTAATGGTCAGGCTAATAAAAAAATGTAATATATGTTACATATTTCCTGAGTTTTATATAGAATTCCAGTTAATAATATAAAAACAACTTGTCCCGTTCTAAGTATGTTAAGCATAGAAATATGTTGTCACACAGAAGGCAATTACAACACCATCTTTTCCTCTCCTTATCCCCAATACTATTCCTGAGATTACATTGTTTAGCCATAATTGGATGAGCAGAATTTGGCGCATGTTCAAGCCACTGAATATAAATTGTCAAAGTGATTAATAGATGCTTGTATTTGATGCGTTTCATTCTGTAAGGCTGAAGAGTCTCTTGCAAAGCTCACCAGTGGGCACAATAGGCTGAAGGCAGAAACTGCTAACCTTCATGATACAGTTACAAAGATGAGTGCCCTTAATGAAGCACTAGCACTGGATAAAGTGAGTTTAAATCAACTAATTTTCAAGGTAAGAACATGTATCAGACCTATTGTTTTTAAGCTGAATGGCATGTAGTATGAAAATAAGGCATATGTTAATTCAGTGATTGTGTTCAACTCAGAAGTGTTTCTTCAAGCTAAGATTATCTTTATTAATTGTTGATCTTTAATTACATTCAGTTAGAACAAGAAAATCAGACACTCTTGGACAAAGTAGATTACATGGAAAGGAGATGGGCTTCCTTGCAAAAGCAGCTTAACCAGGCAGAAAGAACAAATGAAGAATTAAGTGCAGAGAAGTGTCGTTTGGAACAGTTGCTGTATGAGGCCGAGGAGCTGCAGGAAAGCTCACGGAACGAATTGAAAATATTAACAGGTGAAAAGGAAGAGGCAAATGAGAAGCTGAGTCAAGTGAGTATTAAAAGCGAACCTGCATAAATATATTCAAGCATTGTTTCCTATGTCAGAGGCCGATGATTGGAATACAATCAGGCAGGAGCCCAGCAAAGTTTAGTACACTAATTTATAGAAGAAAGTTGGCCTGGGATGCCAGAAGTTTTTATTGTGGGGAGGGATGTTTGTGTTTGTTTGTTTTTGCTGTTTTTATTTGTTTTATGAGTTGCCCAGAGTAATAGTTCGCAATATAAGTTATTTTTTTTTAAAGTACATAAAACAGTTTAAATTTAAAGATGTAGTAGATTTTAGTATTTGTTTTATTGATTTATCCCGGTGGGTACTATACAAATTTTTATACATATAAGTAAAAAAATAATGAATATTTCTTTTTTTATTATGGTATCTATAATAGATACCATCTATTATGGTATCTATTTATACTAAACATTTTTTTTTCTTGTAGGTACAACATCAGAATGAAATATATCAAACTAGTTTGGAACAAGCAAATCAAGAGCTAATTCATACAGGGGAAATACTGTCCAAGGCTTCTAGAGAAAAGGAATCGCTAATGCGTGAAAAAACTGCTTTGGAAGTACGACTAAAAGTTGTTGAGAGAGACAGACTGACTCTTACAGAGCAGGTGTCAAAATTTAGGTAAAGTGTTGGATGAAGATTATTTGAATAAATAACTATCTGTTCATCTGGATTCTGAAAAAAAATCTTCATATTTCATAATACAAAGCTCTTGTATTAGAGATAGGTCTACCCTTGCAGAAAGCAACTTAAGAAATAAATAGCAGTTATATTATTATACCACATTATTATACCACCTCTTATACACCATATTATAAGAACCGTGATGGTGCAGTGGTTAGAATGCAGTACTGCAGGTTATTTCTGCTGACTGCTGGCTGCCAGAGGTTTGGCAATTCAAATGTTACCAGACTCACGATTAACTCAGCCTTCCATCCTTCCAAGGTTGGTAAAATGAGGACCCAGATTGTTGGGGGTGATATGCTGACTCTGTAAAAGGCTTAGAAAGGGTTGTAAAGCACTATGAAGTAATATATAAGTCTAAGTACTGTTGCTATTATTCAAACCTTATTCAAGTTTTAAATTATTTATATAATTTGTCAGATTTGCTTTCAAGGTATAAATACAGTGCACACACAAAAGTGTGTTCTTTCCATATTAACTATCTGGTATCAGCTTGGCATACAGATATTTACTAAAGTTATTATAGTTTATATAGCGAGATTCTAGTTGGAGTACTTCAAATGTGACATTTTTTCTCATTGTGTATTTCAGGTTTCATAGTGTTGTACAAGAAAGAAGCAAAGACTAAATGCCAATTTTATGTCTGGTTCTTGTAGGTCAGGAAAGGATCTCTTGGAATCAAATTTCTTCCAGGCTCAACAGCAATTATCTGAATTAAACATTACCCGAGATCAACTGGAAATGAAAATGCAGACAATTAGCCAGGCCAAAGAAGTGATACAAGGTGAGAAATAGTTGGAGTTTTCATGAAACAGTAGGATACTTATATTTTCCTTGGTTAACGGGAAATGAAATTAAGTAGAAATTCTGGTTTTTCTTTGCTTATTATTTCAGGAGAAGTGAAATGTCTTAGGGCTGAGCTGGAAGCTGCAAAATCAAAAATTGAAGAAGAGAAAGAAGAAAAAGCACAGCAGCTATCACAGATAGAACAGAAGCACCAAGAAAACCTCAGCCACTGCTACGCTGTACATAAAGAAGAAATGGACATACTCTCTCAGAAGCTGGCAAGCATTGAAACAGTTACTCTGTCATTGGTTCTGTTTCTCACATGACTGCTATACCTCACACTATTCTATTATACGCTATTATACAACCATTTTTTTTCTTTTCTCCAGATGCTCTGTTTCACCTCAACCTATGTGTTCTCTTTCTGGTCAATTCTTTTTGGGGTCATTATATGACCTTAAGGCATAGTATTTTGTCTTTAGTAAACTCAGTTCAAATCTTTGTTTAAAAGCAGAGCCTTTGATTTAGTGGTTAAAGAAGAAATCATTCCTTTCTTCCCTCTATGTATTGATTAGATTTTTGCCTGATGTATTTCTAGAGAAATGAACGTGAACGTCACCGAATAGAATTAGAACATGTTGTCAAGGAGAAAGAAGAGCTTGAAAGTGTCTATGAAAGGAAGCTGTTGGAACTGCAGCAGATCATCACTGAAATTCAAACCCATATGGAAGATGAGCTCATTAAAGCTGAAAATGCCAAACAAGAGGTAGTATGGCTTGTGTTAAAACTTCCTTCTCCACTCTGAACACCATTAGGTTATCTAGACTTCATTCCTCAAAATTCTCTTGCCAGGATGGTAATTGCTGAGAATCTGCATATCTGGAAGTTTGTGCTTCAGCCCTCTTGTTTTTCTCTTTTATTATATTATTTATGACTCTGATATACTAATGTGGAATATTATTGCCACTTATTCCTCTTTTTTATTGTTTTATATAATAAAAAAAATTACAACTGCATATCTTCCAACTGGCTGTTACTTACACATATACCATTCACACATAGGCCTGCCCATGTTTGGTGTCTATCATTCCTTTAGGTAATAAGAATTCTTGAGATGAGGATGTTGAAAATTTTGTAGTGATTTAAAAAGAATTGCTATTATGCAGAATTTGGAGTGATAAAAATTGAAGATGCTAAAGGGATACTCTCTTGCTTGTGTTAATATTCAACAGGCATTAAGTATATTTAACACTTTTACATTTTATATATCTTCTGTGCTGACTTTAATACAATACAATAGCAGAGTTGGAAGGGACCTTGGAAGTCTTCTAGTCCAACCCCCTGCCTAGGCAGGAAACCTTATACCGTTTCAGACAAATGGCTATCCAACATCTTCTTAAAGACTTCCAGTGTTGGGGCATTCACAACTTCTGGAGGCAAGCTGTTCCACTGATTAATTGTTCTAACTGTCAAGAAATTTCTCCTCAGTTCTAAGTTGCTTCTCTCCTTGATTAGTTTCCACCCATTGCTTCTTGTTCTACCCTCAGGTGCCTTGGAAAATAGTTTGACTCCCTCTTCTTTGTGGTAACCCCTGAGATATTAGAACGCTGCTATCATGTCTCCACTAGTCCTTCTTTCTATTAAACTAGACATACCCAGTTCCTGCGACCATTCTTTGGTCTCACAGGTTTTTAAAAACCTCTTAAAATTGGTTTGTGAGTACTTGTATTCCGTTTCATGCAGTGCATTTCTAAAACACATTTATCCCTGATTAATATCTGGAAATCTAATTTGAGAATACATTGGTGAATCTTCTATTTGCAATTTTAATATAAAAGCTTCATTCACACTGACTAGGTGAAAACCTATTTCTGACTAGCTTCACCCTTTCTGAGAATTAGCCAGAAAGTTTATGGAGAAAACAAACCAGAGACAAATCATCACATGGGGGAATGAAAGAAAACATCCTTTCCTTGAGTTACTTCTGGGTCAACTTCTGGGAAACAGTACATGAAGCTGAAGTTCTAGAGATGCGTCTCCAAACAAAGTTGAGCTTGTCAATTGCTCTCTGGCACCTCTTTCTGTTTCTTAAGTTTGGTGTGAGGATAAAGTGGAAAGGCATAAGATAATCTCGCATGTTTATCGTCTTAAGGTGCTATGTGTGCAATTTCATTTTCTTTCCTGAAATTCTGTTCCAACGTTGATTCAGCAATTTACAGTGACTTTTCAAATAGAACAAAGGAGAGGTGAGCCTCATGGTGATATATAAGAAAAAAAGTATATTTTATGGAAAATGTTCAGCATGATTTGATTCTTTTTAGGTACCAAATTAAATTAGAAAGTGGATATAAATTGTTAAAACAAATACTGCAAATATTTCTGGTATTTCATACTTAGCAAATTGCATTTAGATTAGAAATCTTGGGAAACGAGTCTTTTGAAAGGACCTGAAATGCTCAACTCTAATTATACAGCCTGGTTTCAAGGTATTATGAACTGTTAATTTCTACAGTGATACTTGTAGATTTAAAATGCTTATGTATTTAATTGATCCAAATACATCTTTATATTTATCTATCTGTATAGGCTCTTCTAGAAAAAGAGAATGAAAAGAAATTGTTACGAGAGGAAATCTTCCAAACAAATGAGAAACTTGCTAATACTTCTCAGAAGCTGGAGTGTCTCCATCAGGAGATGAAAAAACTTGAAAAGAGGGAACAGGTAAAACTAAGCAGATTAGTGAAAAATACTCTGAAACCTTCCAAGAATCCAGCTCAAAGCAATATTACATTTATAGGAACTACTACACCAATGCACAGTGTATGAGGAATAAACAGGGCAAATTAGAAATTCAAGTAAAAGAGGGCAGATACGATATTGTTGCCATTACAGAAACTTGGTGGGATGAAACCGACAAATGGAACATACAGCTAGAAGGATTTAAATTATTTAAAAGAAATAGACCAAATAAAAGAGTAGGTGGAGTTGCACTATATATAAGAAATAATTACCTCTCTATAGAAATAGAGCACAACAATGATGAGAACTATCTTGAATGCATTTGGGTCAATATTAAAGGTTGGGGGGGGGAAATGACATTGCCGTAGGTCTATACTACAGGCCACTCAACCAAGCAGAGGAAGTAGATAAACTTTTTGCTAGTCAGCTAACTAAGGTATGTAGGAAGTACATCACAATAGTAGTGGGGGATTTTAACTACCCTGACATCAACTGGGAAACAAACTCTGCACCAAGTGGAAGATCCAACAGGTTCCTAACAGACCTAGCAGACAACTTTGTTTCTCAAAAAGTAGAGAAGGAAACAAGGGGATCAGCCATATTGGACTTAATTCTCACTAACAGAGAGAAAATGATAGAAGGTGTTGAAGCCACAGGAACCCTGGGGGCAAGTGACCATGCAATATTCAACATTATGCAAACACAAGTAGTAGAAGAAAGTGAAATAGAGTCTTGGACTTTAAGAGAGATAATTTCAATAAACTTAAGAGAGAGCTTGGGAAAAATTCCATGGATGAGAATCCTCAAGGGGAAAACAACTCAAGAAGCTTGGGAAATTTTGAAAAATGAGATTACAAAAGCCCAGTCTAGCACAATACCAATGAAGAAGAAAAACAACAGTTCCCAAAAGAAACCAGCATGGCTGCATAAGAACTCTCTGACAAATTGAAAGACAAAAAAGATAAGTATAAAAAGTGGAAAGGGGGGGACATAACTAAGGTAGAATATCAGCAAATAGTCTGAGCATGTAAAGATGAAGTGAGGAAAGCTAAGGCTCACAATGAAGAAAGGCTTGCCACAAAAGTAAAAAATAACAAACAAAAAAAAGGTTCTTTCAACATGCTAAAAACAAGAAAAAAGTTAAGGAAATAATTGGTCCATTGCTGGGAGAAAGTGGCAAGAAGGTGACAAGCAACAGAGAGAAAGCAGAACTATTTAACTCATGTTTTGCATTTGTCTTTACACAAAGGGATAAAACAGTCCAACCTATCAAAAACAGCATCACAAAAATCAGATTAGGAACACAAGTTGAAATAGGGAAGAAAATGTTAAGTGAGCACTTGTCTATCCTAGACGAGTTCAAATCACCAGGACTGGATGGATTACACCCCAGGGTTCTAAAGGAACTGGCAGACGAGATCTCAGAACCACTGAACTATATCTTTCAGAGATCCTGGAGCACCGGGGAACTACCACAGAACTGGAAAAGAGCTGATGTGGTTCCCATCTTCAAAAAAGAGAAAATAACAGATCCAGGAAACTACACATCTATCAGCCTGACCTCAATACCAGGAAAGATTCTGGAAAAGATAATCAAGGAACGAATTAGCGAACACCTAGAAGCAAACAAAGTAATAGCCAAAAGCCAACATGGGTTTGTCAAAAACAGATCATGCCAGACTAATTTTATTGCATTCTTTGATAATGTGACAAAATTAGTGGACCAGAGGAATGCCGTCGATATAGTTTATTTGGACTTCAGTAAGGCATTTGATAAGGTAGACCATAACCCACTACTAGATAAAGCAGAAGAATGTGGGTTAGACAGCATCACCACCAGATGGATTCATAACTGGCTGACCAACCGCACTCAACATGTAGTCTTCAATGGAACTGCATCTTCATGGAGGGAAGTATGCAGTGGAGTACCCCAAGGCTCTGTTTTGGACCCAGTACTCTTCAACATCTTCATCAATGATTTGGATGAGGGAATAAATGGGGAACTCATCAAATTTGCAGATGACACCAAGCTGGAAGAAATAGCCAACACTCCAGAAGATAGGCTCAAGATACAGAAGGATCTTGACGAACTTGAACATTGGGCACTTTCTAATAAAATGAAATTCAATGGTGAAAAGAGTAAGGTTCTACATTTAGGCAACAAAAACGAAAGGCACAGGTACAGTATATGTGGTACTTTGCTCAACAGTAGTAACTGTCAAAGGGATCTTGGAGTCCTAGTGGACAACCATTTAAATATGAGCCAGCAGTGTGCAGCAGCTGCCAAAAAAGCCAACACAGTTCTAAGCTGCATAAACAGAGGGATAGAATCAAGATTACGTGAAGTGTTAATACCACTTTATAAAGCCTTGGTAAGGCCACACTTGGAATACTGCATTCAGTTTTGGTCGCCACGATGTAGAAAAGATGTGGAGACTCTAGAACAGGGGTAGTCAACCTTTTTATACCTACTTTTGCATCTCGGTTAGTAGTAAAATTTTCTAACTGCCCACCGGTTGCACAGTAATGGTGATTTATAAAGTTGGGAACTAACTTTACTTTATAACATTTATAAACCAGAGTTACTGCAAACCCCTACCGCCCACCATGAAAGCTGGAAAGCCCACTAGTGGGCAGTAGGGACCAGGTTGACTACCACTGCTCTAGAAAGAGTGCAGAGAAGAGCAACAAAGATGATTAGGGGACTAGAGACTAAAACATATGAAGAATGGTTGCAGGAACTGGGTATATCTAGTTTAATAAAAAGAAGGATTAGGGGAGACATGATAGCAGTGTTCCAATATCTCAGGGGTTGCCACAAAGAAGAGGGAGTCAAACTATTCTCCAAGGCACTTGAGGGTAGAACAAGAAGCAATGGGTGGAAACTAATCAAGGAGAGAAGCAACTTAGAACTGAGGAGAAATTTCCAGATAGTTAAAACAATCAGCTTCCCTCCAGAAGTTGTGAATGCCCCAACACTGGAAGTCTTTAAGAAGATGTTGGATAGCCATTTGTCTGAAACGGTATAAGGTTTCCTGCCTAGGCAGGGGGTTGGACTAGAAGACTTCCAAGGTCCCTTCCAACTCTGCCATTGTATTGTTTTCTATTACTCTTTCACATGATACAATACTCTCATTTGTTGTCCTTACTGTATAGAGGTTCCTAGAGATTATATAAGTGAGGGTTTCCAACCTTGTTGAGGCTGGTGGATACATTTGGAACTTGTGAAGTATGTTGCAGATTATCTTGCACAATTGTTGCCCTAGGAAGTGGCTATCAGTTTAAAGTTTAATTGCTAAAGATTGCTTAAAGATATCATTTTACTTCTTACATAGTACCTTTTTCATGTTGTTCATTACACAGATATACATATAATTTAATATTCAGATATACAAATTTATATAGGAATTTATATAGGAGAATATAAGGCTGGATGGCACTATTTTTGAAACTATACCGTGTTTCCCTGAAAATAAGAAAGGGTCTTATTTTCTTTTGACACCCTCCCCCCAAAATAAGCACTTGGCCTTATTTTTGGGCAAATAAATAATTCTTATTATTTTTGAGGTGCAGGAGGCAGCGAGCATGATCACCTCATGGCTGCTGCTGTGTTCCAATATTTTCAGGGAGGGCTTATTTTTTGGGGAGGGCTTAAGCCAAGTGCTTATTTCAGGGTCAAAAGAAAATAAGACCCTGTCTTGCACTCAAAAGCCCAATTGGGCTTATTATCCAGGGAGGTCTTATTTTCAGGGAAACAGAGTATAGATTTTATATTATTTTAATTTTTTGATGATTGTATGCTGCTCAGAGCCTACGAGAATGGAGTGACAAAGTAAATCAGTCAATCAATCCATCTATCAATACACTCTTCTGAATGCATAGGCACCCAGGAATATATATTCCTAGATTGTATAAGTATCTAGAAATTTAATGAAAGGTGGTGGTATAGAAACTAATCCCAGATATGCACAGATATAGTTTGAAATGTTAAATCCCAATTCATACATATTTATCTTTTGGCAGAGTAATGTACAACTTCTGAAAGCTGAGCTGAGAGATAGCACAAATACAATGAAAACATTGAAAATAAAGCAGAAGGAGGAAATTAAATCTCTCAAAGAAGAAAGAAATCTCCTACTTTATCAGCGAAACAGTTTACAAAATCAGGTGATTTTGCCTTAACTTATTCTTGCCATGTATTAATATGCAGCCTTTCTGAAATTGTAATGAGAATCTGTGAGTGTGGGCTAAAGCTGAATTGTGTCAACTTTTCCAAAACATTATGGAAAGCTATACAAATAAAAAAAATCAGAACATTTCTACCAGAACTATATATTATTTTAAGAAAAGCCAGATATTTGGGGTTATATAACAAGACTGATTCTGGTATCTAACTTCCCTTCTGCCAAATTTATGTTTTTCCTATTTCTTAATGGTGTAATATCCCATTGCATTGGTGCCATTTCTATTATGATCAGACAAATACTGAAATTTTTAAAAAGCTCAGGCTGATATTAAATTAGTTTATCTTGAGATGTTTAAACCTGCAGCATTATCTCCTCATTTATAGTGAGCCATAATGTACTATCTTTACACTTGTGCATAGTATACCGTACCATCGTGTTGACATTTGTGAAAGCCATATGATTTTTCCCTTTGCTATTTTATTCTCTCTTTTAAGATACAAGAGTTGGAGCTTCAGCTGCTGACTGCAAAAGATTCTTCCAAACTGTTTGACCAAGAAGCTCAGCAGCATTTAAGAGAAAAGCAAGAATTGTCTGAACGGAAAGAGCTCGAAGTGTCACAACTACAAAAGATACTAGAAGGAGAGAGAAGACAGAGAGAGGAGGTCGTACAGCAGAACATTAAGTGGCAGAGACAGAAGGAAGAGTTGGAACAAAAAAACACAGAACTGACAGCCATGCTGCAAAGCAAGTGGGAGACTGAAAAACACCTAAACAACAAGCTACTAAGAAAGCAAGAAGAGTTAGAGCACCACCAGACCACTCTTCAAGCCTTGGAGAGAAAGCAGAGTCAGTGGGAAAAGGCAGAGCTTCAGAATTCTGAGCTCCAAAGGCAATGGGAAGAGGCAAAATCTCAAGTTAAACTGCTGCAGAATCAGAAAAGGGAGACAGAACTTCAGAACAGAAATCTGCAGCAACAGAAAGAGGAGGTGGAACTGAAGAATGCCAAACTGAAAGCTGTACTCCAAAGGCAGCAGGAGGAGGCAGAGCACGAAAGCGCCCTGCTTCAGAGCCATTGGGAAGAGGCACAAAAACGCTGTTCAGAGTTGCAGAATTGGAAAGAAAAAGTTGAATATCAGAATGCCGAATTTCAGGCCCTTCTTCATAAGAAGCAAGAAGAAATGGAAAATAAGGATATCTGTATGAAGAAAGAACAAAACCAGAATTTGGAGCTTAAGGCAACATTGGAAAGCCTAGAGCAGGAACGAGCTAGGTAAGCACAAACTACAAAAAAACCATAAGTGGAAAATAATGATATCGGAGAGAGTTACTTTTTGGTGATTCCCTATAAATATTGTGTTTTTGATTTTGTATTGATTGTGGTTTTTTTAGAATGTACTTGGTGAAAACTTCTCTTAGAGAAAGACAGGATAGATCTTGATTTTATTTCAACAGATTTTTTATATTTATATTATTTATATTTTTACTTATACTTATATTATTTATATTTAAAAATCAGCCTTTTATAGGTCTTAAAGCTTAGTTTCTATAGTTTGCATTGCCTGACTAATTATTGTATCCTATCAGGAATGTTGCTGCCATATAATGATTGCACTATAATTTCATGCATCTGTATTTGTTAATGCTGGTATGATCTCCCTTGTTTTTATATTACATTGTTTACATTAAGAGAGATGATCTCTTGGTAGTTTAATCTCATATATTCCCTCAATTATGTGACATGAATAATTTTTGTATGGGTATCTTCTTTTACAGATGCACACTGTGCTTGACACATCTTTGTGTAATTATTATTTTCTGACATATATACTGAAATTTTGCCTTTACATCATCGTTTATAACTGTGTACCATAAAAGAACTAAAACTACATGTTGATAGCATCTAAAAGAAAATTGGTTTTTTTGTTCTTACCATATTTTTCAGAGTATAAGACGCACTTTTCCCCTCCTAAAAGAAGTGAAAATTTGGGTGCATCTTATATACTGAATGTAGCCCCACCCACCCAGCGACCCCAACCCTTTGGCCTCTGCCTCCCAGCAGTTTACCTCCTTGCAGCAAACAGGGAAAAGGGGGGCTTGCGGAGGCATGGCAATCTCTGCAGCCTGAAACACTGATTATCGGGAGGCCTATGCTGAAATTGAAAGTGAAACTTACTGTTTGCTGCATGAGGCAAATTGCTGGGAGACAGATTTTTTTTTTGTGCTAATCAGACTGCTGTTTGCTGCAAGGAGGTAATAATAAAATGCCTGTAGAATTCAAATTATTAGACTTATTTTTTTAAAGACTGCTTTATTATTGTTCTCCAGTGCACTGCTCAGAGAGTCCAAATGCCGGGGTTTAACACAGCCTATCTGCCCTTGGACTGAGTGATGTTTTGTTGACCACGCCTCCCTTTGCCTGCGCATGCTCAATTCGAAAAATCAGTCTGACCGAGTTAGGACTGTTTTGGGAGAGCTCCAGTCTAAGGTCAGATAGGCTGGAAAAAGTTTCCCAATTTGGACCACGTTTAAATTCTCAGATAGAGGAAATCACGCTTCTACATCAGGTCTGTCTATTTGCCTCCATTGAGGCTTTTGTCGCTTTAAGAGAAGGGCTACCGGGCTTCCCTGCTGTTTCTGCAGTGGATTGGAAAGGCTTGCACAGCGGGGGCTGGCTAGCTACGGGAGCAATTAGTGGGATAAACCAAGTTCCCTGTTGGAACAGGGGCGTCCCAGTGGGAGGAAAGGTCCAGCGAAGGCTCTGAGAAGGCTCTAAAGCCGGCGAGCCAGATTGCTAGGATTCCCTCGCCTGCTCCATTTTGCCCGGCAACAGCAGCGAAGGCTGGAGCCTTCGCGTGCTTTTCAGGGCTGGAAAGAGCGGGAAGCGGCTGCGTGCGCACCCCCGCCATTTTGGATCGCTCCGACTCACTGTGCAGAGCGGCAGAGAGCGGAGCGTGCGAGCAGCGAGGACAGCAAGTCGGAGACCGCTGGAGGAAGCCAGGAGGACAAGCCAGCCAGCCCAAGGGGAACCTCAGCCAGCCCTCAACGACCGCAGAAGGCCGCAAAGAGGCTGAGGACTAGCCTGGGGAGCCAGCTAATCTCTCCCTCCGGAGAATAAGCTAAGTCTCGGGGAACCGAGGGCGGTGAGAGGAAGGAACTGACCCCAAGGCGGCCCTTCCCTCCTGTAGATTCTGCCAGCGCTTTTGGACCGCAAAGGCCAGCGCGTGCCCATCCCAACTCCAGCTATCTTCCAGGCCTCGTGGGGACCTGAAATGGCTGAGGAATGCAGGGAGGCCTTAGGGGAACAGGTGGGGCCCTCCAGCAAGTGCAACAAGCTGGATCCCTCTGGAAATCAAGGCAAGGGGCACAAAGGCTCACTTGAAAGGGCTTCTCCAAGAGCCACAGTGGATCCCAGGGAGGTTTCAAGGCCCCATCAGCCAGAACCTAGCCCAGACCGTCGCAGCAGGGAGTCAGCTTCCCCTGATTGTGAGGCCCAATCCTCCGGGGAAAGTGAATTCTTGTTTGGGGATAACTATGCATCCAGGGATCCATCTCCTGAAGCATCTTGGGGGTACCCCGACTCCCCTAGCTCCTCCATTGGAGAGGAGCGAGATTCTGTCCAGAATTCCCCCTTTGGGAAGGGTGGATCCAACTCAGGCAGGCCTAGCCAGCGCAGGCCCAGTAAACAAAAGAGAAAAAGGGGGAAAAGCCCGGCTCTCTCGGATGAAATGAGGGAGGTAATTGCCTTAGCCATCTCCCAAGGGATAGCTGAAGGCATTAAGCGCAAGGGCTCTCGCAAGGGCAAGGCCCCAAAGGAAAAACGCAAACCTAGGGCCTCCACCTCTAAGGAGCCTGTATCCTCCTCTCCATCTTCAAGCCCCTCTCACTCTGGGCTCTCAAGTTCTGAGCAGGAAGAAGGGGAAATTTTCGCCCTCTCCGAAGATGAGAGCCCTACCCCTGACAAGCCAAAATTCTCTGGCCTGTTTCAGCCGTCATTATTCAAGTATATCTTACACAAAGCCATGACGGCCACAGAGTTAGGCCCCATTTCCAAACCTGAGGCCTCTCAGGCTTCCACTTCTAGGGATCTGAAGCATGGGTTATTCAAGGAGACAGTAGAAACTCCTGAGGTTATTCCTGTGCCAGACCTATTTATGGATGCTGTGCAGCGCCAGTGGCTACAGCCAGACACCCTGACCAACCCCAGTGGGGGGGATAGAACTCTATATGCAGTAGAAGATAAAATGGAGGAAATCCTCAAATTCCCGGAAGTAGATGCCCCAGTCGTGTCTCTAACTTCCAATTCCAACCTGCCAGCTGAACTCCTAGAGGGGCTCAAGGCAGAAGATAAGAGGTCGGAAAAGGCGTGTCAGAAAACACACATGGCGTCTGCCTGGGCCATCAAGGCATCCACCTCTGCCTCCTTTTTTATTAGGGCCACCCTGTTCTGGCTGCGCCAACTCAGGTCCAGACCCCCGCCCAGGAAATCTAGGTGGCGCCATGAGCTGACCAAGATTATTACCGCTGTCGAGTATTCGGCGGATGCCACCTTGACAGCAGCAAAATTCTCTTCCAGAGCCCTAGCTTCCAATATCACCTCCCGCCGCCTTTTATGGCTCAGGCACTGGCAGGCCGAAATGAAGGCCAAATGGAAGCTGGCATCGGCCCCATTTAAAGGGGGTCTTCTGTTTGGAGAGGCCCTGGACAAGTTTGTCACCGAAACCAAGGACAAACGCAAGATTCTTCCCGCAACCTTTAAAAGAGGTGACCGGAAAGGGGCGGGGTCCTTTCGTAAGAGACCCTACAGGAGCCAGGAAGCAGGGCCAGCTTCTCACCCTTCCTCCTATCAGAGGCCCTTTCAGGCAGGGGGGGATAGGCACCAAGACAGATCCTTCGGGGCTCGTGCCAACCAGTCCCAGTCTTCCTTTCGGAGAACATTCCGAGGAGGAGGAAACAACAGTGGTGGATCCCGGCCCTTTCGTAAAGGAAAGTGACGGTCACAGGGATCCCCCCATCGGGGGTCGGCTACGGCTGTATGCCGACAGGTGGGAGGAGATAACATCGGACAAGTAGGTCCTCAACACCATTCGCAGAGGCCTTGTCCTGGACTTCCTAACCTTTCCCCAAAGAAAGTTTATCCGCTGTCCTTCCCCCAGGAACCCAGAAAAGAGGGAGCGCATGAGGGCAGAAATCCACCATCTCTTAGAGATAGAGGCGATAGAGCCAGTCCCCAGGGATCAGCAGGGGAGGGGCTTCTATTCGATCCTCTTCCTAGTGCCCAAGAGTTCAGGGGGGTGGAGGGCCATCTTGGACCTCAAGAGCCTAAATCAGCATCTCGCTTACAAGAGGTTCAAGATGCAGTCACTCCACTCCATCCTGGACTGTGTCAGGGACGGGGACCTATTGACATCAATAGATCTCAAAGAGGCCTACCTGCATGTCCCCATCCATGCAGCCCACAGGCGGTTCCTGAGGTTCTGTTTGGAAGGGAAGCATTTCCAGTACAGGGCACTTCCCTTCGGGCTTTCATCTGCGCCCAGAACTTTCACCAAAATTCTGGCAGTGCTGGCGGCTCATCTCCGCAACCATCCGGTCCGTCTAGAATGTTATTTAGACAACATAATCATTCATTCTCTCACCACCAAGCAGGCACACCGCGATGTTTCTCTAACTGTGCAGACCCTACAGCACCATGGTTTCTCTGTCAACATGGAGAAGAGTCAGTTCCGGCCATCCACCTGTATACAGCACCTGGGTGCAGTCATCAACTCCACCTCCTGCCAGGTATTCCTTTCTCCCGACCGGCTGTCCAGCCTGAGACGCAGAGTGAAGCACTGCAGCCTTGCCAGGTCGGTACCCATCATTCAGCTGTCCCAGCTCCTGGGGATTATGATATCGTGCCTGAGGGTGGTTCCCTGGGCTCGTCTTCATGCCAGGGAGCTGCAGTGGTTTCTGCTGCCAATGCAGAGAGCCAAGGAAAGCAACTCACTCAGACGGGTTCGGCTCCCACGAAAGGTGATCCGATCTCTGGCATGGTGGAGATCCAAGGCAGTCAAGAAGGGCTGCTTGTTCAAGGAGCCGGAGAGGCTAGTTGTCACCACGGATGCCAGCCGCCTGGGGTGGGGCGCCCACTGTCAGGGCCACCTAGCCCAGGGACGATGGACTCAGAGGGAGGCTGCCCACAGCATCAATTGGCTGGAGCTGAGGGCAGCTCGACTCGCGCTGAGAAAGTTCGCCGCTCTAGTAAAAGGGGCTCACGTACTCTTGATGACAGACAATGTGGCGACCAAAGCGCATATAAACCGACAAGGGGGCACTCGATCAAAGGCCGTCATGCTCGAGGCAGAAGCGCTGGGCAGGTGGGCGGAACGTCATCTGGCTTCTCTCAGTGCAGATCACATCTCCGGCATAAGCAACCGGGAGGCAGACTGGCTGAGTCGCCAACGCATCGACCACTCGGAGTGGCGCCTGCATCCGGACCTGTTCCAGCAGATTGCGAGGAGATTCGGCAAGCCACAGGTAGACCTGTTTGCCACACACAACAACACTCAGCTCCCACGCTTCTTCAGTCGCTACCACTCGCCCCAGGCGGAGGGAACAAACGCACTGAGGTCAGCTTGGCCTCAGGGGCTCCTGTATGCCTTCCCTCCACTTCCGCTCATTCCTCAAGTGATAAGCAAGCTCCTGACCGAAAAGGCAGACCTCCTTCTGGTGGCTCCCTTCTGGCCCAGAAGGCCCTGGTACGCAGACCTGGTCAGTCTCTCAGTTCAGAGGCCTTGGAGAATCCCCCGGGACAAAATTGCCCTCAGCCAAGGGGCCATCGCCCATCCAGAGCCCCAGAGGCTGCAGCTAGCCGTTTGGCACTTGAAGGGGAGCTCCTGAGAAAGCAAAAGTTCTCTGACCAGGTCATCCGAACAATCCAAGCGTCCAGGAAACCCTCTACGACTAGAATCTACGATGCCACCTGGGCTGCCTTCTCACAGTGGTGCAAGACTAGAAACATAGAGGCCTCCTCAGCCTCGATTCCTCAGACACTAGACTTTTTGCAGGAGGGTCTGGATAAGGGCCTTGCGGTCAGCACCCTCAGACGCCAGGTTGCAGCGTTGTCTACCATCCTGGCAAAGGGCTCCTCTCGCTCACTGAGTCAACTCCCTCAGATCAAGAGCTTTCTCAAGGGAGCAGCGAACATCAGCCCTCCAGCTGTTCACCGGTATCCGTCATGGGACCTTCCATTTGTGCTTAAGGCCCTGACCAAAGCCCCATTTGAGCCTTTGAAAAAGACCAGTCTGCGCCACCTCACCATCAAGACGGCTTTCCTGGTGGCCATTACATCCACTCGCAGGGTTTCCGAGCTTGCGGTGCTCTCTGTCAGGGAGGATTTGTGCGTAGTTCACCCGGACAGAGTAATATTGAGACTTGATCCGTCATTTGCTCCGAAAATTAACTCTCTGTTCCACAGGACTCAAGACCTTATTTTGCCCAACTTCTGTCCCCATCCTTCTCACCCTAAGGAGCGTGAGTGGCACAAGCTGGACGTGAGGCGGGCCGTGCGCACGTATGTAAAGAGAACAAAAGACTACTGCCGGTCAGAGGCCTTCTTTGTCTCCTTCCTCCCTGTGTCCCTGGGCCGCAAGGTCTCCTCTCACACTGTGGAACGTTGGCTACGTGCCTGCATCAAACTGGCATATGAACACCAGGGCAAGACGGCTCCGAGACGGGTCACCGCTCACTCCACCAGGAGCGCTGCTACGTCTGCAGCCTGGGCAACCCAGGCTTCTATCCTAGACATTTGTAGAGCGGCCACCTGGGCTTCCCCACGGCCTTTATTAGAAACTATAAGATTGACACCTTTGGCCTCAGCCGAAGCCTCCTTTGGCAGAAGAGTATTACAAAGAGTGGCTGAAATGCCAGAGGCTTCCCCACCCTGGGACTCAATAGCTTGGGCATGTCCCAGCATTTGGACTCTCTGAGCAGTGCACTGGAGAAAGACCGTTGGCTTACCTGAACGGTCGTTCTCGGGACACTGCGAAGAGAGTCCAAACCCACCCGGGTGTTTGTAATTTGAACGATGTGGCTGTATTGACTGTAATGTTTACAGGACGGTTCCTTTGTTTTCGAATTGAGGATGCGCAGGCAAAGGGAGGCGTGGTCAACAAAACATCACTCAGTCCAAGGGCAGATAGGCTGTGTTAAACCCCGGCATTTGGACTCTCTTCGCAGTGCCCCGAGAACGTCCGTTCAGGTAAGCCAACGGTCTTTCTAGACAACTTAACAAAATATAGAAGCTTTTTAAAATAAATGCTTGATCTGAAGAGGCCCAGTGCTATTATATCTTCTTTTAAATAGCAGAGAATAATGTATACTTCCATAAAGCCACATCAATTTTAACAGCATCTGTATGAGTATAGTCTGAAATATAACACCACAAATAGTGTATATCGTCTGTTTGCTGTTTATTACAAGGAGGCAGAGGTAGATTTTTTCCCCCCTTGTTTTTCTCCCCAAAAGCTAGGTGCGTCTTACACTTTGGAGCGTCTTATACTCTGAAAAATACGGTAAAAGTGGTTATCCTACAACTGAAATCATGCTTTTTTTCTAGCCTGATTCTCTCATTGGAGGAGAAGGAGTTCAGACTCAAGAAACTGCAAGAGAGGGACGATGCTCATCAGGATGAAATCACCAAATTGAATAGTGCCCTAAATCAGGCAGAAAAGATGCTTGCTGAGCAGAAACAAGAAGTGCAGGAATTCATTAGCCAGGTATCATCCACAACAATTCCTTTTTATTTTTCTCTTTATTGTCAGTATCTATGTTATCGATGTACAGTACTATTTTTAGAATAAAACCTACTTTCAGTGTTTTATTTTTTCTAATATGTTGGCCTCTTTCTTGCATTACTTGGAATAACCTGCCTTAATTTCTCCTTTACTTGTGTAAAACTAATATAATAATATGTAATGCCCTACAACTAGGCTTTGATTTGCATACAGCCACCCTTCGTACAGCCACCCTTCAAAGTTATATTGCACTGAATGAATGGTGGTTACAAGTGGTTCTCAGAGTTCTAGTCATCTCAGTACCCTGTGGCCATGTGATTGCAGTCGGGATGCTTGGAAACTTGTTTGCACTTAGGACTGGTTGCCATACTCATATGACTAATACTTGCAACCTTCCATGCCAGTTTCCCCAGAAAGCCAAAGGAGTAGCCAACAGGGCAGATCACTTGTCACTGGGGTAAGTTTCCCCCATTTGCACACTCCCCCCCCAGCCTCTCTACACTCATGTCCTGTTGGCCACTCATGCATATTGACCTATCCTTTCTGACCCCCATGACACTTCTCATGTACCTCTGTGCATCTTTCCTGTGTCACACAGTGCTTCTCACACTCTCCCTTGTGCAGTCTTCTTAACCCACATAATGCGTCTTGTGCACTCTTGCATCCCCATGAACCCTCTCCAACCCACATGCACCCCTCACACACATCCTGCCTATGTCCCTCAGTGCCTCTCGTACAGCCCCTTATACCATGTGTACCCTCACCCACGGTACAGTACCTCTCATGATCCTCACAAATTTGCACATCCTCTCATACCTTCCTGATTTACATGGCGCCTTTCACACCATTCCTGACCTTCCCTCATCCATCCACTCTCACTGCCTCCCCCACCTGGCAGCATCCTGGAAGAGTGGCTCTTGCAATTTCCTGCTGCCCCCCCCCCTCCGCAGACTTCGATTGTTAGAAGCGGCAGGAAGTTGCCTCACCTAATGACCAAGGGATTCAATTAAAAGCACCAATCAGGACTGCAAGCACTGGTGTCACCAAGCAATGTAGACACACTTTACAACTGCATCCCTTAGTGATGGAAATTCAGATCCCAACTGCCGATGTAAATTGAGAACTACCTATATTTGTAATAATATGCAAACCGTATTCTTTTGTCTATTTAATTAACTTTTCCCAGTTGTCTTTATTTTGTCTAGGAGGTATTTCTTATCTTAGAGTTATCCTTGTTCCTACGTCCAAGTTTTATTGTTTTCCTCCATAGAAGAACTCACTCAAGCAGATGATGGTACAGAAGGAGGCAACTTTAATAGCTCATGAGGAACAGCTGACTCAAGATCTGGAAGTTTCCCATGCAAATGAGCAACATGCCAAAGACACCATACAAAAGCTGGAGGCTGAAGTGTCTCAGTTACGCTTAAGCTTAAGTAGCACAGAGAGTAGAGCAGAGGCACTGGAATCTGAATGTCAGCGAGTTTGTTCAGTTCATTGGGAGGCTCAAACTCAGCTGATAAAACTACAGTCAGTACTTCACTACATGCTGTGTAACAGTCCTGAGCCAAAACTTAGAGGGCAAGGAGACCGAGACATTGGGAAGTCATCATTCCTTAATAGAGGTAAGTCTAAAGAGCAAGTGAATGAGCATTATGTCATTTTTAATCAAGTATCACAGTCAGAATTCTAGTGTAATAGAAGTATATTTGAGGGTCTGTGTGGGGGTATTTACCAATGTCTTTTTGTAGCTAACCTTTGTAATTCAGCTTATTACTTAAAATTTGAAGGCAGTCTCAGAAAATAGAGAGAAAACGTAATGCTTATTTTTAAGCATTATGTTTAGTTGCTAAACGTAAGTTGCTAATCAATAACCTTTATAAACTTACATAATTCATGTCAAACTATTGGCTATATAGGATATTTAAGGGTAGAACTTGCTTTTTAAAAAAAATGCTGTTTGGAATAAAACACAAGAAAAAAATTGAAGGTTTCTGGGAAATATGTCCTCATTGTATGTGTGTCATTTCAATATTTGTGTGTATGTGTGCCCCTTCATTGTAACTACCTGCAGTTGGCTCGGCAAGATTTCAGAAGTGGCTTGCCATTGCCGCCTTCCTAAAGTTGAGAGTTAGAATGGCACCATTTTTATAGAAGGAAAAATAATTGTAATTCTTAATGTCGATTTTGATCATTATCTGAGACCTATTTGGAATAGCCATTAAAATGAATGATACAGGCTTTTGAAATTTTTATTATTATTAATAATAGTGACCTTAACTCCAGGTCAAAACATTTTCTGACTACAATTTCAAATTCTGTTTATTAGGGATATGCAAAACCTTCAAAAGAAGTGCTTCATAACACATGGGAATATAAACAGGGCAAATCCATTTTCTTCTGCAGACCTATGCAGCTGTGTTAGAAATAGCTTCTGGCAGTCCATGTCTCTACGGGTATCCACAGATACTTCTTTTTTTCTTCAGCAAACATGCAGCTGTTTTAATATGTCAAAGAGAGATGCTTTGTTTGTACTGTGTGTTGTGAAATATAGGATTAAGAATTTAAGTATTACTTTTATATTGTGTTTGTATTGCATAGTGTCACTATACAATAATATTTTTATTCATCATCATACAAGGTCTATTTGTATAAATGGTTGTTGAGAACTTTTTAAACTGAGTAAGTAAAAATCCGAAAAGCAAGCTTGGGATTGCAAAGTAATCAAGCACCAAGGATTCCCCAGTTCAACCCTGAGCTACATATATTCTCCTTTATTGGTAATACAAATAATGTTTGACAAGTGCCCATTTGACTGAAAATTCTGTGGAAAGGTTGTCCTAACACATTTGGAAGCTACTTGGGTGGTAAAAACAATATTCCATGTTGCAAGAAACTGTAGATAGAAAGCAATGCAGACTCAGGTCAGTTTCAAATCTATCACTGTATAGTTGACTTTTAGAGTTTTATCTAGATTCCCCTTTCTTTCTAATTAATAACCCTAACCTGAAGGCACAGTTACCAAATAGGTTTATTTTTTCAGAACAGGATAATTTGAAAGAACTGGCTTTGTCTCAACCTAAGGACAGCTCCACAGAGCTTACAGCGGAGAGAGTAGCAGAAGCACTTCAAAACTTGAGGCAAGATCTCTGGCGTGCTCACCTTCAAACTGGTAACTTCCTTTTTGGTTTATGAACGGGGCATCATTCTTTGGGTTGCTTCCTGGCATTTTAAAGAAAATGTTATAAAACTTTTATAAAGTTATTGTGATGCTGCATGTTATCCACCGCAATATTCTTTAAATCTTTTTCTTAAATGAAGAACATATATAAATAGTTCCTACAGACAGCCTGTGCTGGTCAGTTTCCCATGGGCATCTAACTGGCACCGAGGGACAGACTCATGGACTAGATAATCCTGCATTCTTGTCTCTCCAGTGATTTTCCTTATATGATTAAGTTAAAAAGACATAGAAGTCTCTCACCGGATACTGGTAATCAAAATAAATATTTTAAAACTCTAAGGAGTAAAATCAAAATTAAAAAAAAAACATTTAGGAAGTTCATTTAGATTTTATCTAGTTTAGTGCTGTATAAATCTTGACAGTTATCAGGACATATCATGGCCTTGTATTTGAGAAGCTCAGCAAATTTAATTTATTTAATTTTCAATATATCAAACTTATTTAATATAATGAAAGCCTTTTTACTATACTGTTTATAATTACTTAAGAATTGAAAAAGTTGGAAGTACTGGGTTTTAAAAAATACAATTGAAGGCATAGTTAGTAGTTCATATACTTCTTGGGACACAGCAACAGTCATAAATATGAACCAGTTGCAAAGCATGATAATGGAGATGCTGAAAAGGTCGTAACTGTGAAACGCTCATAAGTCACTTTTTCAGTGCTGTTGCAACTTTGAAGGACTGTAAGTCGAGGACTACCTGTTCCCAAATGTGTGTGTATTATAAAACTGAAGAGTTCTTGGATGAGAAGAGAAACATTTTCAAGGAAAAAAACCAAGGAAGTCCAATTGCCAGTTGCTTTGGTTTAAATTAGGTATTTGCCAGTACTTCTACTCCAGTTAGAATTGCACGTGAAGATTATAAAAAGTCAAAGATGTGACAGACAACAATATGGAAGTTTTTATGAACAGGCAGGATGAAGAGGGAGGATACAAATTTAATGTAGAATTGTAATGTATAGTTTGCAACATACAGTGTTTTCCAGGAAAGTGTAATGTATAGTTTGTACAATGTAATGTATAATTTGCTGCAAGAAAATTTCTATTAAAAATATTTTATAAAGATGTCCCTATCTCAAGCATACCTATAACATGTGTTGGGGTTGAAATTTTTTTGGCAGGATGAAGCAAGGAAGACTTCTGAGAAGTTGAAACAAGAACTGAGTGAGAAGGAAACAGAAAGGATACGCATTAATGCCAAAGCCGAAGAGCTACAAAAGTGGCTGGACCAGTGCCAAGAAGGTAACACAAACTGTGATAACGCAAAGATGTGATAGTTTCCCTAAGCAAGAGTTGAGAGCTACAGAAGATCTTGGCAAAGCAAGCTCTTTTCATTATTGCACTTGTTATGTCAAGCTTCGTAACAAAAACATTCCATTTATAAAGCAGTAGTGGGTACCAGAAGGATAGAGACACCATCAAATATAGGAGATTCAAACTATCTTCTCTGATGACTTTTGAGAAAATCAGTTCTTAACAATGGTTTCAATAATAAATCAGCACTTCATTCAGGAGCTATTTTTTCCTAGAAATTTTTTATTGATGCTTTCTTTTCTTGTTCCTTGTGTTGTGGCCCACCGGCAGTCAGCAGAGCTGGCAGCAGAATCAGACAGTGAGGAGGTTGGGGAGGAACATGGGCCAGTCCTGGGGGTTGAGGAAAGCTCAGATGAGGGCTCTGCATCAGAGGCAGAGAGGGAGTTAGACCACAGTGAAGCAGAAGAACAGCTGGAGCTTGTTTCCAGTGTGGCATGGGTAGAGCTGCCAGAAGACAAGAACAATTAAGAAAGCAGGGTCGACTTAGGAGTAAAGCCGCACTTTGGAGGTGATAGGAAACAAAAGAGGAACAAACGGGAAATTGGCTTTTGCAGGAAACCATTTGTTCATTCAGTTGGTTCAAGATTGGCAAATTCTGTATGTGACTTTAAGAGACTCTCTGCCAAGTTTGCTTTGCCCTGCATTTGGAAACTAGATATCTGGCAGTGCTCCAAACAAGATAAGGTTCCAAACATTCCAACCACAAAGAAGAGGGAGTCAAACTATTCCCCAAGGCACCTGAGGGTAGAACAAGAAGCGATGGGTGGAAACTAGTCAAGGAGAGAAGCAACTTAGAACTGAGGAGAAATTTCCTGACAGTTAATCAGTGGAACAGCTTGCCTTCAGAAGTTGTGAATGCCCCAATACTGGAAGTCTTTAAGAAGATGTTGGATAGCCATTTGTCTGAAACAGTATAGGGTTTCCTGCCTAGGCAGAGGGTTGGACTAGAAGACCTCCAATGTCCCTTCAAACTCTGCTACTGTATTGTATTATTCCTCTGAAAGACTGTTTACTAAGCCTTGCTGACTATGAATGAAAGGAATTCACAGTCGTGTAAATAAAAGAGGTTCTGCAGGAATCAAGACTTTGCTTCTTGATTTCTAAGGAAGCCTGAGTCAGAACATCTTGATATCCCGTGCTGAAAATGCATTGATATTTTAAAAATTATTTTGAATAGTAAATTAGCTACTAGCACTTTCTAAAGTATCTCCAAATTACTTTCTTGTTAGAAAAGACACTATTATAATGAGGGGATGGAGAGTTTTTTATTTCTTTTTTTTCCTTTTAGAAAAATATGTAGTTGAAGGCAGACGCAGCTCCCTAGAGTCTGCCTTAAAGTTAGAAGTCATTGCTTTCAAGGAAGAGAATGTGACTCTATGTGAAAAGGTGACCAGTTTGGAAACGAAACTTGAAAACACAGAGAAACAAAGAAAAGGCTTGGTGGTAAGGATACCAGACATTTTGTAGGCTCAGCTACTTTTGATAAATTGTTGAAAACATTGTTTTTTCTAAGGGAGTTACTGGTTATTCTTTTGGATGATGTGATTTTATAATGGGATAGATGGCATATAAATACTTTTTTCGTGTTATTTATTGTGCCTGTCTTTTTCTTCATAGTTTTTTTTAAAACTTTTGCAAAAGCACATACTTTCTAATAGGTGTAAGTATAATCTTTACTGTCATTGTACTTAAATACAACGAAATTGGTTTTAATCTCACTGGTGCAAAATTATAGCAGAAACAAAAAAAGAAAAAGAAAAAAAAACTAGCATGGAGTGATTGTGGTTGTATTTAAAAGTCTCACAGCCCAAGGATAGAAACTATCTTTAAACCTCTTTGTTTGGCTGTCTATACTTTGATGTCTTCTGCCTGATGGTAGAAGTGCGAAGAGACACTGACCAGGATGTGAATCATCTCTGAGTATCTTCCTTACTCTGCTAAAGCAGTGAGATCTGGCGATGTCATGCAGTGGTGTCAGAGGGCAACCAATGGTTTCTTGTGCTGAATTGAAAACTCTCTGTAGGGCCTTCCTGTCCACAGCAGTTATACCAGCATACCATACTATAATGCAATATGTGAGGACACTTTCTATGGTGGACCGATAAAAAGAAGTCATCAGCCGTTGTTCCACCTGATTTTTTCGCAGGACTCTAAGGAAATGAAGTCTCTGTTGGGCCTTTCCAATCACCAGAGACATGTTGTTTTTTCAGATGAGATCTTTTTTTTTTTATTGAGCATTTTTGAAAAAACAAACTTTTACAAATGTTTAATTCCCCCCTCCCCCCCAAACCCCTTCCCAACCTTCACCCTCCTCCCGACTTCCCAGAACCAATACAGGCTATTTATCTTTAACAAAGAAAATCTAATGTACAGTTAAGAAAAAAAACCCCAAAAAGATAGTTAATAACGTATTTCCATTGAGCTCTAGCTCCACCTTGCTGGACTAACTCTAGATAATTTATAATTCCTGATCTCTAATCATAAGCTATCTGGAATTTCTTAGTCCCATATTTGTTTTGGGTATAGTCAATCCATCTTTTCCACTCCAGTTTGCATCTCTCGTTTGAATGGTCCTTAAGATATGCAGCTATTTTGGCCATCTCGGCTAGGTTTGTTACTTTCAATGTCCATTCCTGAATAGTAGGCAAATCTTTTTCTTGGTATTGCGCGCACCAACAATCTAGCTGCAGTTATTAAATGCAATATCAGATTAGTCTCTACAACTGTACAATCAGTAATAATGCCTAACAAAAATAACTGAGGGCTGAACTTTATCCTTTTTTAAAGAACATTTTGCATAATCCACCATATTTTTATCCAAAATGCTTTAACCTTTTTGCAAGTCCACCATATATGAAAATATGTAGCGTCCACACAATCACATCTCCAGCATTTAGGTTGTAAGTTCAGATACATAGAAGCCATTTTTTAAGGATCTAAATGCCATCTATAAAACATCTTATAAAAATTTTCTCTCAAGTTTTGGGCTTGTGTAAATTTTACATTTCTCACCCAAATCTTTTCCCATGTATCCAACATTATTGGTTCTTCAACATTTTGAGCCCATTTTATCATACAGTCTTTAACTAGTTCTGTTTCTGAGTCAATTTCTATTAATACATTATATAATCTCTTTATATGCATTGGACTGTGATCTCTAATTTGTTTAAGTAAATTATCCTCGACTTGCATAAAGCCAATTTTTTGATCTATTTTCCATCTAGCCTGTAACTGCCCGTACTGAAACCATGTTTGAATTACCTTTTCCTCTTTTAGTACATCCAAGGGTTTCAGTTGTAGTACACCTTTTTCTATGGTAAGAAACTGTCTGTAAGTAGTTACATCCTGTTTTTGTACTATGTTCATATTTTCTATTGCGTGTCTGGGAATAGCCCACATGGGTATCTTATCATTTAGTTTGTATTGATATTTTTTCCAAACCCGCAGTAAAGCATTCCTTAAAATATGACTTTTGAAATTCTTATCCACCTTTTTGTTATATAGCAGATAAGCATGCCAACCATATACCAAATCATGCCCTTCAATATTAAGTATTCTATCATCTGTTAAATTAATCCAGTCACTAATTACAGATAAAACTACTGCATCATAATATAGTTTTAAATTGGGTAATTTCAAGCCTCCTCTTTCATGCACATCTTGGATTATTTTTAGTTTTACTCTCGGCTTCTTCCCTGCCCATACAAATTTATTAATGCCCTTCTGCCATTCTAGCAGGCTTGCATCTTTTTAAAGTATTGGTAACATTTGAAAAAGAAATAAAAATTTAGGTAGAATATTCATTTTCACTGCTGCTATTCTTCCCAGCAAAGATAACTGTAATTTCTCCCATTTTTTCATCTCTGTCTGTATACTATGCCATAGTGGTTCATAATTATACTTATATAACTTCCCATTTGAGGTTGAGATATAAACTCCTAAATATTCGACCTGTTTAACTATTTCACATCCTGTCATTCCTTCTAGTTCTTCCCTTTGTTTAGTGTTCATATTTGTAGCTAGTATCTTTGTTTTCCCTAAGTTTATTTTAAATCCTGACACTTGACCATATTGATTAATCATATTCATTAAAACCTTACTAGATTCCTGTGGTTGGGTTAATGTTATAACCAAATCATCCGCAAAAGCACGTACTCTATATTCTTGCTGCCTAATCTTGATTCCCTGTAAGTCCCCTGAACCCCGAATTTTACTCATAGTTCCAAAGTTATAATAATAATGGGAATAGGGGGCAACCCTGCCTTGTACCTTTCTCAATTTTAAATGAATCTGTTAGACTCCCATTAACTATGATTTGAGCTGTTGTTCCTGATATATTGCTTTAATTGATTGTAAAAAGTGCTCTCCTATTTGCATTTTTTGCAATATTTTCAGCAGGAATTGCCAATTCACTCGATCAAAGGCTTTCTCAGCATCTAAAAATATAAGCGCAGCAGGAATTTGGTTGTTCTTTCCCAGGTATTCTAGGGCCTTCTCTGTGGCTGCTCCGGCCCTCTGGAACGATCTCCCCGTGGAGATCCGGACCCTCACCACCCTTCAGGTTTTCCGCAAAGCTGTCAAAACCTGGCTGTTCCGACAGGCCTGGGGCTGATGAGTTTCCATTCCCACTCGAATTGTATGGCTGTTGACTGTTTTTAAATTGTTTCCGTATTTCCCCCCCCCCCTTTTTTTGTCTGTATTATTCCCTTCCCCTTTGGGTTGTTAGCCACCCTGAGTCCCCCGGGAATAGGGGGGCATACAAGTTTAATAAACCTTGAACCATGTATTGAGAATTAGTCTTACGTTAGTTCTCATTTGTCTCCTTTGAATAAAACCTGTTGATCATTATGAATCAATTGCTGAATAACCAACATTAACCTATTCGCTAGTATTTTAGTGAAAATTTTATAATCTATATTGAGTAATGATATGGGTCTATAATTTTTTGGTTGAGTAAGATCTTGATCTTCTTTGGGTATCAAGGATATAAAGGCTGTCTTCCAAGATGGGGGTACCTTCCCTTCCACTTGGATCTTATTAAATAATGCCTTAAGCGGTTCTACCATTTCTAATTGCAAATTTTTGTACTAAGCCGCTGTCAAGCCATCTGTACCCGATGCTTTCCCTGCTTTTAGCTGTTTAATTACCTGGAGAATTTCCCCCGAAGTTATTGGTTGATTCAGTCTTTCCCTCTGCTCATCTTTAACTATGGGTATTTTTTCTTTATCCAGGTATCTATCTATATCTAAGCTTTGAATGTTATTATTCGTATACAATCCTATAAAAAATTCACGAAAAACCCTTTGAATCTCCTCCTGTTGGTACACTTCCTTCCCTTTAAAATGTAATTTCGATATATTACGAGACTTCTGTTTTTTCCTAATCAAGTATGCTAACCATCTACCAGATTTATTTGCATTACAGAAAGTGTTGTGTTTTGCATATAGCAAATTGGTAGCCACCTGGTCTGACATCACCATGTTAAATTGCTCTTTTAATAATGGGATTGTTTCTTTAATCTTTTTGTCTCCTGGTTTTAAGATTAGCTCCTGCTCTCTCTTCCTAATTTCATTTTCAAGTTCAATTCTCTTTTCCCCCTGTTTGCGTCTATGTAATCTATTCATATTTATCAGAACTCCTCTCATATATGCTTTACTTGCATCCTATACCATTTCCATAGATGTACCCTTATTCATGTTAAAAACAAAATATTCTTTTAACAACTTTTTACATTCATTAATGTTTTTCTCATATCTAAATAAGTTTTCATTTTCAGTCTCCAAAACCTTCTTGCTCGGATCCCAACTCCCAACTCCATCCAAACTGGATTATGATCCGATAAGGCTCTGGAACATATGTTCGTCTTCTTTATCCTAGAAAGCAAATCATTGGTTGTTAATATAAAGTCAACCCTGGAAAAGGATTGATGTCTATCAGAAAAAAAGGTAAAATCATATTCTTCTGCATTCCTTTCTTGCCAGATATCTCTCAATTCAAAATCCTCTATCATATCGAAAAAGGACTTAGGTAGTTTTGCTCGCGTTTGGGTATTTTGGCGGAGAGCCTTCTTATCTTTCTTGGTATCCATAACGCCATTCCAATCACCCATTAATATGCAGGATCTATAGTCCCAATGTACTAATTTAGCGTGAAGCATTTTATAAAATTTGTCTTGTTGATTGGGAGCATATATTCCCAATAGCAGTGTCTTTTTCCCTTCTAATACCAGATCTATTGCAATATATCTTCCATGGGAATCTGCTTCAATTAATTCAGCTTTCATATCCTTTCTTAAGTAAATAACTATACCATTTTTCTTCTCTGTGGTAGAAGCTATAAAGTGTTGTCCAAGTCTTGTATTAATCAAGTATTTTTGATCAGTTGATCTAATATGAGTTTCTTGCAAGCAAATTATATCATTCTTGAATTGTTTAAGATAGTGGTTTATTTTCTTCCTTTTCTGTGGGGAATTTAAGAAATTGACGTTCCAAGTTAGGAACTTAGTTGCCATCTTTAGTTCCCTGAAGCTTTTTAAGAGCCATCTGAACATCTTGGAATTTAATCTTTGGCCTGGCTACTCCCACTGCTTCTAGAATAACACCTGTAGGTTCTTGAACGGTGGCATGTGTTTGTTGCTTTTTTAGTTCCTGTTCCATTCGCCTGGTAATCACACAGGTTTGTCTTTGTTCCTTAGCTTCTTGTACCTCTGAGAGAGGAAGTTGATCGCCCTTGTTGATGCTTGGATGATTTGCTGTCTATCATTTCCTTGTTGTTCTCTTTCTCTGGGTCCGGGGGGGGGATGTCCAGCCTTCAATATATTACTGTAGAAATCTTGGGCCTTCCATACTGAATTAAGACGGTATCTTTGTCCAAGATATATGAGTGCGAAGCCGGCTGGCGCTTCCCATCTAAACTGTATCTGACGATTTTTAATCTCTTCGACTAAAAAAGCATAGTCTTTCTTAGATCTCAACATTTTAGGTGGTATCTCCTTCAATACAGTCACCTCCTGACCCCCAATTTGAAGGTTAGTTTTGTAAGACTCTTGTAGTATCGTATTCCTGGGAGACCCCTTGCAGGGTAGGGCTGAGGACTATGCCCAGTTCTTGGCGGACAAAGTTGCTCAGTTTCGGTCGGACTTGGACTCCACCGCCGTAGATCCAGCTGAGACACAGGGGAATTACTTGGCAAACCATCTCTGGGTTGAGTTCCAGGATGTTGCCTCTGGGGATGTGGACAAGGCCATTCGAGCTGTAAGTGCCTCCACCTGTATTCTGGACCCGTGTCCCTCCTGGCTGGTTGCCAACAGCAGGGAGGTGACACATGGCTGGATCCAGGCGGTCGTGACCGCCTCCCTTCGGGAGGGGCACTTCCCCGCCACACTTAAGACGGCGGTGGTGAGACCCCTCCTGAAGAAACCATCCTTGGATCCAGCCATTTTAAACAACTATCGTCCTGTCTCCAACCTCCCCTTTATTGGGAAGGTTGTCGAGAAGGTGGTGGCCTTCCAGCTTCAACGGGCCTTGGAGGAAGCTAGCTATCTTGACCCCTTCCAGTCCGGCTTCAGACCTGGTTACAGCACTGAAACCGCTTTGGTCGCATTGACCGATGATCTCTGGAGGGCCAGAGATGGAGGCCATGCGTCCATCCTGGTTCTCCTTGACCTCTCAGCGGCTTTCGATACCATCGACCATGGTATCCTTCTGCGACGACTGCGGGAGGTGGGGGTGGGAGGCACTGTTTTGCAGTGGTTCTCCTCCTACCTCTCGGACAGGTCGCAGTCGGTGTTAGTCGGGGGGCAGAGATCGTCCCTGAGGCCCCTAACATACGGGGTGCCGCAGGGTTCGGTCTTATCTCCCTACTATTTAACATATACATGAAACCGCTGGGCGAGATCATCTGGAGGCACGGGATAAAATACCATCAATATGCGGACGATACACAACTGTATCTGTCCGCCCCATGCCAACTCAATGAAGCGGTGGACGTGATGAACCAGGGCCTTGAGGCCGTTAAGAACTGGATGAGCGCTAACAAACTGGTACTCAATCCGGACAAGACCGAGTGGCTGTTGTGTTTCCCTCCCAACAATTTGGCCGATATTCCAACACTCAGGCTGGGGGGTCAAATTTTATGCCCCTCAGATAGGGTCCGTAATCTGGGAGTCCTCCTGGACCCACAGCTGACTTTTGACCATCAGTTGTCGGCTGTGACCAGGGGGGCATTTGCCCAGGTTCGCCTGGTCCGTCAGTTACGGCCCTACCTGAACCGGGAGGCTCTCGCAACAGTCACTCGAGCCCTTGTGATCTCTAGGCTGGAATACTGCAATGGGCTCTACATGGGGTTGCCCTTGAAGTGCATCCGGCGACTGCAGTTAGTCCAGAATGCAGCCGCGCGAGTGATAGTGGGCGCACCGCGGTTCGCCCACATTACACCCATCCTCCGCGAGCTGCACTGGCTACCTGTCAATCTCCGGGTGCGCTTCAGGGTATTGATGACCACCTTTAAAGCACTCCATGGTAGTGGATCTGGGTACTTGAGAGACCGCCTTCTGCCGATTACCCCCCTTCGACCGATTAGATCGCACAGATTGGGCCTCCTCCGAATCCCATCTGCCAGTCAATGCCGACTGGCGACTACACGGAGGAGAGCCTTTTCTGTTGCAGCTCCGACCCTGTGGAACGATCTCCCCGTTGAGATTCGTACCCTCACCACCATCCAGACCTTCCGCACGGCCCTTAAGACCTGGCTCTCCCAGCAGGCCTGGGGATAAGTTCTTAAATTACCCGCCCGAGTGTTGACTGTTGAATGCAAGTTGTGTTTTATTATTTATTTTGTTTACTCACTGTTTGTCTTTTATTATTGCACCCCCTTCCCTGTGATTGTAAGCCGCCCTGAGTCCCCTCAGGGAGAAGGGCGGCCTATAAATCTTAATAAATGTCTAAATGTTTAAATGTTCCTCATATCTCTAGTAGCAAAATACACCACAATATCTCTTGGTAGTTGCTTTTGTCTTGCAAGCCAAGAGTTGACGCGATAAACCTTTTCAATTTGCCATACATAATTCCCTCCTGGCCTTCCCATCAGTAGGTCAAAGGCTTCAGAGAGAATCTGCTTCAAGTTATCTTGAGTTTTCTCTGGGAGGCCCCTTATCCTTAAAGCAAATTCCATTTGTCTGTACTGTAACATAATTTCATTTTCTGCATCGCTAACCTTTTGTTGAACCACATCCATCTTCGTTGCCAAGTTAATATTAGAAGCACTAAGGTCTTCTAGGCAGTCTTCAATTCCCAATGCGTAGTCAGATAGGAAATTAAAAGCCATCAGGAAATCATCTCTAATCGCTTGATTGCATGTCATAAGCTCTTCGGACAGTTCTTTGTTAGCAACAGATATCTCTTCCTTAATTTTTACCTCCATCGAAGCTGCATGATTTTTTAAAGCATCAATTAATTCTTTCTGCAAAATTTCTCTGGTCAGAGGGTCCCCTGCAGAAGTAGGGGGGAGTAATGATTGTAATAGAGTAGTGGGAGCTGACGAGCTCCCAGCACTTTTTGACGTTGGGGGGGGGGGATTTTGGCTCAGAAGGCATCTCAGGTTTAATCTTCTTTAGTCAATTAATAAGTCCAGGCAAACCAATTATCCAGCAGTTGCTATTTAGTTTGATAATAAATCGCTTCTGGGCTCCGTAAGAATGCAATATTTTCAGGGAGGGCTTATTTTTGGGGGAGGGTTTAAGCCAAGTGCTTATTTCGGGGTCAAAAGAAAATAAGACCCTGAATTGCACTCAAAAGCCCAATTGGGCTTATTATCCAGGGAGGTCTTATTTTCAGGGAAACAAGAGTATAGATTTTATATTGTTTTAATTTTTTTGTATGCTGCTCAGAACCTATGAGAATGGAGTGGCACAGTAAATCAATCAGTCAATCCATCTATCAATACACTCTTCTGAATGCATAGGCATCCAGGAATATATACTCCTAGGTTGTATAAGTATTTAGAAACTTAATAAAAGAAAGGTGGTGTTATAGAAACTAAGCCTGGATATGCACAGATATAGTTTGAAATGTTAAATCCGAATTCTTACATATTTATCTTTTGGCAGAGTAATGTACAACTTCTGGAAGCTGAGCTGAAAGATAGCACAAATACAATGAAAACATTGAAAATAAAGCAGAAGGAGGAAATTAAATCTCTCAAAGAAGAAAGAAATCTCCTACTTTATCAGCGAAACAGTTTACAAAATCAGGTGATTTTGCTTTAACTTATTCTTGCCTTGTATTAATATGCAGCCTTTCTGAAATTGTAATGAGAATCTGTGAGTGTGGGCTAAAGCTGAATTGTGTAAACTTTTTCAAAACATTATGGAAAGCTATAAAAATAAAAAAATAAAAACATTTCTACCAGAACTATATATTATTTTAAGAAAAGCCAGATATTTGGGGTTATATAACAAGACTGATACTGGTATCTAACTTCCCTTCTGCCAAATTTATGTTTTTCCTATTTCTTAATGGTGTAATATCCCATTGAATTGGTGCCATTTCTATTATGATCAGACAAATACAGAAATTTTTAAAAAGCTCAGGCTTATATTAAGTTAGTTTATCTTGAGATGTTTAAACCTGCAGCATTATCTCCTCATTTATAGTGAGCCATAATGTACCATCTTTACACTTGTGCATAGTATACCGTACCATCGTGTTGACATTTGTAAAAGCCATATGATTTTTCCCTTTGCTATTTTATTCTCTCTTTTAAGATGCAAGAGTTGGAGCTTCAGCTGCTGACTGCAAAAGATTCTTCCATACTGTTTGATCAACAGGCTCAGCAGCATTTAAGAGAAAAGCAAGAATTGTCTGAACGGAAAGAGCTTGAAGTGTCACAACTACAAAAGATACTAGAAGGAGAGAGAAGACAGAGAGAGGAGGTCGTACAGCAGAACATTAAGTGGCAGAGACAGAAGGAAGAGTTGGAACAAAAAAACACAGAACTGACAGCCATGCTGCAAAGCAAGTGGGAGACTGAAAAACACCTAAACAACAAGCTACTAAGAAAGCAAGAAGAGTTAGAGCACCACCAGACCACTCTTCAAGCCTTGGAGAGAAAGCAGAGTCAGTGGGAAAAGGCAGAGCTTCAGAATTCTGAGCTCCAAAGGCAATGGGAAGAGGCAAAATCTCAAGTTAAACTGCTGCAGAATCAGAAAAGGGAGACAGAACTTCAGAACAGAAATCTGCAGCAACAGAAAGAGGAGGTGGAACTGAAGAATGCCAAACTGAAAGCTGTACTCCAAAGGCAGCAGGAGGAGGCAGAGCACGAAAGCGCCCTGCTTCAGAGCCATTGGGAAGAGGCACAAAAACGCTGTTCAGAGTTGCAGAATTGGAAAGAAAAAGTTGAATATCAGAATGCCGAATTTCAGGCCCTTCTTCGTAACAAGGAAGAAGAAATGGAAAATAAGGATATCTGTATGAAAAAAGAACAAAACCAGAATTTGGAGCTTAAGGCAACATTGGAAAGCCTAGAGCAGGAACGAGCTAGGTAAGCACAAACTACAAAAAAACCATAAGTGGAAAATAATGATATCGGAGAGAGTTACTTTTTGGTGATTCCCTATAAATATTGTGTTTTTGATTTTGTATTGATTGTGGTTTTTTAGAATGTACTTGGTGAAAACTTCTCGTAGAGAAAGACAGGATAGATCTTGATTGTTTATTTCAAAAGATTTTTATATTTATAATATTATTTATAATATTATTTATAATATTTATAATATAATATTTATAATATTTATTATATTTATATTTACACATACTTATATTTATACTCATATTTATATTATTATTTACAGTGGCGTAAATCAGGCAGAAAAGATCCTTGCAGAGCAGAAACAAGAAGTGCAGGAAATCATTAGCCAGGTATCATCCACAACAATTCCTTTTTATTTTTCTCTTTATTGTCAGTATCTATCTTATCGATGTACAGTAGTATTTTTAGAATAAAACCTACTTTCAGTGTTTTATTTTTTCTAATACATTGGCCTCTTTCTTGCATTATTTGGAATAACCTGCCTTAATTTTTCCTTTACTTGCGTAAAACTAATATTTTATTTTTTTGTCTATTTAATTAACTTTTCCCAGTTTGTCTTTTATTTTGTCTATGAGGTATTTCTTATCTCAGAGTTATCCTTGTTCCTACGTCCAAGTTTTATTGTTTTCCTCCATAGAAGAACTCACACAAGCAGATGATGGTACAGAAGGAGGCAACTTTGATAGCTCATGAGGAACAGCTAACTCAAGATCTGGAAGTTTCCCATGCGAATGAGCAACATGCCAAAGACACCATACAAAAGCTGGAGGCCGTGAATCTTATAATCTTGTGAGGATTATAAAAAAGTCAAAGATGTGACAGACAACAATAGGGAAGATTTTATGAACAGGCAGGATGAAAAGGGAGGATACAAATTTAATGTCAATTTGTAATGTATAGTTTGCAACATACAGTGTTTTTCAGGAAAGTGTAATTTATAATGTATAATTTGCTGCAAGAAAATTTCTATTAAAAATATTTTTATAAAGCTCTCCCTACCTCAAGCATACCTATAGCATGTGTTGGGGTTGAAATTTTTTTGGCAGGATGAAGCAAGGAAGACTTCTGAGAAGTTGAAACAAGAACTTAGTGAGAAGGAAACAGAAAGGATACACATTAATGCCAAAGCCGAAGAGCTGCAAAAGTGGCTGGACCAGTGCCAAGAAGGTAACACAAACTGTGATAACGCAAAGATGTGATAGTTTCCCTAAGCAAGAGTTGAGAGCTACAGAAGATCTTGGCAAAGCAAGCTCTCTTCATTATTGCACTTGTTATGTCAAGCTTCGTAACAAAAACATTCCATTTATAAAGCAGTAGTGGGTACCAGAAAGACAGAGACACCATCAAATATAGGAGATTCAAACTATCTTCTCTGATGACTTTTGAGAAAATCAGTTCTTAACAATGATTTCAATAACAAATCAGCACTTCATTCAGGAGCTATTTTTTTCCTAGAAATTTTTTATTGATGCTTTCTTTTCTTGTTCCTTGTGTTGTGGCCCACCGGCAGTCAGCAGAGCTGGCAGCAGAATCAGACAGTGAGGAGGTTGGGGAGGAACATGGGCCAGTCCTGGGGGTTGAGGAAAGCTCAGACGAGGGCTCTGCATCAGAGGCAGAAAGGGAGTTAGACCACAGTGAAGCAGAAGAACAGCTGGAGCTTGTTTCCAGTGTGGCATGGGCAGAGCTGCCAGAAGACAAGAACAACTAAGAAAGCAGGGTCAACTTAGAAGTAAAGCCGCACTTTGGAGGTGATAGGAAACAAAAGAGGAACAAACGGGAAGTTGGCTTTTGCAGGAAACAATTCGTTCATTCAGTTGGTTCAAGATTGGCAAATTCTGTATGTGACTATAAGAGACTCTGTGCCAAGTTTGCTTTGCCCTGCGTTTGGAAACTAATTATCTGGCAGCGCTCCAAACGAGATAAGGTTCCAAACATTCCAACCACAAAGAAGAGGGAGTCAAACTATTCCCCAAGGAACCTGAGGGTAGAACAAGAAGCGATGGGTAGAAACTAATCAAGGAGAGAAGCAATGTAGAACTGAGGAGAAATTTCCTGACAGTTAATCAGTGGAACAGCTTGCCTTCAGAAGTTGTGAATGCCCCAACACTGGAAGTCTTTAAGAAGATGTTGGATAGTCATTTGTCTGAAACAGTATAGGGTTTCCTGCCTAGGCAGAGGGTTGGACTAGAACAGTGTTTTTCAACCTTTTTTGTGCAAAGGCACACTTTTTTCATGAAAAAAATCACGAGGCACACCACCATTACAAAATGTTAAAAATTTTTAACTCTGTGCCTATATTGACTATATATAAAGTAATTCTCCCACGGCACACCTTACACTATGTCACGGCACACTAGTGTGCCGCGGCACAGTGGTTGAAAAACACTGGACTAGAAGACCTCCAAGGTCCCTTCAAACTCTGCTACTGTATTGTATTATTCCTCTGAAAGACTGTTTACTAAGCCTTGCTGACTATGAATGAAAGGAATTCACAGTCGTGTAAATAAAAGAGGTTCTGCAGGAATCAAGACTTTGCTTCTTGATTTCTAAGGAAGCCTGAGTCAGAACATCTTGATATCCCGTGCTGAAAATGCATTGATATTTTAAAAATTATTTTGAATAGTAAATTAGCTACTAGCACTTTCTAAAGTATCTCCAAATTACTTTCTTGTTAGAAAAGACACTATTATAATGAGGGGATGGAGAGTTTTTTATTTCTTTTTTTTCCTTTTAGAAAAACATGTAGTTGAAGGCAGACGCAGCTCCCTAGAGTCTGCCTTAAAGTTAGAAGTCATTGCTTTCAAGGAAGAGAATGTGACTCTATGTGAAAAGGTGACCAGTTTGGAAACGAAACTTGAAAACACAGAGAAACAAAGAAAAGGCTTGGTGGTAAGGATACCAGACATTTTGTAGGTTCAGCTACCTTTGATAAATTGTTGAAAACATTATTTTTTCTAAGGGAGTTACTGTTTTTTTTTTTTGATGATGTGATTTTATAATGGGTTAGACGGCATATAAATACTTGTTTCATGTTGTTTATTGTACCTGTCTTTCTCTTCTAAGTTTTTTTTACAGCTTTTGCACTTTTGCAAAAGCACATACTTTCTAATAAGTATAAGTATAACCTTTACTGTCATTGTATTTAAATACAACAAAATTGGTTTTAACCTCACTGGTGCAAAATTATAGCAGAAACAAAAAAAGAAAGGAAAAGGAAAAAAAAACTAGCATGGAGTGATTGTGGTTGTATTTAAAAGTCTCACAGCCCAAGGATAGAAACTATCTTTAAACCTCTTTGTTTGGCTGTCTATACTTTGATGTCTTCTACCTGATGGTAGAAGTGCAAAGAGACACTGACCAGGGTGTGAATCATCTCTGAGTATCTTCCTTACTCTGCTAAAACAGTGACATCTGGCAATGTCATGCATTGGTGTCAGAGGGCAACCAATGGTTTCTTGTGCCGAATTGATCACTCTGTAGGGCCTTCCTGTCCTCAGCAGTTAAACCAGCATACCATACTGTAATGCAATATGTGAGGACACTTTCTATGGTGGACCGATAGAAAGAGGTCATTAGCCGTTGTTCCACCTGATTTTTTTACAGGACTCTAAGGAAATGAAGTCTCTGTTGGGCCTTTCCAATCACCAGAGACATGTTGTTTTTCCAGGTGAGATCTTGACTAATCAGCACTCCCAAGAATTTAAAAGAGGAAACCCTCGCCACACAGCCCCCCTCGATATACAATGGGGCAGGCTCCTCTCTGTGCTTTCGGAAATCTAGCACCATCTCCTTTGTCTTACTAGTATTTAGTTGTAAGATATTTCTTGAGCACCATGCAGATACCTTCTGGACTTTTTCCCTGTATGCTGATTCGCACCCTCCAGTTTTGAGACCCAGCACTGTTGTGTTGTCTGCAAACTTTATTACGATATTGGATGGATCAGAGGATATGTAGTCATATGTATACAATGAGTACAGGTAGGGGCTAAGCACACAGTCCTGAGGGGAGCCTGTGCTGAGCTTAGCATGGAAGATGTAAAGGACCAAACCCTTACTGTTTGTGGACAATCCGTCAGGAAGTCTTTGATCCATTCACAAGTGAGGGGAGGGAAATTCAGGTCAGTCAACTTTTCAATGAGAATTCCTGGTAAGATGGTGTTAAAGGCTGAGCTATAGTCTATAAAAAGAATTCTGATATAATTCCTAGATTTCTCAAGGTGGCTCAGTGCAATATGTAGAGCAGTGGCGATGGCATCCCCTGTCGACCTGTTGCTTCTATAAGCAAAGCGGTGTTAATCAAAATTTGGTATTTGTATTGTATAATTGTATATTGTATAAATTGTATAAAATTTAATATACAAAGCAGTGATTAAAATAGTAACCATTTTCTGGTCCATTTTTTTCTGCTTCTAGCTTGTTCTCTTGTATTAATCTTCAGAGATGGAATAGTTCTTGATAAATTAGAAATATGTCACAATGGACATAAAAATTATTACTCAAATTCTGAATTATTAATAGGATTTTAGGAATCATCAAACAGAATTGCTTGATTCACATGCTTAACCGTAATTTAAAGATTTTCTCCATCTACAGGTACTGGCTGCCTTCTAATGAATATTGTGAATAGATAACATGTATATTTGGAAGTGACATATTTTAGCAAACATTTCATTTTTTTAAAATGACAAGCAATTTTGTGCAGGATTTATCATTGAATGAATGCTGCTTCTAGCTGTGGAACACTGAACAAGAAGAAAATAATTCTTTTTGCATTTTAGAATGAGCGGAGCACATTACAAATGACCAAAGAAAAGCTCACACGGGAGTTGGAGCTTCTTCAGGAATCGGTCAAAGTTTCAGAACATCGAGCAAGTGCCCTGGAAAAGATGAATGAATCCCTGGAGCAAGAGCTTCAAACAGCTCTCTCCACTCTCAGAAATAAACAGGAGGAAAGTGAGACTCATCAAAAGAGATTTGTGGCTTCACAGAAAGAGGTAGAGGTAAAAAGAGCACTTCGGGAAATTGTGGATCAGCTCAATGTTATTTTAGAAAAGAGAAATGAAGAAATAAAAGACCAGCTAGAGCAGGTTAAGGATTTAGAGAATCACAGAGAAATGCAAACAGCTGCCTTAGAGTATCTCACTAAAAATCTTGAAAACAGAAGCATGTTTGTAAGGATTTTATTTCTTTTTCTTTGTCATGAAGGGAATACCTAGTAAGATGCAGTTTATCCAAGATAAATTTTGTCTGTGCCTCCTGTTGTTGAACTTGCTGGAGGTTGTTCTTTAAATATTTGATGTGCCATTCTCCATTTTTTAAAGCTTGTTTTGCTTGTTGGAGTTCTGCTTGTAATCCTTTTATTAGCCTTACATTCTCTTCTGTATTCTTTTCATGTTGCTCTTTCAGGGAGTCAATTTCTTCTTTTCGCCTCTTAAAGAATATTTTGAGTTGTCCCAGCATACCAAAAGTAGTTTCTTGTAGTTTTGTTTTTTTCAGTTGGTTTATTTGTTCATCTGGAAGCTCTGCATTATCATCTATCTCCTTTAGCATTCCTGAACTGTACTGGATATCTTCAAGTAGAACTCTTGTCTGGCTTTTTGTTTCTTCTTCATGCTTCCTTTGGAACTCCAATTCTCTGTTCTTTTCCTCCAAAGTTGCCTGTGTCTTTGCTCTATGTTCATGAAAAGCCATTCTTTCTATTTCCATTTCTTCTTTCATTTCTTTCATTTGGTTTTCTTGTGCCTTGAGCTCTTGTTCTCTTTGGGTCAATGTCATTTGCTTCTGCTTCTCAGAAAGCTCACTGACATGCTCTTCCTTCTGAGCTTCAAGCCATTGGAAATTTGATATCTGTTCCCTCTGGGAATCTATTTCCCTTTCTTTGTCCTTAATAATGGCTTTCATGTGTTCTAGGCTTGTACAAAGAGCTTTCTCATGCTTTCCCCCTTGTTCTTCCCATTCTTGAAGTAGCTGTTTTTGAGATGCAAGTTCCCAATCTTTTTCATTCATCTTTATTTTCAGGTCTTCTAGATCTTTCAGCAAAGCCCCAATTTGTGCTGATTCATTATGTTCTATAATCTGAATTTTCTCCTCTTTGATGTTAGTTTCCTTGATTTTTTCCTCCAAATTCAGAGATAGGCTTTCAATTATTGTTTTTTGGCCTTCTGATAACTCTTGTAGTTTTTGAAGCTTTTCTTCTTGGAATTTCAAAGTCTGAACCGTCTCTTCTAGATCTAGATTTAATTTCCTGAGATCCTTTCCTGGGTTGGGGCAAAAGTCAGGAAGCACCAATTCCTGCGCTCTATGAAACATTAAGTTCACCTTAGGAATAAATGTTGGGTCCAGGCAGAGAACCACGCTTTCAGGATGGAAGATGCATAACTCCTGCCTGATTCACAGGACTGCTAGTTCGGAAACTCTCCTGGCTGTAGTGACTGCGACAAGAAAGACAACCTTGATTGTGAGATGGTGCAAAGAGACTAAGTGCAGAGGCTCGAAAGGAGACCTTGTCAAGGCATTCAGAATTTTGGTTATATCCCAGGACGGGAATCTATGGACAGTAGGGAGCTTGAGATTGGTTGCAACCCTGAGAAACCGGCGTATAAGAGACTGGTGTGAGAGCGGCTTAGATGCAGCAATGGATATCACCGAGGACAAAGCCGCCACCTGACAACAAAGAGTGTTTGGGGACAGTCCCTTGTCAAGGCCCAGCTGAAGAAATTGAAGAATGTTAGGTACGGAGGCCTGTAAGGGGACAACACCTTGCAGATGACACCAGGAGGAGAATTACATTTCATTGGAGACCACATCAGGGTTGTATTTGACCTCATGGGGTGGCCATGACCAGCTCAATGTCACTCATCAAAGCTCAGTTTTCAGCCATGACAGCCTCCTGCAGCCCTCTGCCAGTGAAAACGGAGCTTGGGGAGGCTGTCACAGACTTCCCTGAGTTCTGTTTTCACTGGTAGAGGGTTGCTGGAGGCCATTGTGGCTGAAAATGGAGTCCTCCCAACCTCCATATTGGTCCAAAGTCCTCTTTTCTGATGAGAGCAACTTTTGCATCTCGTTTGGAAACCAAGGACCCAGAGTATGGAGGAAGAATGGAGAGGCCAATCAAGCACACTAATTCCACAGACATTGAACCAGTTTTAGGTACTTTTGGCAAAAGTTGCTCTCATCAGAAAAGAGGACTTTGGACCAAGGAGCAACAGGACTTTGGACCACTGTGCTTCATTAAGACCAGGGTCAACGCAGCCATTTACCAGGAGATTTTAGAGCACTTCATGCTTCCTTTTGCAGACGAACTTTATGGGAATGCTGACTTCATTTTCCAGTTGCCCACACTGCCAAAAGCACCAAAACCTGGTTCAATGACTGGGATTACTGTGCTTGATTGGCCAGCAAACTCGCCTGATCTGAACCCCACAGAGAATCTATGGGGCATTGCCAAGATAAAGAGGAGAGACATGAGACCGAACAATGCAGAAGAGCTGAAGGCTGCTATTGAAGCATCCTGGTCTTCCTTAACACCTCAGCAGTGCCACAGGCTGATAGCTTCCATGCCACACCGCATAGAGGCAGTAATTGCTGCAAAAGGGGCCCAAACCAAGTACTGAGTACATATGCATGCTTATACTTTTCAGAGGTCCGCTATTGTTCTATGCACAATCCTTGTTTTATTAATTGCATGTAATATTCTAATTTTCTGAGATTGTGGATTTGAGTTTTAATAAGCTGTACGCCATAATCATCACAATTATGACAAATCACGGCTTGAACTATCTTGCTTTGCATGTAATGAGTCTTATCTCATATATTAGTTTCACCTTTTAAGTTGCATTACTGAAATAAATGAACTTTTGCACGATATTCTTATTTTTCGAGTTTCACCTGTATGCCACCACTTTTTGCAACTAGTGGTCCATGGTTGCTTATCATGTTCTCAAGAATCCTTTGCTCCTCTACAATTAGAGAACTTCAGCGGCACAGCACACATCTTACTAACTGAACTGGGCATTTTAGGACCCAGATGACCACCACTATAAACGTCCCTAGGGGCTTCTTGAGAGTTGCAAATGGAAGGAGTGCTAGTATATCATATATAAACTGGCGGAATGATTAGAAAGAAGGTAGTTTATAACCATCCTGAAGATTCATTCGAACTCCCCCATGTCCAAACCTGTCTGAACATTAGAAACAAAAGCATATAACATTTCTTAGGCCCTAGTTAGACGAAAGCTTCGCCGTTGCGCAACCCAGGACGTCAATTTATTTAAGGTCCTCAAAATTGCTCCGTTTTGGCGGGACGGAAACAACCCACCGAAATCAGGCTTTCAATTCTGAGAGAAAGCCACTACCTGTCGCCGCCCCCCTTGATAACTAACGGAGGGCGGGGCGAGGGCCGGAAGTTCGTCGTGTCTTCTGGTTCGTGGGTGGGGGAGTGTCCATCATGGAGTCGCTCTGGAGGCTGAAGCGGTTCGATGCCTTCCCCAAGACGCTTGAAGATTTTCGGGTGAAGACCTGTGGCGGCGCTTTCGGTGAGGGACCGCCGGCTGCCCGAGGACTACAGGACTCAAGAGGGCTGCGGTTGGGAGGGAGACAAGCGGGGCGCCTCTTGGGGAGATCCTTGCTAGTTGAAAGCGGTCCTAAGTTGAGGCATCTAGGGTTTGTTGCACATGCAAGCAGATAGGATCAGCGTAATGTTTCACGTGTGAACGGAAAAGAGTTTGGCGCATCTGTTATCGTTTGGTCTTGGCGATTGTTTGCGAAGTTGGATCTTTTCGCAGCTTGGTGATATTGTGATATTGAAAAGTATCGAGGCTGCTGAACTTAAATGTGATTTTTCTTCTGTGTTGTGTTTTCCTACCTAACGTTTTCTCAATGCCTGCAACAGCATCAATTACGAAGGCAGTATGTGTTGCAGTGACGTGCGGTGAGAGTTACCGTTGGTGAGGCAAGAGTGCAGCAGCGGCGAGAAGCAACGTCCCCGCCGCTGTGTCCGACAGGCGTCTCGCGTTTATGGCGGACATAAATGTGAGACGCTTGTGGGACACAGCGGCAGGGGTGTTGCTTCTCGCCGCGCTCTGCTGCCTCGCCCCTCCGCCTCCTCCATCCCCGCTGCAGGACTTTCCAAAAGACTCAGGCCACTGAAAATCAGTGTCTGACTTTCTACGGAAAAAGGCGTGTGGAAATCCACAATTGCAACCCGACACATGCTACCGGCGGAGCAAGGACTCCGGGGAGGTTTTCCACCTTCCCTGACTGAGCTGGGGGAAAAAACCATGGGAAGAAATTGAAGGTGTTTCTCCTCTGCTGCTGGAGCATTGCGCCCCGCTGACCCGGGCATGCTGACCTCCCTCCCCTTTAGCTCCGTTTCCCCGCGCCCTCGCCTTGCGTGTCCAGAGGAACCAGGCATGCGGGTCTCCGACTTAAGGGCCCAGGAGGGGGGATTGAGGAAAGGAATTCCCGGACTGCGGTCTTCAAGACGCAGACCCATCCTCACGGATTAGGTGACCAGGGCAAAGGCGGTTGGGCAGAGGCCCGGGGTTCAACCCTTCGAGATTCCCCGTAGCCTCGTCGGAATGGAGCGCTAACCTTGAAGCTCACCCTGGGCGCCGCCGAGGAGCAGCAGAGCCGGGAGCAGCAGCTGCCACCCGCAGGCACGGCCGCCCATTTCACTGCAATATGGCTGGTGCGGTTCCACAGGTGGAAGGGCGGGAAGTCTCAGGCTCCAGAGATGCCTTTTGTTGCCCCTTTCTACTCTGCTTCTTGTCACCCACCCTTATCTCTGCCGCCCTCTGCAGTACATGAGCCTTCCAGCCCTTGGCAAGCCGCAGGTCCAGCGGAAACCATTCCCACGAGGATGGGCTCCTTCCCTGGGGCTTGGGTGCTCCGGTGTGTAATCCGGCTCATTATTCTCATTCCCCTGATTCTCGCCATAATTTTTAAAAGCTATACAATAAAACACATATTTTATATGATTATTTATAAGATATTATTATGACTTTTGCATGCAAATGTTCATTCTCTGTGGAAGGCTGCTATTATTTTCTTCCAAGAAGGATGCAAGCTTTCTTTAAAGTCTTCCTTCATCTTGTTGACTTTTGATATGCAATCTGGTGAATGTGTTCTGAGCCTCAAAGAGGTCCCAGAGGACAGCTGAACATTGCCAGCAGAAGCAATCAACTTGCCTTTTCAAAAAGATGCTTAAAAAGCAATGCATATATTTCATTTGGGAAGCAAAAGACTCAGAAAAAGCTTGGATCAATACAAGTGAAAAACAAATTATGGCAAGTACTATATAGCAAAAAGAAATACTCCTAAAAGAGATTATGTATTTTAAAATATATATTTTAAAAGATTTAAAATACTTTTGAGATGTTATATTTCAGAACATTTAAATTTTAAACAAGCAATGGAATCACCAAAAAGCATCCATTCATTTTCTCTGGAAGATTAATTCTGATTCTTTGTCTCATCTTTGTGTTACTTTAAAAGAGTATAGATTACTGTACTTTAATAAAAATAAGCAATGATAAAGAAAGCCATTATAAGATAATTTGACTTCTTTTACCAGTCCTCAATAGAAGTCATTGGATTTTTACTGAGTATTAAATGACGCAGAACATCTGGCAAAGGCTGAAAGATCCAAGTGCAAAACAAATCCAATCTACCATATGGTTCTAGACTGGAGAAAATACCATGAATAAGATGGTTTACTGAGTCTGATTTTTTTTCTTCTCAAGAGAGTCAACAGCTCATTAGATTGCTACAAAAATACATTTAGGTTCCTTACCAGCAAGTGGTACCAAAGCTGTACCAAGCAATCACTTCACAATCCTGGCTATTCTGTGCATTCTTAAAGACTAATTTGCCTTTTAAAGAAATGGAAACACTAACTGCCTAGGCTGGATTTTCTTTAAACGATTTCCTCACATACACATTCAATGCACACATAACAACACATACTGCCTTCGTAATTGATGCTGTTGCGGGCATTGAGAAAACGTTAGGTAGGAAAACACAACACAGAAGAAAAATCACATTTAAGTTCAGCAGCCTCGATACTTTTCAATATTACAATATCATAAAGCTGCGAAAAGATCCAACTTCGCAAACAATCGCCAAGACCAAACGATAACAGATGCGCCAAACTCTTTTCCGTTCACACGTGAAACATTACGCTGATCCTATCTGCTTGCATGTGCAACAAACCCTAGATGCCTCAACTTAGGACCGCTTTCAACTAGCAAGGATCTCCCCAAGAGGCGCCCCGCTTGTCTCCCTCCCAACCGCAGCCCTCTTGAGTCCTGTAGTCCTCGGGCAGCCGGCGGTCCCTCACCGAAAGCGCCGCCACAGGTCTTCACCCGAAAATCTTCAAGCGTCTTGGGGAAGGCATCGAACCGCTTCAGCCTCCAGAGCGACTCCATGATGGACACTCCCCCACCCACGAACCAGAAGACACGACGAACTTCCGGCCCTCGCCCCGCCCTCCGTTAGTTATCAAGGGGGGCGGCGACAGGTAGTGGCTTTCTCTCAGAATTGAAAGCCTGATTTCGGTGGGTTGTTTCCGTCCCGCCAAAACGGAGCAATTTTGAGGACCTTAAATAAATTGACGTCCTGGGTTGCGCAACGGCGAAGCTTTCGTCTAACCCGGGTCTGTGTGTGTGTGTGTGTGTGTGTGTGTGTGTGAGAAAACGTTATATGGTTTTGTTTCTAATGTTCAGACATATTTGAACATGGGGGAGTTCGAATGAATCTTCAGGATGGTTATAAACTACCTTCTTTCTAATCATTCCGCCAGTTTATATATTATATACTAGCATGAAGGTTTTTCTCCTTCCATTTGCAGCTCAAGCAGCCTCCAGGGACGTTTATAGTGGTGGACATCTGGGCCCTGAAATGCCCAGTTCAGTTAAAACACGAGCTACGTTGACCAATTAGAACGAGAAAGTTTTTAAAAACAAACACTTTCATCTTCCCGCTGTTCCGCACCAACGTCATCTTCCCTTCAAACCAATAGGAGGCAGCGGAGAAGTACAGAAGCGGAGCCCAAGGGCTCACGGGTAACGTTGTTTTTCAAGGGCAGCTTTAATTACAACCGCCTTGAAGTGAACTCTATTTCCCACAAGTCGCTTCTGGATTTTTATGGTTTTTTTGGCTTAGTGCTCCTGCAAGCAAGCTCGGGAAATATATCGCTCAGCTGATTCGTAGCGTCTGGCCTACTTCTCTACTCCCCCCCCCCTCACCTGCTCGCTGCCTCACAGGTGAGGAGGAGCAGAAAGGCAACTGCATCCCAACTTCTGGGCGAGAGCCGGGAGGGCTGTTCCGGACTTTACCTGAGATCCATGCTCAGTGGCATTAGCGAGCCTGGGAGTAAAAGTCTTGCGGTCCCCGAGATTATAAGAACGTATACGGGTAGATGCTAAATATTAGGTTTGTGGACCTGCGGACTAATTTCTGAACTTTAGAGGAGTTAGTTTTTGTAAATACCTATTTTCCCCCCACTTCTGTGGGTTATATTAAACGCCTGTAATTTTCCATTCGTGTACTGGACACAAAACAGACTAGTTTCTGTCCCGGGTTATCTTACCTATTTTATCTGTTAAAAGAATGCCAAAACAGAATGCTTGTTTCTGTTATTGAAAAGAACAGGCTGTCAAGAGCAGATTTGGCTTCCAGAGGAAAGGAATCAACCTTGCTCAGATAGATTTTTTTCCTTACAGATGGAAGAAGAGAACAGACTAAACAGCATGAAAATACAGAGGGGCATTTTGTTGCCAGATGACCAAATAACAGTATTACATCAGCAGATGATGGAAAAGTGTGCATCCTATCGGCAGAAATTGCAAAGTTCCCATGAAGCACAACAACATCAGGCAATACTTGTTCGAAAGCTGCAGGCAAAGGTAAAAAAGCAATTCTGTAACTAGTGACATCCAAAAGAAAGTGGTTATCTTCTTAGATGCACAAATAAATAAAAGAGTTACAGAGGTGTTAATGGGACTGTGCAAGAATGGAGGAAAATGTTATTCAAATTCCCACTCAGTTATGGAAATTACTAAGCAATTTGTGGACAATCCTGTCTTTCAGCTTAACCTTTCCCAGAATACAATGGTTGTGAGGATAAAATTGGCAGTGGTAATACTACTGTTAAGTTGCTGAAAGAAAAGCAGAATATAAATGTAAAAGATATATTTAAAAATGACCAGTTTGTGCTTAAAATTTGTTCTAAAACTGGAATTTATAAGTGAATATATGTATGTAGGCATCTACTTATAGATGAGAAAGCAGGGAAAATGCCTTAATTGGTAACAAATGTGAAACTGTTTAAATGTGCACACAAAAAGATGTACACTAATTTTCTGTTTGCAGGTTTTGAAATATCGAAATTGGTGCAAAGAATTAGAAAATCGTCTGGAATCCAACAGTGTGAGTAATGATTTTTGTAATTATGTGTTACTAATGGTGTGCCATGCAAAAGAGAGGAAGGTGCATGAAGTTACATCCTATGAAATACTTAGCTTGGTTGCTTGCTTGCAGACATTTTATTATCTGAAGATAACAGTGCTAGTGAGTGTGAGGTTTGCTCCTTCTTTATGTAAGAGAACTTGCCTTTCAGTGTTGGTGGGTGTGGTTTTTTTCCTTGGTAGTCCCTTGATTACAGTATTGTTTTCTGCTTGTTTGTCTGGTGTCTGGTGATAACCCCTGCTTATTTGGGTGTTGGCTGCTGGAAGGGATGTGTTCTGATCTTTTTGTTTCCTTTTTAGCTTTTTGTGGGTCTTTTGAACAGTGTTTAAATATGGTTAATTTATGTGTGTCAGTTGATGGCTTTGTCTGAATGCCAAGCTTCCAGGAATTCCCTACCGTTTTTGGATTTAGTTTGGTCTAGGATGTTCATTGTTTTCCAGTTAAAGTTTCCCAGCTCTCACTAGCATTGATGACATTATCTAGTTGGGTAATGAAACATCTGCAAGCAAATAACCAGGCTCAGAAAGCACCAAGGACTCCACAGTTCTGAGCTACAAAGATTCTCTTCTGTCCGCACCATCTTTTGTCCTGGGCTTTGTATCCATGGGATCCCACCTTGTACTTTTCCTTTGCTTTCAATTTCTCTTTCTCTATAACTTGAACCCCAAGATGACTTTTTTTTTCAAAATTCCCTTTGCTTTTATATCTTCAACCATCTTCTTTATTGGTTAAGGAAGAACTGTTCAGTAGAACTGATTCCCTTTCTCTTCTGTACCTGCAATGAAACAATTAGAAAGACCATTGAGAATATTTTAGGATCTTCCAACCTTAGTTGTTACCAACTGATTCAAGTAATCCTTGACTTACGACCATAATTGGGACCAGAATTTCAGTTGCTAAGGAAGACAGTTAAGTAAGTCACACCTCATTTTATGACCTTTTTTGCCACAGTTGTTAAGCAAACTGCTGCAGTTAAGTGACTCCCATGGTTGTTAAGTGATTCCGGCTTCCCCCATTGATTTTGCTTGTCAGAAACTTTTTTAGAAGGTTGCAAATAGCGACCACAAGATTCCAGGATGCTGCAACTGTCATGAATACAGGTCGGTTACAAACATTTTAATCATATGACCGCAGGAATACTGCTATTGTAAGTGTGTAGACGAGTCATGAGTGGTTATGAGTCACTTTTTTCAGTTCCATTTTAACTTTGAATGGTCGCTAAACAAATTGTTGTAAGCCAAGAACTATCTATATTCAGATAGTGAATTATTATTGTTATTCTCCGCTGAAAATTCTGGTACAGGAGGCCATTATCCTCACCTTGTTGGAGGTTTACTGGAGATCCTCAGAATCATACTCCTTTTCTAGTATTCTTATAAATATGTTCTTGACTGAATTCTCCTCAAATTCCTGGGTCTCAGTTTGTGGGTGCACATATAATGCCATTCCCCGTTATCTTTTCTCTGGTGTATTCCTTTTGAATATGTTTCATCTTCTTTCCTGGCATTCCATTCATGAATTTCATTTTACCAAGTTTCAATAGTACCTTTCAAATTGTATTTGCTTTTGGGTGTTCTTCTTTGATGCCGTATTCTGTGCATTTCTATAGGTCCCCTGGAATCCTCATGTTATGTGTTTTGACATAACAAACTAAACCTTCCTATACTTTTATGCTTTGGGCACTTTTAGATCCTGCATCTCTCTCCCAGTCCTATTATCAGTATTTAGCATAGATAGCACTGTTTTCTGGATTCTGATAACCATCCCCACTTCAGAGCCATGCACTTAGTTTAATTGTAATTAAATGAATATGGCTTAGTACTATGCTATTGATTATCCATTTGATCAGTGTTTTATAATCTGATGTTTAATTAAGGCTTTGCTTTCTCACAAAGGATTCTCATCTACATCTACGGGATCACAAAGTGGAACAGAATCTAGAAAATGTTTTGGTTCATTTGGAAGAAGAACAACAGAGGTAAATTAAACCTAATTGTAGAAGTGTGTTGAGTAACAGTACAATTACAATAAAGGTACCCCTTGCTTTGTGATTGCTTTGTTTAGTGACTGTTTGCAATTACAAAAGTGATGAAAAAGTAATTTTACATCTATTCCTTGTATTTATGACCTTCACAAGTCCATAAAACAAAGGAAACCTGAACATCATAAGCATAATTGTTAGCAACTGATTAACTTAATGGTCAAATTGTCAGTCCCGATTTTGGTTGCTAAATAAGGAGTATTTGTACTGATGCTAGCTCACCTTCTCAGACTCATGCTTATTTGTTTAAACTATCACTTTTAAATATCAGATGTGAGAATTTGGGTAGAGTTAATATCTTGCTTCGGAAACACTTGGACAAAGCCAATGAAGTGAATGGGGCACTCCAGGAAGATATCAATAAATTGACAGATGATTGGACAAGAGCCAAAACTGAATTAGAGCACAAAGAGAGTGACTGGCGCAAAGAACGGGAGGTAAGAATGTATTTGTAGTAAGATTACGGAAAATATAAGGAGAGTAATTTTTTCCTAGACAATCTTGTATTCCAGTCAAATAGAAATTCGCCATGCTTCAGCTTGAACAGATATTTGCTGATAAACATTAAGAAATCAAACTGTTATAAACAAATGTATATGATTCTAGAAGTCAAAGATTACTAGATCTTTGGGAGATGGGAACCAAATGCTTTCCTTTTTTAATAATTGATCAACTATAGCCATTCTTGAAAGTTGATTCATATTACAGAAAAAGAATAGTAAGGATAAAGTTTAAGGGTATAAGGTTTAAAAGATTTTTTTTTCTTTGAAAAAGTATATTCCAAATTACTGTGGTGGGATAAAACATGTTTATCACAAGTGTTGCCACTTGTAATTTTCTTGTTTCTAGCTGTTTGAACACTATAGGCAATCCGAACATGATCGTATCCTTGGCATTTGGCGGCAAGTGGTAACATTACGTCGGCATTTTTTGGAAATGAAGACCGCAACCGACAGGTGAAAAGGAATGGATTCCTCTATCAGATAAAATTGTATACAATTAAATTGTATATGGAAATATCCTTTTTCTATGTATCAGTGAAGGAATTATGATATGTTTCTTTCACTGCTGTATAGGAAGGAAAATTCTTACCTACTCCATCTCTCCTCTGAAGACATTTGGTTTACTAGTGGTTGAGTTCCACTATCAATAGATTGGTAGAATTTAGTATTATTTATTTTTACTCCAGGGATCTGTCTGAAATAAAAGCTGACCAAGTGAGGCTTTACGGCTCTGTATTGATCAATTGTTTCCATGTGAGCTCGCATGCACAGTTTTGGGAGACCAAAAATTTGGAACAGTCAGTCCTAAGATGCCAGCTGCAGGAACGGCAACAACTTGGTAAAAAATTGGAGAAAATAGATGTGGAGAAAGAAAAACACCAGCAAGCAAAAAAAATTATAACATCACAGGTCAAAGGAGATTTTTCAGAGGAAGATCTTCAGAGCAGGTAAGTTCTATTTAAAAGGTCTGCTAATTGCTGTCACTGGTTGTAATTCTTTATTCAAATTATACTGACTGTTAGTGTCACGACTTTATCAAGGAAGACAGTTTTGTTAATAGTATGAATGAATTATACCAAATAAGAATTTAGTAGGGAAAATTGGAAAGATGGTGTTAATAGAATATGGGTTTGCTAGGGTTATACTGATGTATGGCAAAACTAAGCTTCCATAAGGGGAATACACTATCTTTCTTCATAAATTTTTGAATACTTTGATGCATTTACTATTGGCCCAAATAACTAATCAATATGATTCATTCTCCCTTGATAACAATGCAGATCTTCTGATAATTGTGATATATGAACAATAGTATTCAGGGAAAATAAAATAAAATGCATGGCTTTATATATACATAAGCTATATTTTAAAGTACCGGTAATATAATTTTGGAGATTGGAGATGTTTTCTCTATTAAAAGTGTGTATGTAAGTAAAATCTTGGGCCACTATATCACAATTAGTGATGTATTGAAAAGGGAACTTGGTTTCCAGATGGTGGCATTTAGTTCCTGTAGGAATATTCTGTCCACAGAAAAGTTCTGCTTTAACACACTGAGAAAATGGATACAGGAATCCTTCTTTGGCTTTGGAAAGTTTATCAAACTGCAAATGGTAACAAATATTGTAAAGTTTTGCTTTTTTCAAAAGATTAATGTAAATTATATAATTAGATCCTCCCCCATTTTACAAATGGGGGTTCTGCTGGGATTTCTAAATGCATAAAAGTATGTGCAGGATTTTCATTCTTATCTTGAGCTTTCAGGGACAATGAGCCACTTTTAGAAGCAACAAGGTAAAATTGTGCTAGCCAAAATATCTTAGTCTGTAAATATTGCTGTTCTCTTTTTAGAGTGCTGGAGTTGACTGCTTTGCTTGAAGAGTCTCATCAGCAGAATGAAGATAAGGAGAAGACGGTGAAGGCTCTAAGAGAGATGGTGGAAATTCTGGTATGTTGTCAAGGAGTTAGAGAAGAGATACTCAGTTCCTTGGTTTGTTATCATTTAGGAGGCTTTCCAAAGCCAAAAAAATATTCAGTTCATTGATTAAAAACTCAAAGTTATACAGTCTTACTTCATGCAATTTTAGTGATAACTGCTTTCACAAGTTAAATGTTGGAGCACAAGACGTTTTGGAGAGAAATGTACTATTTGCTACAACACTAAATACCTAATGTTTATATAATTATACTATAGCAATGGGAAAATAGGTTAGGCAGGTATAAAGTCAAATTATTTTTGCTAATGGAGTTTGAAAACATGTATGCAATATGTAAACTGAATATAACTTTTTTTTTTTTTGTAAATGTGTTTTTATTTTCCATTTTCATTTCGTACAGTCACATATATACTGTGCATAACCGGGGCCATATAACATTAAACAATAAACACAGCCATTCCTCTTGTCAACAATACCCCCCAAAATAGAAACCCAATGTACCTCTTCGACCCTCCATACACCCTTTCTTTCGCCCCCCTCCAACTTTCCATCTTCCCTCCAACATTCCCCTCTACCTTACTTCCTCTCCCCCTCTACCACTCCTCTCTCCCAGTACACTCCCTCCCTTCCTTCTCACCCTCCCTCCCATCCTCTCTCCCACCCTCTCTCCCCCTCTTTCTTCTATCCCTCTACTCCTCCCTTCGGTGTATTTCTACTATCTATTAATATATTCAGCTTGTCCTATTTTTACAGTGAAATTAAAGAGCAACAGTATACAAGTGCAGTCGCGTTACTTTAAAATCTAACACATACTATATATCCCCCCTCCCCCCCTCCCGCCTAACACCCCCCCCTGCCCCCCGACTTCCCAGAGCCCATACACGGTATAGGTTTTTAACAAATACAGTCTAAAATATATTAAGACAAAGGAAATAAAAAAAAGAAGTTAATAACATCTCTGCATTAAACTCAGCTTCTTTCTGTTGCACTAACTTTAAGCAGTTTAGATTATTCCTAATCTTAAGCATAGGCTATCTGTAATTTCTTAGTCCTGTATTTGTTTTGTATATAGTCAATCCATTTTTTCCAGTCTCGTTTATATCTCTCATTTGAATGGTCTTTAAGATATGCCGATATTTTAGCCATCTCGGCTAGGTTTGTAACTTTCAATGTCCATTCTTGAGTTGTAGGCAAGTCTTCCTTCTTCCAGTATTGTGCCACCAACAGTCTTGCTGCCGTTATTAAGTGCAGAACCAAATTAGTCTCTACCGCTGTAAATTCAGTACATATACCTAGTAAAAATAACTGAGGAGTAAACTTTATCCTTCTTTTAAAAATATTTTGCATAATCCACCACATTTTTATCCAAAATGCCTTAACCTTTTGACAAGTCCACCATATATGAAAATATGTAGCATCGAGAGAACCACATCTCCAACATTTAGGCTGTACATTCGGGTACATCGAAGCCAGCTTTTTAGGATCTAAATGCCATCTATAAAACATCTTATAAAAATTTTCTCTCAGGTTTTGTGCTTGTGTAAATTTCATATCACTTTTAATAGCTAGTTAAGAAGTACTAATTTCCCTGTACTGCTCTGGAATCTTGTAATACTTGATGGATTTGCCTACAGATAGAAGTCCTTTCGGTATGCTTTCATATAAATATTTTGGCCAGTGAGATATGCCCATTGCAGTTTTATTGATATGTTGTCATTCAGTATTTCCATTAAATTATGTTCTAAGTCCCGATGTTTGTGAGGATTCAGATTCTATAAACAGTGATTTAATTCTAATATGCTTATTTTTTCAGAAGGCTAATAATTTGAAGATAGATTGTGACCAAAAACCAAGCAAAGATATCAGTGAAGAGATATTTTCTCTGCAACATGTATTGACAGAAATTACCCAGGTAATATAATTTGGATAGCTTTTCATGATTCTGTTACTTTTAAAAATATAAATTAAATATCACATTCCTTTGCCTAGAGGTACACATTTGGATATTGAGGAGCATACCCGGTTTCCCCCAAAATAAGACCTCCCCGGATAATACTGTAAGCCCAATCGGGCTTTTGAGTGCATGCGCTAAAATAAGCCCTCCCCCCGAAAATAAACCCTCCCCAAAAATATTGCAACACAGCAGCAGCCATGAGGTGACCATACTTACCACCTCCTGCACCTCAAAAATAATAAGACCTCCCCAAAAATACGGCCAAGTGCTTATTTGGGGGATCAAAAGTAAATAAGACTCTGTCTTATTTTCGGGGAAACATGATACTTTGTAGTGTATGGCTGGCCTTTGTCCACTCATAACAAACCACTGTGATGAATGTGGCCAATCAGAAAAATACATTTATTATACAGCAGGCATTACATTAGAGGCCCCAATTTACAAAATATAGAATAGGATTATGCCAAAGACTTACTGATTTACAATAATTTTTGTTGTCATCTCAGGCTATAGGGGTTCTTAATGACCAAAAAAACCCACACAGTTTTAAGTCAAATCAAATCAAATCAAAGTAATATTGCCCTCCAAAACATAGGTACTTCCCTGTGTTAGCTGATTGCTTATATCTCCCTCCACCTTGCATCTCAAAACCTGCTGAAGAACATAGTATTTGTATTTTTTAAAAGGACAAAAAAGAAAGTGTCATCCTTAGTTCAAACATCAGGTGGTTTCCTATTGAAGGAGTTTTCTGCCCCATTCCCTTTCCCTTGACTTTTCACGAGGGAGGACTTTTTCACTACCCATTTGCCTTTGCAGAGTGGTCAGATAAATTTTACCTAGTACCCAAAAGTAACAGAGACTTGAGCCATAAAAAGCTTTATAGTTAATAATCAGAACTTTGAATTGGACTGAGAAACCTTCTGGTAACCAATACAGCTTCAGCAAAATTTGTGTTATTTTGTTATCTTTGTATTAACCAATCAGCAGAGTTCAGTCAGAGTGGATTGTCACTCACTGGAGGCTTTTAAATAGATTGGATAAGCATGGTGCTGGACTAAATGACTTACACACCCCTTTCTGTGTAATGTATTCTGAAATACATTTTCAGGAGAAGAGGTAGATTGTTGGTTATGGATTTCTTATGTGTTTAGAAGGAAGACAATGCCTATCTTAATATATTAGAAATATGTTCATAAAATTGTTTTGTATTTAATAACAAAATAATCATATTACTTTGAGACACTCTGGAGAACATGTTCTGTTGTTTCAGAAATATGTATCTTTCATTATGTGATGATAGTCAATTTAAATGGGAGAAGTTGTTTTATATTCCACCCATCGCTTCTGAAATACAGACATTCTCATTACATATTATTTGGATTTACGATATTTGGAGAAACAGTTATCAAGGTTATGTTTTTTCAATTGTACATCTCCAAAACCCAGCACTGACAATAGTGTGATTATTCATGGAGCACCTGCTTATAGATCTACATAATCAGTCTGTTATTCCACAATCTCATGAATTGCAAGTTCTGCTGGCAGGTTAATTCTTATAAGCAGTACTCAGCATATGGATAGTGGATGTCAGATGTAATACTGAGATGCCCTAGTCTTAATTCAACTTGGTAAGCTTTTGTGCAGATATAAAGTATGAATAAGGTTAGTGACTTACCCATTGTTCACTATAATCTTTCAAAAGAATAAATCCTATGTGGGTGATTCTGGGTAGGTGTTGGTTTTAATATGAAAAACTAGCAGAGTGATATTGGTTTGGATTTCAGGCACTTATTAGTGAGAATGATGCAACAACTGGCATCAGGCAAGTTGAAAAGTTTGCTGACCCTTGTGGTATCATGGAACTGAATACTGGTGATTCAGATGTGACCCTCCTTCTTTTACGTGATGTGCTTGCTGGGAGAAGAAATCAAGTAGAGGTAAGAGGACTGATAAGGATACTTCTTTCTCTTATAAAAATTTCAACACTTGGTCTCTGTAAATATTCACTCTTCATTCTCTCATCATGCATTTTAAGTCTGATTTTCTTGGGTTTCTTTTCTCCTTTTGCAGCAATTGAGGCAACAGCTATTGGAAAGTCAAGATTCTGCCACTGCTTTGGAAAAGCAACAAAAGCAGCAGGAAGAGCAGTGCAGCTTCCTAAGAGATAAGGTAGAAAGATTAGAAGGAGAACGAGACACATATGCAAGCCAGCTTCAGCATTTACAATCTGTACTGGAGACTTACCGTAGGTATGCATTAGGTTAGCTTTCTCTAGCTTTAAAGTATCTTCTCCAATGTGCGGCCTTCAGATGTGTTGTGTTTGCAATTCCTGGAATTCTTTTGCCTCCCCTGATTAGGAGCTGTAGTCTCAAAATATCTGAGCGATGCCAGTAATTCTTTTTTAAATATACTATTAATCTATATAGTATCCACTCGCACATTATCACATTATCACAAAATCTCCAGAACTGTAAAGCCTACAGTTGAAATTGGCATGTATGTTCCTCTTGGCTTCTAGGTGCTAGCTAAGAAAGGATTTTTCGAAATGACCATCAAATTATTAGTATTTCTTATACAGTAATTAACATGCTCTGATACTAAGGAGTTCTACTCTCCCTCCCCACCTGAAAAGAACTCTGTTCCAACTGCACGGCAGGAACAATATTCCCTTATGTGTTTCAATCACCGACCACCACTGACCAAACTCTGTCCACATTCCGTTACCTCAGTTGAAACTGGCAGATGTTCCACTTCGTCACTAAGGAGTGGTCTGGGGCTCTTTATATTACTAAACATCAGTACCACACCAACATGTCTACACCTTCCACCTATGGAACTGCTTCTGAACTCAAGGTGGAGGGAGCGATATTCCCTTATGTGTTTCTATCACCAACCACCACTGAGCCAACGGATTGTGAACCGAATTTCTACTGCATAGCCTGATCATATAGTTTCGTCATGAAGCATGGGTATTCAGCTAGTTATTAATATTAACATTTCCCTTATATATCTATTTGCTGTTGCCCTGTTAGTTATTATTCATTTCCAGCATATAAGCAACTACCTAACAGGAGGCTGCTGTTTCACAGTGACCATGAAACCCTGGACAAATCTAGAATGGAACTGCAGCAACAGCTGGAAATTTTGGAACAGGAGGCCCAGCATTTACGCCAAAGTAACACAGAGCTACAGCTGAAAGGTGATATGGCAGATGGAGAGAAAGAAGAAAGACAGGATGAATTGGAAAGGCTAATGCGTGAGAGAGAATACATGTGAGCTTTTTTGCTTGTTTTCTTCACACATTCCCCAAAGAGTAATAGTTTGCCCTAAAAAAATGACCCGCTCCCACATTATGCATCTGTTCTTCTTTTTTTAAAATAAAACTTTTTCTTAATCATTCTGTTGGAAGATTAATTTTCTATAAAGACACATATATTTATCTAGTTGTTCTAGTTGTGGCTTTAATATAATACTTTTTAGTAAGTAGTGATAGTGTTGACTAGGTTACCAACCTTAGTGTCAGATGAAACATCCTAAGAATTGGGGTGGACTGTAATCAGTTTGGGCACATTTTGGCTAATATACCATAAAGGCAATTAAACCTTTACCTATGATAGCCTGTGTAAGCTACCTTGCAAAATAATATACTCGTGTGTGTATATTTAGAACATGTGTATTTAAAACTATTTAGAAAATGTATCCAGTATATTGACACAAGTTGCAATGCTTCAATATGCCAATGCTGGAAATAAGCATCTTCAGTTTATTGATACAGCTTGACAGAAAAAAAAATAGAGTGCTTTTCTCTCTATTCCCTCCATTGTACTGTATTTGAGTTTTGTAAATTTTACTACTTTGAGTGAATTAGTAGTACCTTGGCTGCAAAACCAGCTTTCAATACTCTTAGGACAGTTTTCTTAGGGCAGAATATTGTTTTGTTTTGATAGAAAATACATGTATATTAGCCTTTTTTAAATATATTTTTTTCAGTCAGGAAGATCAAAATGCTCTTGAAGAAAAGCATTCATTAATAAAAAAGGAATTGATAGCTATGAGAGAATCATTGGAAAAATCTCATCTTGATGGAGAACTGATGAAGCAAGAAAAATATGAACTTGCTTTAGCTTTAGAGCAGGTACTATTAATGTACTCTTCTTGTTGAGACATTATCTTATACTTGAACTTAAACTAGAAATGTGTAAAGTATAAATGTCATATTCAATGTTATATACTATATCGTTTCCTCATTTACTAACTACATTCTGATCTATTGACTTGATAGTGAGGCATAACTTACTGAGTAAGTGAACAGTGGTGTGAAGATCACCAGTAGCTGTTGTCTTATTCAGATCACGTTCTCTCATAGAGTGTCCTCTCCAGTCACAGGGCTAAAAGATTGCATAAACAAGCTATCTCTTCTTGTGCTGCTTTTCTCCACAATGCAGTGCTTCCTTAAAAGTGCTAAATGCAAGTTAACAAGCTCAGCTCTATGACCTTAATTAGTTGATTAGAACCCTCCTGCTGGCTGCAATGCTGCCTGAAACGTGGGGGACCGTAATTAGTTTTACACTGAAGGTTTTTGTTAAACGCACTTATTGATCAGTAAAGATACTAAATGAGGAATGGCTGTAATGGTCAGGCTAATAAAAAAATGTAATATATGTTACATATTTCCTGAGTTTTATATAGAATTCCAGTTAATAATATAAAAACAGCTTGTCCCGTTCTAAGTATGTTAAGCATAGAAATATGTTGTCACACAGAAGGCAATTACAACACCATCTTTTCCTCTCCTTATCCCCAATACTATTCCTGAGATTACATTGTTTAGCCATAATTGGATGAGCAGAATTTGGCGCATGTTCAAGCCACTGAATATAAATTGTCAAAGTGATTAATAGATGCTTGTATTTGATGCGTTTCATTCTGTAAGGCTGAAGAGTCTCTTGCAAAGCTCACCAGTGGGCACAATAGGCTGAAGGCAGAAACTGCTAACCTTCATGATACAGTTACAAAGATGAGTGCCCTTAATGAAGCACTAGCACTGGATAAAGTGAGTTTAAATCAACTAATTTTCAAGGTAAGAACATGTATCAGACCTATTGTTTTTAAGCTGAATGGCATGTAGTATGAAAATAAGGCATATGTTAATTCAGTGATTGTGTTCAACTCAGAAGTGTTTCTTCAAGCTAAGATTATCTTTATTAATTGTTGATCTTTAATTACATTCAGTTAGAACAAGAAAACCAGACACTCTTGGACAAAGTAGATTACATGGAAAGGAGATGGGCTTCCTTGCAAAAGCAGCTTAACCAGGCAGAAAGAACAAATGAAGAATTAAGTGCAGAGAAGTGTCGTTTGGAACAGTTGCTGTATGAGGCCGAGGAGCTGCAGGAAAGCTTACGGAACGAATTGAAAATATTAACAGGTGAAAAGGAAGAGGCAAATGAGAAGCTGAGTCAAGTGAGTATTAAAAGCGAACCTGCATAAATATATTAGAGCATTGTTTCTTATGTCAGAGACCGATGATTGGAATACAATCAGGCAGGAGCCCAGCAAAGTTTAGTACACTAATTTATAGAAGAAAGTTGGTCTGGGATGCCAGAAGTTTTTATTGTGGGGAGGGATGTTTTTTTTTTTTGCTGTTTTTATTTGTTTTATGAGTTGCCCAGAGTAATAGTTCGCAATATAAGTTATTTTTTAAAAAAAGTACATAAAACAGTTTAAATTTAAAGATGTAGTAGATTTTAGTATTTGTTTTATTGATTTATCCCGGTGGGTACTATACAAATTTTTATACATATAAGTAAAAAAATAATGAATATTTCTTTTTTTATTATGGTATCTATAATAGATACCATCTATTATGGTATCTATTTATACTAAACATTTTTTTTCTTGTAGGTACAACATCAGAATGAAATATATCAAACTAGTTTGGAACAAGCAAATCAAGAGCTAATTCATACAGGGGAAATGCTGTCCAAGGCTTCTAGAGAAAAGGAATTGCTAATGCGTGAAAAAACTGCTTTGGAAGTACGACTAAAAGTTGTTGAGAGAGACAGACTGACTCTTACAGAGCAGGTGTCAAAATTTAGGTAAAGTGTTGGATGAAGATTATTTGACTAAATAACTATCTGTTCATCTGGATTCTGAAAAAAAATCTTCATATTTCATAATACAAAGCTCTTTTATTAGAGATAGGTCTACCCTTGCAGAAAGCAACTTAAGAAATAAATAGCAGTTATATTATTATACCACATTATTATACCACCTCTTATACACCATATTATAAGAACCGTGATGGTGCAGTGGTTAGAATGCAGTACTGCAGGTTATTTCTGCTGACTGCTGGCTGCCAGAGGTTTGGCAATTCAAATGTTACCAGACTCACGATTAACTCAGCCTTCCATCCTTCCAAGGTTGGTAAAATGAGGACCCAGATTGTTGGGGGTGATATGCTGACTAGGTAAAAGGCTTAGAAAGGGTTGTAAAGCACTATGAAGTAATATATAAGTCTAAGTACTGTTGCTATTATTCAAACCTTATTCAAGTTTTAAATTATACATATAATTTGTCAGATTTGCTTTCAAGGTATAAATACAGTGCACACACAAAAGTGTGTTCTTTCCATATTAACTATCTGGTATCAGCTTGGCATACAGATATTTACTAAAGTTATTATAGTTTATATAGCGAGATTCTAGTTGGAGTACTTCAAATGTGACATTTTTTCTCATTGTGTATTTCAGGTTTCATAGTGTTGTACAAGAAAGAAGCAAAGACTAAATGCCAATTTTATGTCTGGTTCTTGTAGGTCAGGAAAGGATCTCTTGGAATCAAATTTCTTCCAGGCTCAACAGCAATTATCTGAATTAAACATTACCCGAGATCAACTGGAAATGAAAATGCAGACAATTAGCCAGGCCAAAGAAGTGATACAAGGTGAGAAATAGTTGGAGTTTTCATGAAACAGTAGGATACTTATATTTTCCTTGGTTAACGGGAAATGAAATTAAGTAGAAATTCTGGTTCTTCTTTGCTTATTATTTCAGGAGAAGTGAAATGTCTTAGGGCTGAGCTGGAAGCTGCAAAATCAAAAATTGAAGAAGAGAAAGAAGAAAAAGCACAGCAGCTATCACAGATAGAACAGAAGCACCAAGAAACCCTCAGCCACTGCTACGCTGTACATAAAGAAGAAATGGACATACTCTCTCAGAAGCTGGCAAGCATTGAAACAGTTACTCTGTCATTGGTTCTGTTTCTCACATGATTGCTATACCTCACACTATTCTATTATACGCTATTATACAACCATTTTTTTTCTTTTCTCCAGATGCTCTGTTTCACCTCAACTTATGTGTTCTCTTTCTGGTCAATTCTTTTTGGGGTCATTATATGACCTTAAGGCATAGTATTTTGTCTTTAGTAAACTCAGTTCAAATCTTTGTTTAAAAGCAGAGCCTTTGATTTAGTGGTTAAAGAAGAAATCATTCTTTTCTTCCCTCTATGTATTGATTAGATTTTTGCCTGATGTATTTCTAGAGAAATGAACGTGAACGTCACCGAATAGAATTAGAACATGTTGTCAAGGAGAAAGAAGAGCTTGAAAGTGTCTATGAAAGGAAGCTGTTGGAACTGCAGGAGATCATCACTGAAATTCAAACCCATATGGAAGATGAGCTCATTAAAGCTGAAAATGCCAAACAAGAGGTAGTATGGCTTGTGTTAAAACTTCCTTCTCCACTCTGAACACCATTAGGTTATCTAGACTTCATTCCTCAAAATTCTCTTGCCAGGATGGTAATTGCTGAGAATCTGCATATCTGGAAGTTTGTGCTTCAGCCCTTTTGTTTTTCTCTTTTATTATATTATTTATGACTCTGATATACTAATGTGGAATATTATTGCCACTTATTCCTCTTTTTTATTGTTTTATATATTAAAAAAATTACAAATGCATATCTTCCAACTGGCTGTTACTTACACATATACCATTCACACATAGGCCTGCCCATGTTTGGTGTCTATCATTCCTTTAGGTAATAAGAATTCTTGAGATGAGGATGTTGAAAATTTTGTAGTGATCAAAAAAGAATTGCTATTATGCAGAATTTGGAGTGATAAAAATTGAAGATGCTAAAGGGATACTCTCTTGCTTGTGTTAATATTCAACAGGCATTAAGTATATTTAACACTTTTACATTTTATATATCTTCTGTGCTGACTTTAATACAATACAATAGCAGAGTTGGAAGGGACCTTGGAAGTCTTCTAGTCCAACCCCCTGCCTAGGCAGGAAACCTTATACCGTTTCAGACAAATGGCTATCCAACATCTTCTTAAAGACTTCCAGTGTTGGGGCATTCACAACTTCTGGAGGCAAGCTGTTCCACTGATTAATTGTTCTAACTGTCAAGAAATTTCTCCTCAGTTCTAAGTTGCTTCTCTCCTTGATTAGTTTCCACCCATTGCTTCTTGTTCTACCCTCAGGTGCCTTGGAAAATAGTTTGACTCCCTCTTCTTTGTGGTAACCCCTGAGATATTAGAACACTGCTATCATGTCTCCACTAGTCCTTCTTTCTATTAAACTAGACATACCCAGTTCCTGCGACCATTCTTTGGTCTCACAGGTTTTTAAAAACCTCTTAAAATTGGTTTTTGAGTACTTGTATTCCGTTTCATGCAGTGCATTTCTAAAACACATTTATCCCTGATTAATATCTGGAAATCTAATTTGAGAATACATTGGTGAATCTTCTATTTGCAATTTTAATATAAAAGCTTCATTCACACTGACTAGGTGAAAACCTATTTCTGACTAGCTTCACCCTTTCTGAGAATTAGCCAGAAAGTTTATGGAGAAAACAAACCAGAGACAAATCATCACATGGGGGAATGAAAGAAAACATCCTTTCCTTGAGTTACTTCTGGGTCAACTTCTGGGAAACAGTATATGAAGCTGAAGTTCTAGAGATGCGTCTCCAAAAAAAGTTGAGCTTGTCAATTGCTCTCTGGCACCTCTTTCTGTTTCTTAAGTTTGGTGTGAGGATAAAGTGGAAAGGCATAAGATAATCTCGCATGTTTATCGTCTTAAGGTGCTATGTGTGCAATTTCATTTTCTTTCCTGAAATTCTGTTCCAACGTTGATTCAGCAATTTACAGTGACTTTTCAAATAGAACAAAGGAGAGGTGAGCCTCATGGTGATATATAAGAAAAAAAGTATATTTTATGGAAAATGTTCAGCATGATTTGATTCTTTTTAGGTACCAAATTAAATTAGAAAGTGGATATAAATTGTTAAAACAAATACTGCAAATATTTCTGGTATTTCATACTTAGCAAATTGCATTTAGATTAGAAATCTTGGGAAACGAGTCTTTTGAAAAGAACTGAAATGCTCAACTCTAATTATACAGCCTGGTTTCAAGTTATTATGAACTGTTAATTTCTACAGTGATACTTGTAGATTTAAAATGCTTATGTATTTAATTGATCCAAATACATCTTTATATTTATCTATCTGTATAGGCTCTTCTAGAAAAAGAGAATGAAAAGAAATTGTTACGAGAGGAAATCTTCCAAACAAATGAGAAACTTGCTAATACTTCTCAGAAGCTGGAGTGTCTCCATCAGGAGATGAAAAAACTTGAAATGAGGGAACAGGTAAAACTAAGCAGATTAGTGAAAAATACTCTGAAACCTTCCAAGAATCCAGCTCAAAGCAATATTAGATTTATAGGAACTACTACACCAATGCACAGTGTATGAGGAATAAACAGGGCGAATTAGAAATTCAAGTAAAAGAGAGCAGATACGATATTGTTGCCATTACAGAAACTTGGTGGGATGAAACCGACAAATGGAACATACAGCTAGAAGGATTTAAATTATTTAAAAGAAATAGACCAAATAAAAGAGTAGGTGGAGTTGCACTATATATAAGAAATAATTACCTCTCTATAGAAATAGAGTACAACAATGATGAGAACTATCTTGAATGCATTTGGGTCAATATTAAAGGTTGGGGGGGAAATGACATTGCCGTAGGTCTACAGGCCACTCAACCAAGCAGAGGAAGTAGATAAACTTTTTGCTAGTCAGCTAACTAAGCTATGTAGGAAGTACACCACAATAGTAGTGGGGGATTTTAACTACCCTGACGTCAACTGGGAAACAAAGTCTGCACCAAGTGGAAGATCCAACAGGTTCCTAACAGACCTAGCAGACAACTTTGTTTCTCAAAAAGTAGAGAAGGAAACAAGGGGATCAGCCATATTGGACTTAATTCTCACTAACAGAGAGAAAATGATAGAAGGTGTTGAAGCCACAGGAACCCTGGGGGCAAGTGACCATGCAATATTGGAATTCAACATTATGCAAACACAAGTAGTAGAAGAAAGTGAAATAGAGTCTTGGACTTTAAGAGAGATAATTTCAATAAACTTAAGAGAGAGCTTGGGAAAAATTCCATGGATGAGAATCCTCAAGGGGAAAACAACTCAAGAAGCTTGGGAAATTTTGAAAAATGAGATTACAAAAGCCCAGTCTAGCACAATACCAATGAAGAAGAAAAACAACAGCTCCCAAAAGAAACCAGCATGGCTGCATAAAGAACTCTCTGACAAATTGAAAGACAAAAAAAATAAGTATAAAAAGTGGAAAGGGGGGGACATAACTAAGGTAGAATATCAGCAAATAGTCTGAGCATGTAAAGGTGAAGTGAGGAAAGCTAAGGCTCACAATGAAGAAAGGCTTGCCACAAAAGTAAAAAATAACCAAAAAAAAGCTTCTTTCAACATGTTAAAAACAAGAAAAAAGTTAAGGAAACAATTGGTCCATTGCTGGGAGAAAGTGGCAAGAAGATGACAAGCAACAAAGAGAAAGTAGAACTATTTAACTCATGTTTTGCATTTGTCTTTACACAAAGGGATAAAACAGTCCAACCTATCAAAAACAGCATCACAAAAATCAGATTAGGAACACAAGTTGAAATAGGGAAGAAAATGGTAAGTGAGCACTTGTCTATCCTAGACGAGTTCAAATCACCAGGACTGGATGGATTACACCCCAGGGTTCTGAAGGAACTGGCAGACGAGATCTCAGAACCACTGAACTATATCTTTCAGAGATCCTGGAGCACCGGGGAACTACCACAGAACTGGAAAAGAGCTGATGTGGTTCCCATCTTCAAAAAAGAGAAAATAACAGATCCAGGAAACTACACATCTATCAGCCTGACCTCAATACCAGGAAAGATTCTGGAAAAGATAATCAAGCAACGAATTAGCGAACACTTAGAAGCAAACAAAGTAATAGCCAAAAGCCAACATGGGTTTGTCAAAAACAGATCATGCCAGACTAATCTTATTGCATTATTTGACAAAATGACAATATTAGTGGACCAGAAGAATGCTGTCGATATAATTTACTTGGACTTCAATAAGGCATTTGATAAGGTAGACCATAACCTACTACTAGATAAAGCAGAAGAATGTGGGTTAGACAGCATCACCATCAGATGGATAGGTGGTACTTTGCTCAACGTGTAGTCTTCAATAGAACTGCATCTTCATGGAGGGAAGTATGCAGTGGAGTACTCCAAGGCTCTGTTTTGGACCCAGTACTCTTCAACATCTTCATCAATGATTTGGATGAGGGAATAAATGGGGAACTCATCAAATTTGCAGATGACACCAAGCTGGAAGAAATAGCCAACACTCCAAAAGATAGGCTCAAGATACAGAAGGATCTTGACAAACTTGAACATTGGGCACTTTCTAATAAAATGAAATTCAATGGTGAAAAGAGTAAGGTTCTACATTTAGGCAACAAAAACGAAATGCACAGGTACAGTATAGGTGGTACTTTGCTCAACAGTAGTAACTGTGAAAGGGATCTTGGAGTCCTAGTGGACAACCATTTAAATATGAGCCAGCAGTGTGCAGCAGCTGCCAAAAAAGCCAACACAGTTCTAAGCTGCATAAACAGAGGGATAGAATCAAGATCACGTGAAGTGTTAATACCACTTTATAATGCCTTGGTAAGGCCACACTTGGAATACTGCATTCAATTTTGGTCGCCACGATGTAGAAAAGATGTGGAGACTCTAGAACAGGGGTAGTCAACCTTTTTATACCTACTTTTGTATCTCTGTTAGTAGTAAAATTTTCTAACAGCCCACCGGTTGCACAGTAATGGTGATTTATAAAGTAGGGAAGTAACTTTATAAAATTTATAAAGCAGAGTTACAGCAAACCCCTACTGCCCACCATGAAAGCTGTAAAGCCCACTAGTGGGCGGTAGGGACCAGGTTGACTACCACTGCTCTAGAAAGAGTGCAGAGAAGAGCAACAAAGATGATTAGGGGACTAGAGACTAAAACACATGAAGAATGGTTGCAAGAACTGGGTATGTCTAGTTTAATAGAAAGAAGGGTTAGGGAGATATTATAGCAGTGTTCCAATATCTCAGGGGTTTCCACAAAGAAGAGGGAATCAAACTATTCTCCAAGGCACCTGAGGGTAGAACAAGAAACAATGGGTGGAAACTAATCAAGGAGAGAAGCAACTTAGAACTGAGGAGAAATTTCCAGATAGTTAAAACAATTAATCAGCTTCCCTCCAGAAGTTGTGAATGCCCCAACACTGGAAGTCTTTAAGAAGATATTGGATAGCCATTTGTCTGAAACGGTATAGGGTTTCCTGCCTAGGCAGGGGGTTGGACTAGAAGACTTCCAAGGTCCCTTCCAACTCTGCCATTGTATTGTTTTCTATTACTCTTTCACATGATACAATACCCTCATTTGTTGTCCTTACTGGATAGAGGTTCCTAGAGATTATATAAGTGAGGGTTTCCAACCTTCTTCAGGCTGGTGGATACATTTGGAATTTGTGAAGTATGTTGCAGATTATCTTGCACAATTGTTGCCCTAGGAAGTGGCTATCAGTTTAAAGTTTAATTGCTAAAAATTGCTTAAAATCTCATTTTACTTCTTACATAGTATCTCGTTCATGTTATTCATTACATAGATATACATATAATTTAATATTCAGATATACAAATTTATATAGGAGAATATAAGGCTGGATGGCACTATTTTTGAAAGTATACCGTGTTTCCCTGAAAATAAGACAGGGTCTTATTTTCTTTTGACACCCTCCCCTAAAAATAAGCACTTGGCCTTATTTTTGGGCAAATAAATAATTCTTATTATTTTTGAGGTGCAGGAGGCAGCGAGCATGGTCACCTCATGGCTGCTGCTGTGTTCCAATATTTTCAGGGAGGGCTTGTTTTTGGGGGAGGGCTTAAGCCAAGTGCTTATTTCAGGATCAAAAGAAAATAAGACCCTGTCTTGCACTCAAAAGCCCAATTGGGCTTATTATCCAGGGAGGTCTTATTTTCAGGGAAACAGAGTATAGATTTTATATTATTTTAATTTTTTGATGATTGTATGCTGCTCAGAGCCTACGAGAATGGAATGGCACAGTAAATCAGTCAATCAATCCATCTATCAATACACTCTTCTGAATGCATAGGCATCCAGGAATATATATTCCTAGATTGTATAAGTATCTAGAAACTTAATGAAAGGTGGTGGTACAGAAACTAATCCCAGATATGCACAGATATAGTTTGAAATGTTAAATCCGAATTCTTACATATTTATCTTTTGGCAGAGTAATGTACAACTTCTGGAAGCTGAGCTGAAAGATAGCACAAATACAATGAAAACATTGAAAATAAAGCAGAAGGAGGAAATTAAATCTCTCAAAGAAGAAAGAAATCTCCTACTTAATCAGCGAAACAGTTTACAAAATCAGGTGATTTTGCTTTAACTTATTCTTGCCATGTATTAATATGCAGCCTTTCTGAAATTGTAATGAGAATCTGTGAGTGTGGGCTAAAGCTGAATTGTGTCAACTTTTCCAAAACATTATGGAAAGCTATACAAATAAAAAAAATCAGAACATTTCTACCAGAACTATATATTATTTTAAGAAAAGCCAGATATTTGGGGTTATATAACAAGACTGATTCTGGTATCTAACTTCCCTTCTGCCAAATTTATGTTTTTCCTATTTCTTAATGGTGTAATATCCCATCGCATTGGTGCCATTTCTATTATAATCAGACAAATACTGAAATTTTTAAAAAGCTCAGGCTGATATTAAATTAGTTTATCTTGAGATGTTTAAACCTGCAGCATTATCTCCTCATTTATAGTGAGCCATAATGTACTATCTTTACACTTGTACATAGTATACCATACCATTGTGTTGACATTTGTGAAAGCCAGATGATTTTTCCCTTTGCTATTTTATTCTCTCTTTTAAGATGCAAGAGTTGGAGCTTCAGCTGCTGACTGCAAAAGATTCTTCCATACTGTTTGATCAAGAGGCTCAGCAGCATTTAAGAGAAAAGCAAGAATTGTCTGAACGGAAAGAGCTTGAAGTGTCACAACTACAAAAGATACTAGAAGGAGAGAGAAGACAGAGAGAGGAGGTCGTACAGCAGAACATTAAGTGGCAGAGACAGAAGGAAGAGTTGGAACAAAAAAACACAGAACTGACAGCCATGCTGCAAAGCAAGTGGGAGACTGAAAAACACCTAAACAACAAGCTACTAAGAAAGCAAGAAGAGTTAGAGCACCACCAGACCACTCTTCAAGCCTTGGAGAGAAAGCAGAGTCAGTGGGAAAAGGCAGAGCTTCAGAATTCTGAGCTCCAAAGGCAATGGGAAGAGGCAAAATCTCAAGTTAAACTGCTGCAGAATCAGAAAAGGGAGACAGAACTTCAGAACAGAAATCTGCAGCAACAGAAAGAGGAGGTGGAACTGAAGAATGCCAAACTGAAAGCTGTACTCCAAAGGCAGCAGGAGGAGGCAGAGCACGAAAGCGCCCTGCTTCAGAGCCATTGGGAAGAGGCACAAAAACGCTGTTCAGAGTTGCAGAATTGGAAAGAAAAAGTTGAATATCAGAATGCAGAATTTCAGGCCCTTCTTCATAAGAAGCAAGAAGAAATGGAAAATAAGGATATCTGTATGAAGAAAGAACAAAACCAGAATTTGGAGCTTAAGGCAACATTGGAAAGCCTAGAGCAGGAACGAGCTAGGTAAGCACAAACTACAAAAAAACCATAAGTGGAAAATAATGATATCGGAGAGAGTTACTTTTTGGTGATTCCCTATAAATATTGTGTTTTTGATTTTGTATTGATTGTGGTTTTTTTAGAATGTACTTGGTGAAAACTTCTCTTAGAGAAAGACAGGATAGATCTTGATTGTTTATTTCAACAGATTTTTTATATTTATATTATTTATATTTTTACTTATACTTATATTATTTATATTTAAAAATCAGCCTTTTATAGGTCTTAAAGCTTAGTTTCTATAGTTTGCATTGCCTGACTAATTATTGTATCCTATCAGGAATGTTGCTGCCATATAATGATTGCACTATAATTTCATGCATCTGTATTTGTTAATGCTGGTATGATCTCCCTTGTTTTTATATTACATTGTTTACATTAAGAGAGATGATCTCTTGGTAGTTTAATCTCATATATTCCCTCAATTATGTGACATGAATAATTTTTGTATGGGTATCTTCTTTTACAGATACACACTGTGCTTGACACATTTTTGTGTAATTATTATTTTCTGACATATACTGAAATTTTGCCTTTACATCATCGTTTATAACTGTGTACCATAAAAGAACTAAAACTACATGTTGATAGCATCTAAAAGAAAATTGGTTTTTTTGTTCTTACCGTATTTTTCAGAGTATAAGACGCACTTTTCCCCTCCTAAAAGAAGTGAAAATTTGGGTGCATCTTATATACCGAATGTAGCCCCACCCACCCAGCGACCCCAACCCTTTGGCCTTTGCCTCCCAGCAATTTACCTCCTTGCAGCAAACAGGGAAAAGGGGGGCTTGCGGAGGCATGGCAATCTCTGCATCCTGAAACATTGATTATCGGGAGGCCTATGCTGAAATTGAAAGTGAAACTTACTGTTTGCTGCATGAGGCAAATTGCTGGGAGGCAGAGGGAGATTTTTTTTGTGCTAATCAGACTGCTGTTTGCTGCAAGGAGGTAATAACTATAAATGCCTGTAGAATTCAAATTATTAGACTTTTTTTTAAAGACTGCTTTATGATTGTTCTAGACAACTTAACAAAATATAGAAGCTTTTTAAAATAAATGGTTGATCTGAAGAGGCCCAGTGCTATTATATCTTCTTTTAAATAGCAGAGAATAATGTATACTTCCAGAAAGCTACATCAATTTTAACAGCATCTGTACAAGTATAGTCTGCAATGTAATGCCACAAACAGTGTATATCGTCTGTTTGCTGTTTATTACAAGGAGGCAGAGGTAGATTTTTTCCCCCTTGTTTTTCTCCCCAAAAGCTAGGTGCATCTTACACTTTGGAGCGTCTTATACTCTGAAAAATACGGTAAATGTGGTTATCCTACAACTGAAATCATGCTTTTTTTCTAGCCTGATTCTCTCATTGGAGGAGAAGGAGTTCAGACTCAAGAAACTGCAAGAGAGGGACGATGCTCATCAGGATGAAATCACCAAATTGAATAGTGCCCTAAATCAGGCAGAAAAGATGCTTGCTGAGCAGAAACAAGAAGTGCAGGAATTCATTAGCCAGGTATCATCCACAACAATTCCTTTTTATTTTTCTCTTTATTGTCAGTATCTATGTTATCGATGTACAGTAGTATTTTTAGAATAAAACCTACTTTCAGTGTTTTATTTTTTCTAATATGTTGGCCTCTTTCTTGCATTACTTGGAATAACCTGCCTTAATTTTTCCTTTACTTGTGTAAAACTAATATAATAATATGTAATGCCCTACAACTAGGCTTTGATTTGCATACAGCCACCCTTCGTACAGCCACCCTTCAAAGTTATATTGCACTGAATGAATGGTGGTTACAAGTGGTTCTCAGAGTTATGGCCATCTCAGTACCCTGTGGCCATGTGATTGCAGTCGGGATGCTTGGAAACTTGTTTGCACTTAGGACTGGTTGCTATACTCATATGACTAATACTTGCAACCTTCCATGCCAGTTTCCCCAGAAAGCCAAAGGAATAGCCAACAGGGAAGATCACTTGTCACTGGGGTAAGTTTCCCCCATTTGCGCACTCCCCCCCCCAGCCTCTCTACACTCATGTCCTGTTGGCCACTCATGCATATTGACCTATCCTTTCTGACCCCCATGACACTTCTCATGTACCTCTGTGCATCTTTCCTGTGTCACACAGTGCTTCTCGCACTCTCCCTTGTGCAGTCTTCTTAACCCACATAATGCGTCTTGTGCACTCTTGCATCCCCATGAACCCTCCCCAACCCACATGCACCCCTCACACACATCCTGCCTATGTCCCTCAGTGCCTCTCGTACAGCCCCTTATACCATGTGTACCCTCACCCACGGTACAGTACCTCTCATGATCCTCACAAATTTGCACATCCTCTCATACCTTCCTGATTTACATGGCGCCTCTCACACCATTCCTTACCTTCCCTCATCCATCCACTCTCACTGCCTCCCCCACCTGGCAGCATCCTGGAAGAGTGGCTCTTGCAATTTCCTGCTGCCCCCCCCCCCCTCCGCAGACTTCGATTGTTAGAAGCGGCAGGAAGTTTCCTCACCTAATGACCAAGGGATTCAATTAAAAGCACCAATCAGGACTGCAAGCACTGGTGTCACCAAGCAATGTAGACACACTTTACAACTGCATCCCTTAGTGATGGAAATTCAGATCCCAACTGCCGATGTAAATTGAGAACTACCTATATTTGTAATAATATGCAAACCGTATTCTTTTGTCTATTTAATTAACTTTTCCCAGTTTGTCTTTTATTTTGTCTAGGAGGTATTTCTTATCTTAAGAGTTATCCTTGTTCCTACGTCCAAGTTTTATTGTTTTCCTCCATAGAAGAACTCACTCAAGCAGATGATGGTACAGAAGGAGGCAACTTTAATAGCTCATGAGGAACAGCTGACTCAAGATCTGGAAGTTTCCCATGCAAATGAGCAACATGCCAAAGACACCATACAAAAGCTGGAGGCTGAAGTGTCTCAGTTACGCTTAAGCTTAAGTAGCACAGAGAGTAGAGCAGAGGCACTGGAATCTGAATGTCAGCGAGTTTGTTCAGTTCATTGGGAGGCTCAAGCTCAGCTGATAAAACTACAGTCAGTACTTCACTACATGCTGTGTAACAGTCCTGAGCCAAAACTTAGAGGGCAAGGAGACCGAGACATTGGGAAGTCATCATTCCTTAATAGAGGTAAGTCTAAAGAGCAAGTGAATGAGCATTATGTCATTTTTAATCAAGTATCACAGTCAGAATTCTAGTGTAATAGAAGTATATTTGAGGGTGTGTGTGTGGGTATTTACCAATGTCTTTTTGTACCTAACCTTTGTAATTCAGCTTATTACTTAAAATTTGAAGGCAGTCTCAGAAAATAAAGAGAAAACGTAATGCTTATTTTTAAGCCTTATGTTTAGTTGCTAAACGTAAGTTGCTAATCAATAACCTTTATAAACTTACATAATTCATGTCAAACTATTGGCTATATAGGATATTTAAGGGTAGAACTTGCTTTTAAAAAAAATGCTGTTTGGAATAAAACACAAGAAAAAAATTGAAGGTTTCTGGGAAATATGTCCTCATTGTATGTGTGTCATTTCAATATTTGTGTGTATGTGTGCCCCTTCATTGTAACTACCTGCAGTTGGCTCGGCAAGATTTCAGAAGTGGCTTGCCATTGCCGCCTTCCTAAAGTTGAGAGTTAGAATGGCATTTTTATAGAAGGAAAAATAATTGTAATTCTTAATGTCAATTTTGATCATTATCTGAGACCTATTTGGAACAGCCATTAAAATGAATGATACAGGCTGTTGAATAATAGTGACCTTAACTCCAGGTCAAAACATTTTCTGACTACAATTTCAAATTCTGTTTATTAGGGATATGCAAAACCTTCAAAAGAAGTGCTTCATAACACATGGGAATATGAACAGGGCAAATCTTTGAATAATTAAAAGATCCATTTTCTTCTGCAGACCTATGCAGCTGTGTTAGAAATAGCTTCTGGCAGTCCATGTCTCTACGGGTATCCACAGATACTTCTTTTTTTCTTCAGCAAACATGCAGCTGTTTTAGTATATCAAAGAGAGATGCTTCGTTTGTACTGTGTGTTGTGAAATATAGGATTAAGAATTTAAGTATTACTTTTATATTGTGTTTGTATTGCATAGTGTCACTATACAATAATATTTTTATTCATCATCATACAAGGTCTATTTGTATAAATGGTTGTTGAGAACTTTTTAAACTGAGTAAGTAAAAATCCGAAAAGCAAGCTTGGGATTGCAAAGTAATCAAGCACCAAGGATTCCCCAGTTCAACCCTGAGCTACATATATTCTCCTTTATTGGTAATACAAATAATGTTTGACAAGTGCCAAATGACTGAAAATTCTGTGGAAAAGTTGTCCTAACACATTTGGAAGTTATATGGGTGGTGAAAACAATATTTCATGTTGCAAGAAACTGTAGATAGAAAGCAATGCAGACTCAGGTCAGTTTCAGATCTATCACAGTATAGTTGGCTTTTAGAGTTTTATCTAGATTCCCCTTTCTTTCTAATTAATAACCTAACCTGAAGGCACAGTAACCAAACAGGCTTATTTTTTCAGAACAGGATAATTTGAAAGAACTGGCTTTGTCTCAACCTAAGGACAGCTCCACAGAGCTTACAGCCGAGAGAGTAGCAGAAGCACTTCAAAACTTGAGGCAAGATCTCTGGCGGGCTCACCTTCAACTGGTAACTTCCTTTTTGGTTTATGAAGAGGGCCTCATTCTTTGGGTTGCTTCCTGGCATTTTAAAGAAAATGTTATAAAACTTTTATAAAGTTATTGTGATGCTGCATGTTATTCACCGCAATATTCTTTAAATGTTTTTCTTAAATGAAGAACATGTATAAATAGTTCTTACAGACAGTGTGTGCTTGTCAGTTTCCCATGGGCATCTAACTGGCACCGAGGGACAAACTCATGGGCTAGATAATCCTGCATTCTTGTCTCTCCAGTGATTTTCCTTATATGATTAAGTTAAAAAGACATAGAAGTCTCTCACCGGATACTGGTAATCAGAATAAATATTTTAAAACTCTTAAGGAGTAAAATCAAAATTAAAAAAAAGCATTTAGGAAGCTCATTTAGATTTTATCTAGTTTAGTGCTGTATAAATCTTGACAGTTATCAGGACATATCATGGCCTTGTATTTGAGAAGCTCAGCAAATTTAATTTATTTAATTTTCAATATATCAAACTTATTTAATATAATGAAAGCCTTTTTACTATACTGTTTATAATTACTTAAGAATTGAAAAAGTTGGAAGTACTGGGTTTTAAAAAATACAATTGAAGGCATAGTTAGTAGTTCAGGTACTTCTTGGGACACAGCAACAGTCATAAATATGAACCAGTTGCAAAGCATGATAATGGAGATGCTGAAAAGGTCGTAACTGTGAAACGCCCATAAGTCACTTTTTCAGTGCTGTTGCAACTTTGAAGGATTGTAAGTCGAGGACTACCTGTTCCCAAATGTGTGTGTATTGTAAAACTGAAGAGTTCTTGGATGAGAAGAGAAACATTTTCAAGGAAAAAAACCAAGGAAGTCCAATTGCCAGTTGCTTTGGTTTAAATTAGGTATTTGCCAGTACTTCTACTCCAGTTAGAATTGCACGTGAACATTATAAAAAGTCAAAGATGTGACAGACAACAATATGGAAGATTTTATGAACAGGCAGGATGAAGAGTGAGGATACAAATTTAATGTAGAATTGTAATGTATAGTTTGTACAATGTAATGTACAATTTGCTGCAAGAAAATTTCTATTAAAAATATTTTTATAAAGCTCTCCCTATATCAAGCATACCTATAGCATGTGTTGGGTGGGATTTTTTTTTGGCAGGATGAAGCAAGGAAGACTTCTGAGAAGTTGAAACAAGAACTTAGTGAGAAGGAAACAGAAAGGATACGCATTAATGCCAAAGCCGAAGAACTGCAAAAGTGGCTGGACCAGTGCCAAGAAGGTAACACAAACTGATAATGCAAAGATGTGATAGTTTCCCTAAACAAGAGTTGAGAGCTACAGAAAATCTTGGCAAAGCAAGCTATTTTCATTACACTTGTTATGTCAAGCTTCGTAACAAAAACATTCAATTTATAAAGCACTAGTGGGTACCAGAAGGACAGAGACACCATCAATATAGGAGATTCAAACTATCTTCTCCGATGACTTTTGAGAAAATCAGTTCTTAACAATGGTTTCAATAACAAATCAGCACTTCATTCAGGAGCTATTTTTTCCTAGAAAATTTTTATTTATGCTTTCTTTTCTTGTTCCTTGTGTTGTGGCCCACCGGCAGTCAGCAGAGCTGGCAGCAGAATCAGACAGTGAGGAGGTTGGGGAGGAACATGGCCAGTACTGGGTGTTGAGGAAAGCTCAGACGAGGGCTCTGCATCAGAGGCAGAGAGGGAGTTAGACAGCAGTGAGGCAGAAGAACAACCGGAGCTTGTTTCCAGTGTGGCATGGGCAGAGCTGCCAGAAGACAAGAACAACTAAGAAAGCAGGGTCGACTTAGGAGTAAAGCCGCACTTTGGAGGTGATAGGAAACAAAAGAGGAACAAACGGGAAGTGGGCTTTTGCAGGAAACAATTCGTTCATTCAGTTGGTTCAAGATTGGCAAATTCTGTATGTGCTGCAAACAAGATAAGGTGCATGTGGATAAACATTCCAAACATTCCAAACACAAAGAAGAGGGAGTCAAACTATTCCCCAAGGCACCTGAGGATAGAACAAGAAGCAATGGGTGGAAACTAATCAAGGAGAGAAGCAACTTAGAACTGAGGAGAAATTTCCTGACAGTTAGAACAATTAATCAGTGGAACAGCTTGCCTCCAGAAATTGTGAATGCCCCAACACTGGAAATCTTTAAAAAGATGTTGGATAGCCATTTGTCTGAAACAGTATAGGGTTTCCTGCCTAGGCAGGAGGTTGGACTAGAAGACCTCCAAGGTCCCTTCCAACTCTGCTACTGTATTGTATTATTCCTCTGAAAGACTGTTTACTAAGCCTTGCTGGCTATGAATGAAAGGAATTCACAGTCGTGTAAATAAAAGAGGTTTTGCAGGAACCAAGACTTTGCTTCTTGATTTCTAAGGAAGCCTGAGTCAGAACATCTTGATATCCTGTGCTGAAAATGCATTGATATTTTAAAAATTATTTTGAATAGTAAATTAGCTACTAGCACTTTCTAAGGTATCTCCAAATTACTTTCTTGTTTGAAAAGACACTATTATAATGAGGGGATGGAGAGTTTTTTATTTCTTTTTTTTCCTTTTAGAAAAATATGTAGTTGAAGGCAGACGCAGCTCCCTAGAGTCTGCCTTAAAGTTAGAAGTCATTGCTTTCAAGGAAGAGAATGTGACTCTATGTGAAAAGGTGACCAGTTTGGAAACGAAACTTGAAAACACAGAGAAACAAAGAAAAGGCTTGGTGGTAAGGATACCAGACATTTTGTAGGCTCAGCTACCTTTGATAAATTGTTGAAAACATTATTTTTTCTAAGGGAGTTACTGGTAATTTTTTTTGATGATGTGATTTTATAATGGGATAGATGGCATATAAATACTTTTTTCGTGTTGTTTATTGTGCCTGTCTTTCTCTTCTAAGTTTTTTTTTACAGCTTTTGCACTTTTGCAAAAGCACATACTTTTTAATAAGTATAAGTATAATCTTTACTGTCATTGTACTTAAATACAACAAAATTAGTTTTAACCTCACTGGTGCAAAATTATAGCAGAAACAAAAAAAGAAAAAAAAAAAAACCTAGCATGGAGTGATTGTGGTTGTATTATAAAGTCTGACAATCCAAGTATAGAAACTATCTTTAAACGTCTTTGTTTGGTTGGCTATACTTTAATGTCTTTTGCCCGATGGTAGAAGTACAAAGAGACACTGACGAGGGCATGAATCATCTTTGAGTATCTTCCTTACTCTGCTAAAGCAGCGAGATCTGGCGATGTCATGCAGTGGTGTCAGAGGGCAACCAATGGTTTCTTGTGCCGAATTGATCACTCTCTGTAGGCCCTTCCTGTCCGCAGCAGTTAAACCAGTATACCATACTGTAACGCAATATGTGAGGACACTTTCTATGGTGAACCAATAGAAAGAGGTCATCAGCCGTTGTTCCACCTGATTTTTTCACAGGACTCTAAGGAAATGAAGTCTCTGTTGGGCTTATCCAACCAGAGACATGTTGTTTTTCCAGGTGAGATCTTGACTAATCAGCACTCCCAAGAATTTAAAAGAGGAAACCCTCTACACGCAGCCCCCCTCGATATACAATGGGGCAGGCTCCTCTCTCTGTTTTCAGAAATCTAGCACCATCTCCCTTGTCTTACTAGTATTTAGTTGTAAATTATTTCTTGAGCACCATGCAGATACCTTCTGGAATTCTTCCCTGTATGCTGATTTGCCCCCTCCAGTTATGAGACCCAGCACTGTTGTGTCGTCTGAAAACTTTATTATGATATTGGATGGATCAGAGGATATGCAGTCATATGTATACAATGAGTATAGGTAGAGGCTAAGCACACAGTCCTGAGGGGAGCCTGTGCTGAGCTTTAGCATGGAAGATGTAAAGGACCCAACCCTTACTGTTTGTGGACAATCCGTCAGGAAGTCTTTGATTCATTCACAAGTGAGGGGAGGGAAAGTCAGGTCAGTCAACTTTTCAATGAGAATTCCTGGTAAGATGGTGTTAAAGGCTGAGCTATAGTCTATAAAAAGCATTCTGATATAATTCCTAGATTTCTCAAGGTGGCTCAGTGCAATATGTAGAGCAGTGGCGATGGCATCCCCTGTCGACCTGTTGCTTCTATAAGCAAAGTGGTGTTGATCAAAATTTGGTATTTGTATTGTATAATTGTATATTGTATAAATTGTATAAAATTTAATATACAAAGCAGTGATTAAAACAGTAACCATTTTCTGGTCCATTTTTTTCTGCTTCTACCTTGTTCTCTTGTATTAATCTTCAGAGATGGAATAGTTCTTGATAAATTAGAAATATGTCACAATGGACATAATTATTACTCAACTTCTGAATTATTAATAGGATTTTAGGAATCATCAAACAGAATTGCTTGATTCATATGCTTAAGCGTAATTTAAAGATTTTCTCCATCTATTGGTACTGGCTGCCTTCTAGTGAATATTTTGAATAGATAACTTATGTATATTTGGAAGTGATATATTTTAGCAAACATTTCATTTTTAAAAAATGACAAGCAATTTTGTGCAGGATTTACCATTGAATGAATGCTGCCTCTAGCTATGGAACACTGAACAAGAAAAAAATAATTCTTTTTGCATTTCAGAATGAGCGGAGCACATTACAAATGACCAAAGAAAAGCTCACACGGGAGTTGGAGCTTCTTCAGGAATCGGTCAAAGTTTCAGAACATCGAGCAAGTGCCCTGGAAAAGATGAATGAATCCCTGGAGCAAGAGCTTCAAACAGCTCTCTCCACTCTCAGAAATAAACAGGAGGAAAGTGAGACTCATCAAAAGAGATTTGTGGCTTTGCAGAAAGAGGTAGAGGTAGGGAGAACACTTCAGGAAATTGTGGATCAGCTCAATGTTACTTTAGAAAAGAGAAATGAAGAAATAAAAGACCAGCTAGAGCAGGTTAAGGATTTAGAGAATCACAGAGAAATGCAAACAGCTGCCTTAGAGCATCTCACTAAAAATCTAGAAAATAGAAGCAAAGAAATTGACTCCCAAAAAATGCAGATTGAAGAAATGACAATACAAGATAAGACACAAAAAGCCAATCTCAGGAAATTAAATCTAGATCTAGAAGAGACCGTTCAGACTTTGAAATTCCAAGAAGAAAAGCTTCAAAAACTACAAGAGTTATCAGAAGGCCAAAAAACAATAATTGAAAGCCTATCTCTGAATTTGGAGGAAAAAATCAAGGAAACTAACATCAAAGAGGAGAAAATTCAGATTATAGAACATAATGAATCAGCACAAATTGGGGCTTTGCTGAAAGATCTAGAAGACCTGAAAATAAAGATGAATGAAAAAGATTGGGAACTTGCATCTCAAAAACAGCTACTTCAAGAATGGGAAGAACAAGGGGAAAAGCGTGAGAAAGCTCTTTGTACAAGCCTAGAACATATGAAAGCCATTATTAAGGACAAAGAAAGGGAAATAGATTCCCAGAGGGAACAGATATCAAATTTCCAATGGCTTGAAGCTCAGAAAGAAGAGCATGTCAGTGAGCTTTCTGAGAAGCAGAAGCAAATGACATTGACTTTGACCCAAAGAGAACAAGAGCTCAAGGCAAAAGAAAACCAAATGAAAGAAATGAAAGAAGAAATGGAAATAGAAAGAATGGCTTTTCATGAACATAGAGCAAAGACACAGGCAACTTTGGAGGAAAAGAACAGAGAATGGGAGTTCCAAAGGAAGCATGAAGAAGAAACAAAAAGCCAGATAATAGTCCTACTGGAAGATATCCAGTACAGTTCAGGAATGCTAAAGGAGAGAGATGATAATGCAGAGCTTCCAGATGAACAAATAAACCAACTGAAAAAACAAAAACTACAAGAAACTACTTTTGGTATGCTGGGACAACTCAAAATATTCTTTAAGAGGCGACAAGAAGAAATTGAGTCCCTGAAAAAGCAAAATGAAAAGAATACAGAAGAGAATGTAAGGGTAATAAAAGGATTGCAAGCAGAACTCCAACAAGCAAAACAAGCTTTAAAAAATGGAGAATGGCACATCAAATATTTAAAGAACAACCTCCAGCAAGTTCAACAACAGGAGGCACAGACAAAATTTATCTTGGATAAACTGCATCTTACTAGGTCTTCCCTCCACGACAAAGAAAAGGAAATAAAATCCTTACAAACACGTATCAAGGAACTCTCAAAACAGAAAGAGGAAGTACAGCATACTGTTTTAAGTCTACAGCAGGATCTGGATACGATTAACCGGTTGTATGCAGAGAAAGAAGAAGAACTAGCTAAAAGCAAGGTTATTAAGGAAAAGGACCAGTGCTTGCAATGGCAGAAGGAAAAGATCGAACATTTGGAAAATGAGAAAATAATAAACAAACAAGAATTGAATCATATGATAGCTGTTCTAAAACAGACAGAGAGTGGTGAGATAGAATGGAAGCAGAAGGCCCAGAGGTTGGATTTGACCCTTGCCCGAAGTGAAGAGGCTATGAGAATTTTAAAGGAGGAAATGGCTGTTACACAGAGCATGGTTTCAGAAAGGGACGTGGATAGATTTCATCTCCAGGTAAGCATTTTATCTTAAAATGCATGCAAACTGTTGTAGGTTCAGCATAGTTTATAAAGCATGTGAACAGTAAAGTTATATTTAATTTTACTACCATACTTAAATGTTCTGACCCCCACCTTGTTCGTTCAGAAACGAAAGCCAAATAAAGCTTGCAAAGGAATGTTTTTATCAGTCCTGGCTCTTGCTGGCTGCGAGCCCAAAATAAACATAGATAAATTCTCTGGCAAAAAGTTAAACAGCAAAACAGGTTTACATAAAGCAAATCACTTATCCAAGTGCTTCTTCTTGATGATTGCAAACAAACAAAGACTTGACTAGGACAGGCATGGAACGGAATGGAACCAAAGAACGTACGTTGACTTCTGCCGGCCCACAACACTATCCCCCACTGCAGGGCCCGTCCCCCAGTTCCAACGCTCAGGATGCGGCCCAGAAGTGTGGGTGACGACCTCCACGGAACACAGTCCAAGACACTGGTGCCCCACCGGGATCCTAGAAATGAAGTCCTGTGCTGCGGGGATCAGGGTCGGCAAGGGCTGTAGTCGTGGCAAATCCCTCCTTGCAGACCTGGCCCATTGGCACTGGACACACGACTCCACGCACTTCCGAACGTCATTTCTTAAGCAGGGCCACCAAAACTTACGGGATACCAAGCGTAATGTCCGGAAAAAACCCCAATGTCTTGCTGCAGAAGCGCCATGAACTTGAGAGAGCACCCGTCTACGGATGTGCCCTGCGGGAACATAGAGCCAGCCCCGATACTTCAAAAGATCCCCCTCCAAAGTCCATGGGGAAGCCGGTCCTACTTCCGCCTTTCGTCGCTCCACCCATTCGTCACCCCGCTGCGGATCCCGTATCAGAGACTGTATGCTCACGGGATGATAAACTGCAGTGCAGGATGCGACGGGTAGAACAGTCCGGGGTGGAAGCGAATCCGCAGGGTCAGAGTTCTTTGATTTCCTAGGCAGGGAATCCGCTCTGGATTCCACACCCAACGAATGCACGCTATATTGTGCGAGCGGGGTATCAAAGCTGCACAAACGTGCCGGTTGTCTGACACAATAGTTTGTTGCTGAGGGACGGCCGCAGTCTGCGCAACCCTTCTATTCTTCTTGGGGCAACTCCCCACCAAGTGTCCAGGATCCCCACAGTAGGAACACAACCCCTCAGTACGTCGTCTGTCCATCTGTGGACGTGACACTCGGGGTCTGACAGCACCCAACTCCATGGGCTCCTCCCATTCCACTGCAGTCTTTTGTTGAACTGGCACGCTGGTGGTCTCCTGGAATGCACGGCGAGGCCTCCGTCTCTGCAGCCGGGCGTCTATCTGGAGGCACAAGTGGACCAACGCGTCGAACGTCGGTGGCCTGTCCACCCTCGCCAGTTCATCTTGCAAGGCATCAGACAACCCGTCTTGGAAAGTGTCCATCAGAGCTGGTTCATTCCACGCTGAATCCTGGCTACACAGCCTGAATTCACTCACATAGTCTTGCAATGAACCACTCCCCTGCTGCAGTGACTTAAGACGTCTGGTTGCTGTTTCCCCCTTAATAGGATCCTCAAACATACACTTAAAGTATTGACAAAAACCCTGGAAGTCATCCAACAACAGGCTCGGCTGGGTTAACAAGGGGGTAGCCAATGGGCAGCTGTGCCTGAGAGCAAACTAATAATAAATCCCACCTTTGTCCGGTCAATGGGAAAGTCCTCCACTCTCAAACTCAGGAACAGCTGTCATTGACCCAGAAACGTGGCAAACATGGCTTGGTTTCCATCAAACTTATCCGGCATAGCCACTGGGCACTTCCTCCTTGGCTATGGGTGGGTTACAGATCTCTGCAGCTGAGAAATTTGATCAGCCAATACTGTTATTTGCTGGGCCAGCCTAGCATTCTCAGCGTAAAGCTGCTCCATAATTATATGAATGGAGGGTTGTCTGGGCAGAAGTCAAACTGTTCTGACCCCCACCTTATTCGTTCAGAAACGAAAGCCAAATGAAGCTTGCAAAGGAATGTTTTTATCAGTCCCGGCTTTTGCTGGCTGTGAGCCCAAAATAAACATAGATAAATTATCTGGCAAAAAGTTAAACAGCAAAACAGGTTTATATAAAGCAAATCACTTATCCAAGTGCTGCTTCTTGATAATTGCAAACAAACAGAGACTTGACTAGGACAGGAACGGAACGGAATGGAACGAACAAACGTTGACTTCTGCCAGCCCACAACACTTAAATAAGCAAAGAGTTTTGTTTGTTTTCCTGTAGGAACAACTGGATACAGCTTTTAAAACTCTGAAGGAGGCAAGGTTCATTATTGAAACTGTGGTGGGAGTTTCTGATCTGCTTTGCAGTGAAAATGATATACCAGGGGTACAGCATAATGAGGCCGGAAAGGTAAGATAAAAGAACAGATATGAAACATGTGAGATGGCAATGCATCATATAGAAGAGCAAGATATATTCCAATTTTCGTCAGGGTTTTTTGGCACCTTAAAGTATAACTTTATTATACAGTTGCAAAAAAAAGTATGTGAACCCCTTGGGATTATGTGGAGTTTTGCATGAATTGGTCATAAAATGTGCTCTGAACTTCATCTAAGTCACAACAATAAAAAAACACAGTCTGCTGAAAATAATACTACACAAACATTAGATGTTGCCATGGTTTAATTGCACATAACATGTAAACATTCACAGTGCAGGGAGGAAAAAGTATGTGAACCCTTGGATTTAATAACTGGTTGACCCTCCTTTGGCAGCAATAACCTCAACCAACCGTTTCTTGTAGTTGCAGAACAGACCTGCACAACGATCTGGAGTAATTGTGGACCACTCCTCTTCACAAAACTGTTTCAGTGTAGCAATATTCTGGTGTGAATCGCTCTCTTAAGGTCATGCCACAGCATTTCAATCGGGTTGAGGTCAGGACTCTGACTGGGCCACTCCAGAGGGCGTATTCTGTGCTGTTGAAGCCATTTTTGTGTTGACTTACTTGTATGCTTTGGGTCATTGTCCTGTTGCATCACCCATCCCCTGCGGAGCTTCAGTTGGCAGACAGATGGTCGTACATTTTCCTGCAAAATGTCTTGATAAACTCTGGGATTCATTTTCCCATCAATGACAACAATCCGTCCAGGCCCTGAGGCAGCAAAGCAGCCCCAAACCATGATGCTCCCTCCGCCATGTTTTACAGTGGGGATGAAGTTTTGATGTTGGTGTGCTGTGCCTTTTTTTCTCCACACATAGTATTGTGTGTTTTTCCCAAACAACTCAATTTTGGTTTCATCTGTCCACAGTATATTTTGCCAGTAGTGCTGTGGAACATCCAGGTGCTCTTTTGCAAACTTCAAACGTGCTGCAATATTTTTTTTTGGACAGCAATGGCTTCCTCCGTGGTGTCCTCCCATGTACTCCATTCTTGTTTAATGTTTTCCTTATTGTAGATGTGTCAACAAAAATGTTAGCATGTGCCAGAGATTTCTATAGGTCTTTAGCTGACACTCTAGGATTCTTCTTTACCTCATGAAGCATTCTGCACTGTGCTCTTGCAGTCATTTTTACAGGACGACCACACCTAGGGAGAGTAGCGCTAAACTTTCTCCATTTGTAGACAGTCTGTCTTACCGTGGACACATGAACATCAAGGCTTTTGGAGATACTTTTGTAACCCTTTCCAGCTTCATTCAAGTCAACAATTCTTGATCGTTGGTCTTCTGAGAGCTCTTTTCTGCGAGACATGGTTCACATCAGATAGTGCTTCTTGAAACCAATAAACCCACAACAGGTGTGTGTTTTTAAAGGGCAGAACAGCTGTCAGCAACAAATCCAATATCATCACACTGATTGGAGTCAAGGTTGGCTCACTCTGGCTCCAATTAGCTCTTGGAGATGTCATTAGGCTAGGGGCTCACATACTTTTTCCTCCCTGCACTGTGAATGTTTACATGTTATGTGCAATTAAACCATGGCAACATCTAATGTTTCTGTAGTATTATTTTCAGCAGACTGTGTTTGTCTATTGTTGTGATTTAGATGAAGTTCAGAGCACATTTTATGACCAATTCATGCAAAACTCAATGTAATCCCAAGGGGTTCACATACTTTTTCTTGCAATTGTAATTCTTTATGCCTTTTTGCTTCCCATTCTATCAATCATGTTATATAATTTTTTAAGGTTAGTCTTGATTTTATTGCAAATGATTAACATTTATTCCTGTAGGAACTGATGCAATTGACATCTCTACCTTAAGCAGTTAATTGCTTGATTCTGAAATTTACAATAGCAACATGTTAAGGTTTCTTCAGAAAAAAATCATGTCCCATCCATGAGACAAAATTGCCCTCATTTGTGGCTGTCCTATTTTTTTATATATATCTGGACCTTTATATTTTTATTTTGTACTGCATCATTTCTATGTCATGCAGGCTTTGAAAAAAGAGGGAGAGCTGACATGGACGGCTGAAAAACGACTCTTGTATAAACCTTTACAACTTCTCCAGCAAGCTGTGGTCAGATTGGAGAATGAGAAATATGGTTTAGAAAAGCACAATGCTCAATTGAGAGGTGCATTGCAAGAGGTAAGCTTTTCTTTAAAGGAAAAATAACCAAGATCAGCATTATTTTTCAGTGCAATGTAATCATATGTTAGCCCTCATTATACAGTGATTGGGTAAAATAGTCTTTTGCCCTGTAATGTGTCAAAATTAATCTAAACTCTCATTAAATAGCTTCTTATTGAACAACAAATGTGTAAGACAATGCATTCCGTCATTTTTTTAATACAGCGAGTCAACCTTTACTGTGTTCAATATTACAAATAATTGTTCAATAAATATTACAAATACTGTTCAATAAACAACATTATTGAATACTGCATTATTTTCAGTTGGTTGAGGAAGTAATGGATTTTGCATTATATCAATGAATTTTATAGGACTTCTAAACACAAAGTAAATATGTAAAAACATGGCTGAACCAAAAGAAATAATTATTTGAATGGGAGGATTAAAGCCATGACTTAACCCAACAGAAATTTTGTAGTATGACCAAAAGAAAGCAGTTCACGCAGGACAGCCCAAGTATATCAGTGTGTCAAAAAGGAATGGGCCAAAATAATTCCATGCCAATGTTTGGAAGATATCATTAGGGACATTATACTCTTGGTTGAAAGAGGGGGCAACTATTTTTAAACCTGAAGCTTCCCATAGTTTCTTCCAACGATCTGCTTCATATATTTAGTCAACATGCTGTTTTCAGTGTTATTTGTTTAACCAGAATGTTTTTATCTATTAGTAGGATATAGATAAAGCTCTACTTTCCTATTGGTCACAGTACTGCAATATCATAAAGGGTTTTCCAACTTATCTCACAGTGTAATTAATAAAATAAAACTTGCTCGCTCTTTTTTTTTTACTTCCTGAGTCACTTCGTTTTATTAATTTTATTGGGTAGTCACTATTAAGGTTAAGATAACCTTGTAATTTTTTTTTCTGTGGGCACTCTGGCACACATTAAAAACAAAATCCTGTTGCCTGCTCTCAGAAGTGTACACCTGCATAACACAGATATAGATATGCTATATAAATATGTATATATCGCCACCCTAACAAATAAATACATGTAAATATTAATCACTATCCATCTTGAATACAAAGTGAAAAGGGGAGGGTGCTTGAGAGTTCACAAAGTTAATACTATATGGAACAAAACTTTAGCTGAATCTGGATGTCCTGAATATTCCTATACACATTATCTATTTTCAGAAATTTAGGGCTATTCACAATTCAGTATTTTGTGGTTGGATTTCTTTGCCTTATGTTCAGTAATCGATTCAGTATCAGTAGTCAGTTATTAGCCAGTTTTATGTAATTTAGGATAACATTTTTGTTTCTCTTATTGATTGCAGGTGGAACATGAACGAAGAAAACTGAAAAGAAGTCATAAAGACTTTTCTGTAAGTTTTGAATATTCACAAGCTGACTCTGGGTCACAAAAGATTCTCTCCATTTCAAAGGTTTGAACATACATACATACAAAATGTTTATGCCACCCATGTCACCAAAGGGAGCTTGCAATCACTAAATAAAAATGCTACATAAAACAGTAAACAGAGATTTTAAATTTTAAATTAGTTAAAATTAAATTGACCAAGATGAAGACGAAGGAAGCAACGTGGGATTTTTTCTAATCCATTGTCCTGCTACAGAATAATATGCCATTATTGGGGTTGCAGGTCAGTTGACAGAGCTATATCTTCAAGCTCTTTTGGAAAGCCAAAAAGGTGGATGCAGATTTCACCTTGGGGAGCACAATGTTCTCCAGGAGCCACAGCTGAAAAGGTTTTTTCCTCTGGACCCTGCCATCCCAAATTCTTTGATGATGGAATCTGACACATACCCCTTCTGCCAGCATGGGTGGGGCAGGCTAGTCCCATTGGGGTAAGACAGTTCTTCAGGTATCCTTAATCCATGCTATGAAGGGTTTGCATATTTTATTATCAGAAGTTGCACTTAAAACCATCCACTATTTTCTTCCCTTCCCATTATATTTAACTAGGGGGCGCTACAGCTCAGCAGTTAAAAAGCTGACCGCCCGGGTTTGAGGCCCAAGAATCACACAAGAGAGTGAGCTTCCATTACTTGCCCCAGCTCTTGTCCAACTAGCAGTATGAAAGAATGCAAAGGCAAGTAGATAGATACCACTTTGGTGGGAAGGTAACAGTGTTCGGTGTACCTCAGTGTATGCTGGCCACATGACCACATCTGGCTCCCTCAGCTAAGAAATGGATATTGGACAACGGATACATTTACCTTTATATTTAAACTAAAGTTTATAATTGTTTGGTTGAACCTGAATAAATGAGAGAAAATTTATATAAATAGTTTTCTTAAATAATAGACTTCTTGAAGGTAAGCATGAGTTTTCTCTCTCCTTTTCCTCTAGAAAGAATCCCAGATTCTCCAAAAGCAACTGGCAGAGTTACAAAAACAGGTGTGTGTTTTATAATTGGAATACACTAGGTCTCGTAGAACTGTTTTTCTTATCTTCCATTGTTGGAGAGCTGCACCTCCATTGTAACTACATTTTTAAAGATTCACAAAAGTTTTTGTAAGCAACGATCTTAAAAGACAGTTTAAAGTAGAGAATCATTTTGGCAACAACAAAACAGAACAGTTTGGGACATTTTGTCTTCAAAATCGTTTTGTACTCTTATTTTTTTTTTTAAAAAAATCAAAATATTTTTATCCACGTCATTTGAATAATTCAGTTTTTGCTGTTGAATGCACTGTTTTAAATGCACAATTCATTGTTATAAAACATGTTAATTATTCACCATCAACTCAGTGTTGATTATTAGTGATCACATAACATTTTCTCAGAATTTATTAGTAATATTAGATATTGCAATAGCACTTAGACTTATATACTGCTTCACGGTGCTATATTGCGCCCTCTAAGCGGTTTACAGAGTCAGCATATTACCCTCAACAATCTGGGTCCTCATTTTACCCACCTCGGAAGGATGGAAGGCTGAGTCAACTTTGAGCCGGTGAGAATTGAACTCCTAGGGTGAGCAGTGTATTAGTTTGCAGTACTCCATTCTAATCACTGCACCACCACGACTTAGATATGTTAAATAATAAATCTTAACAATTTTACTTTATATAAGATACTGTTCCTTGAGTTGAAAACTAGAAATTAAGTTCTTCAGAGAGAAATAATTCATTAGTCTTTGATGTCATTTGTTCTTGTTTTAGGTTGTTGTTCTACAATCACAGCTATCACTGGAACGGAAGCAGAAGCAGAATTATATCATCAGCTGTACTAAAACAAATCAGGAGCTTTCAGATTTGCATCAAGAGCTTGTAAACTCTTTAGCTGTTGTGGCTAGGAAACCTGAGGCAACTGTTTTGGAATCAGAGACTCGCAGGCTTGATGAAACCTTGAATAATAGTTTCACATTTGGAACTGTAGGCTCAGACAGGGTCTTATCTGGAAAACATCTACCAAGCTCAACACCCAAAAGTGTTCATCAGAAGCCCACAAGGTAGCATAAAAGCGGCAAAAGCAAGAAATTACAGAGGCTCCAGCACAAGCAGAGTTTTAGAAGTTGTTGATATGATGGATCCTTTCTCGTATTCAGCTCGCCTTGATTTCCAGGGTCTCTCTGCCTGTTTTGATCCTTCAGAATATAATTCCAGATTCTTTGGAATCAGTGAAGATCATTTCAGTACAGCCTAAGAAAAAACAAAAGTAGTTGAAAGGCTGAGTATTAAGTGGCTGAAGGTACGCAATGTGAAAATCTTTGGACATAACAAAATTCAAAGCCAGCATATGAGAACTAAATAAAGAAATGACTCTCTGCAACCATTTTTGATAAGAAGAATGGAAGTTCATTCCAGGAAATGAGTCATGAAAAAAACAAAACTCATTAAAAAGAATTCTTGCTTTGTTTTGTATAGACACATGGGACAGACATTTTGGTTTAATAATCTTATTTATAGAGCTATCATTTCCTAAACTATTGTACAGCAATTTGGTATAAGATATATCTAGATGGTTTTTATAGTTTTATACTAAACAGTTTTCTTATATTATTTATTATATAATTATAATAAATAGTAATCTTATTATAATTTTTCCTTTCTTTGCTCAAATATTTCACATGAAGCTTTTCTGCTTTTTTGAGATTGTGATATATATGTAAATAGATAAAATATATTTTCTACAAGAACTTCTGGAGGCTTATGTCGAATATATAAGACACATTACCATTGTAATTAAAATAGAAAATAAAAATAAGTACCCGGGTAATAAATTTAGTTATTCAGTTCTCAGGTACCATCTGGAACTACAGTAGTCCCTTTTTACCAACTTCTAGAAGGCAAATACTGTATTGAAAGTACTAAGTTAGAAGTTACAACTAAGAAGTACTGTCTGCAAAACTGACTCCTTTACCTCATAAAATTTAAAGAGATTACCAAAAAATGTTGGGAGTGATGACACACAGATGGGTTGCTACAACATAGAGTTGTTCCTGAAAGTACAGTAGCTACACCAATTCATAATGAAGTTTATGGGTTTAAACCAAGAAGTAAAAACAGGTTCATGACCTAACAGAAAGGAGGGATTATCACTAGCATTTTGGAGAGAAAGAAAAAAGATAGCTACTGAAGCCAAAACGCATTTAGGCAGTTTACATATTGAAAATTTATTGATTCCAGAGTGAATTAAGTCCTGAAGAGTTCCAGGAAAAGTCCAGATTTCAAGGGTTCATTTCTGTTTGACCACAGGAACAAAAGCCTGAAAATTTTTCAGCTAAGCTCTTGACTAACTCTAAACAGAATGTCTATGGAGATTCTAAACAGGAGAGGTTTTAGGAATACATAAAGGTGCAAGCATAAATAGATGTTGGCTTGTTAAAAGAAAGATTACATGGCAGGCAATGAAATAGGCGTTGGTTCCTTACCTGATACACCCCTTCTCGGGTCGGTGGAGACATCATCCAGACATGGGTTATCTCGGCCAGTATCCAATATACTGGGTCTACCACTTGATAAGTCACACTCTCTGTGCTGGCTCCTCCTAGCTTAGATTAAGGATTAAAGGTAGACTGCTGTGTCAGAATCTCAAGGTAATAAATGTGATCTCTCCTTGCCAATGAAAAAATATACAGATTAGTCTGAACAAGACATACAGGGTGAGGCTGGATGATGTCTCCACTGACCCGAAAAGGGGTGTATCAGGTAGAACCAACACCCCATTCTCAAGTAGGTGGAGACATCATCCAGACATGGGACATACCAAAGCCAATTCTGTCCCACGGGCAGGCTCGGAGTGAGGACTCAGAGTTCTTGGGCAGCCACCACCCTCTGTAATACTCGCCATCCAAAGGTAGCATCTTCAGAAGCAGTCTGTAGTGGCAAATAAATGGAGAAGGAGTAGTCCAGGTGGCCACCCTACATATTTCCTCCAACGGGGCCAGGGACGACCAGGCAGCTGAGGTGGCAGCGCTGCAACTGGAGTGTGCCATGATTTGGTGTGGAACTGGAAGAGAGAGGCAAGTATGCTCTGGAAATCGCTGAGCGAACCCAACGTCCAATGTCTGTAGAAGAAGCCTTGGACCCCTTCTTACCTCCAGGTTGGAAGTGGACAAAAGAGCCTCCGAATGACGGAATTTTGCAGTTCCTTTCATATATACTCGGAGAGCTCTTCACATGTCAAGATAGTGCCATTTAAGTTCCAGCCGATGTGATGGGTTGGGGCAAAAGTCAGGAAGCACCAATTCCTGCATTCTATGAAACTTTGTGTTCACTTTAGGAATAAATGTTGGGTCCAGGCGGAGAACCACCCTGTCAGGATGGAAGAGGCATAAATCCTGTCTGATTGACAGGACTGCTAGTTCAGAAACCTGCTTGGCTGTAGTGACTGCAACAAGAAAGACAAGCTTGATCGTGAGATGGTGCAAAGAGGCCAAGTCCAGAGGCTTGAAAGGAGACCCTGTCAAAGCATCCAGAACTTCAGTTATATCCCAGGACGGGAATCTGGACAGTAGGGAGCTTGAGATTGGTTGCATCCCTGAGAAACCGGCGTATGAGACTGGTGTGAGAGCGGCTTAGATGCAGCAATGGATATCACCAAGGACAAGCTGCCACCTGACAATGAAGAGTGTTTGGGGATAGTCCCTTGTCAAGGCCAGCTGAAGAAATTGAAGAATGGTAGGCACAGAGCCGTGTAAGGGGACAATATCTTGCAGATGACACCAGGAGAATTGCATTTCATTGGAGGCCACATCAGGGTTGTATTTGACCTCATGGGGCCAGGGTGGCCATGACCAGCTCAACGTCACTCATCAAAGCTTCGTTTTCAACCATGACAGCCTCCTGCAGCCCTCTGCCAGGGAAAATGGAGCTCGGGGAGGCGGTCACAGGCCACACATGACTTCCCTGAGTTCTGTTTTCGCTGGCAGAGGGTTGCTGGAGGCCATTGTGGCTGAAAATGAAGCCCTCCCAATCTCCATATTGATCCAAAGTCCTCTTTTCTGATGAGAGCAACTTTGGACCCAGAGTATGGAGGAAGAATGGAGAGGCCAATCAAGCACAGTAATCCCACGGTCATTGAACCAGTTTTTGGTACTTTTGGCAAAAGTTGCTCTCATCAGAAAAGACGACTTTGGACCAAGGAGCAATAGGACTTTGGACCACTGTGCTTCATTAAGACCAGGGTCAACACACCCGTCTACCAAGAGATTTTGGAGCACTTCATGCTTCCTTCCGCAGACGAGCTTTATGGGAATGCTGACTTCATTTTCCAGCTGCCCACACTGCCAAAAGCACCAAAACCTGGTTCAATGACTTTGGGATTACTGTGCTTGATTGGCCAGCAAACTCGCCTGATCTGAACCCCAAAGAGAATCTATGGGGCATTGCCAAGAGAAAGATGAGAGACATTGAGACCGAACAATGCAGAAGAGCTGAAGGGCGCTATTGAAGCATCCTGGTCTTCCATAACCCTTCAGCAGTGCCACAGGCTGATAGCTCCCATGCCACACCGCATTGAGGCAGTAATTGCTGCAAAAGGGGCCCAAACCAAGTGCTGAGTACATATGCATGCTTATACTTTTCAGAGGTCCGCTATTGTTCTATGTACAATCCTTGTTTTATTGATTGCATGTAATATTCTAATTTTCTGAGATTGTGGATTTGGGGTTTTCATGAGCTGTACGCCATAATCATCACAATTATGACAAATCACGGCTTGAACTATCTTGCTTTGCATGTAATGAGTCTTATCTCATATATTAGTTTCACCTTTTAAGTTAAGGTGACCAGATTTTCAGATTGGTAAAGAGGGACACCTTTGACCGGGGAGGGGGGGGGGGGCTTGATTAAAAATTTTATACGGAGCAACAAAAATTTTCATACAACGCAAAAATAGTATTGTAATATTTTTTTTTATTTCAACATAACTACAATTTACAAATATAAATTGTAACTGTTGCCAAACATCAAAATTTTGCAAATTTCTTAAGCAAATCCACTGGGCTTTCAACATGAAGCCAGCGGGACAGTCACGATTTATAACAATTTGTCCCATATCCCGGGGCCTTTTTAAAAAGTCCCGATTTTCTGGCTTCATGTTGAAAGCCCAGTGGATTTGCTTAAGAAATCCTAACCAGGTATAATGGGCTTAGTGACCCAAGTTACAATGGCATTGAAAAAAGTGACTGATGACCATTTTTCACACTTAGCGACCATTTTTCACACTTAGCGACCGTTGCAGCATCCTCATGGTCATGCGATCAAAATTTTGATGTTTGGCAACAGATTCATATTTATGATGGTTTCAGTGTCCTGGGGTCATATAATCACCTTTTGACAAAGTCAAATGGGGAAACCAGATTCACTTATGCTACTAACTTATCAGCTGCAGTTATTCACTTAAGAACTGTGGCAAGAAAGGTGGTATAATGGGCTTAGTGACCAAAGTTACAATGGCATTGAAAAAAGTGACCGATGACCATTTTTCACACTTAGCGACCATTTTCACACTTAGCAACCGTTGCAGCATCCTCATGGTCACATGATCAAAATTTTGATGTTTGGCAACAGTTACAATTTATATTTGTAAATTGTAGTTATGTTGAAATAAAAAAAAATATTACAATACTATTTTTGCATTGTATGAAAATTTTTGTTGCTCCGTAAAATTTTTTAATCAAGTCCCCCCCCCTTTCCCCAGGTCACAGGTGTCCCTCTTTACCAATCTGAAAATCTGGTCACCTTATACTAACTGAACTGGGTATTTCAGGGCCCAGATGACCACCACTATAAACGTGCCTGGGGGCTGCTTGAGACTTGCAAATGGAAGGAGAAAAACCTTCATGCTAGTATATCATATATAAACTGGCGGAATGATTAGAAAGAAGGTAGTTTATAACCATCCTGAAGATTCATTCGAACGCCCCCATGTCCAAACCTCTCTGAACATTAGAAACAAAACCATATAACGTTTTCTCTCACACACACACTCACACACTCACACACACACACACACACACACACACACACACACAGACAGACAGACAGACAGACAGACCGGGGTTAGACCAAAGCTTCGCCGTTGCGCAACCCAGGACGTCAATTTATTTAAGGTCCTCAAAATTGCTCCGTTTTGGCGGGACGGAAACAACCCACCGAAATCAGGCTTTCAATTCTGAGAGAAAGCCACTACCTGTCGCCGCCCCCCTTGATAACTAACGGAGGGCGGGGCGAGGGCCGGAAGTTCGTCGTGTCTTCTGGTTCGTGGGTGGGGGAGTGTCCATCATGGAGTCGCTCTGGAGGCTGAAGCGGTTCGATGCCTTCCCCAAGACGCTTGAAGATTTTCGGGTGAAGACCTGTGGCGGCGCTTTCGGTGAGGGACCGCCGGCTGCCCGAGGACTACAGGACTCAAGAGGGCTGCGGTTGGGAGGGAGACAAGCGGGGCGCCTCTTGGGGAGATCCTTGCTAGTTGAAAGCGGTCCTAAGTTGAGGCATCTAGGGTTTGTTGCACATGCAAGCAGATAGGATCAGCGTAATGTTTCACGTGTGAACGGAAAAGAGTTTGGCGCATCTGTTATCGTTTGGTCTTGGCGATTGTTTGTGAAGTTGGATCTTTTCGCAGCTTGGTGATATTGTGATATTGAAAAGTATCGAGGCTGCTGAACTTAAATGTGATTTTTCTTCTGTGTTGTGTTTTCCTACCTAACGTTTTCTCAATGCCCGCAACAGCATCAATTACGAAGGCAGTATGTGTTGTTATGTGTGCATTGAATGTGTATGTGAGGAAATCGTTTAAAGAAAATCCAGCCTAGGCAGTTAGTGTTTCCATTTCTTTAAAAGGCAAATTAGTCTTTAAGAATGCACAGAATAGCCAGGATTGTGAAGTGATTGCTTGGTACAGCTTTGGTACCACTTGCTGGTAAGGAACCTAAATGTATTTTTGTAGCAATCTAATGAGCTGTTGACTCTCTTGAGAAGAAAAAAATCAGACTCAGTAAACCATCTTATTCATGGTACTTTCTCCAGTCTAGAACCATATGGTAGATTGGATTTGTTTTGCACTTGGATCTTTCAGCCTTTGCCAGATGTTCTGCGTCATTTAATACTCAGTAAAAATCCAATGACTTCTATTGAGGACTGGTAAAAGGAGTCAAATTATCTTATTATGGCTTTCTTTATCATTGCTTATTTTTATTAAAGTACAGTAATCTATACTCTTTTAAAGTAATACAAAGATGAGACAAAGAATCAGAATTAATCTTCCAGAGAAAATGAATGGATGCTTTTTGGTGATTCCATTGCTTGTTTAAAATTTAAATGTTCTGAAATATAACATCTCAAAAGTATTTTAAATAGTTTAAAATATATATGAAGCAATACATAATCTCTTTTAGGAGTATTTCTTTTTGCTATATAGTGCTTGCCATAATTTGTTTTTCACTTGTATTGATCCAAGCTTTTTCTGAGCCTTTTGCTTCCCAGGATTCAGCACCACTCCTTTAACTATGTGCTTATAGATAGGAAACAATAGTAGAAATTTTAATTAAAGCAGCTTTCTGGAATCTGAAAAAAAATGAAATATATGCATTGCTTTTTAAGCATCCCTTTGAAAAGGCAAGTTGATTGCTGCTGGCAATGTTCAGCTGTCCTCTGGGACCTCTTTGAGGCTCAGAACACATTCACCAGATTGCATATCAAAAGTCAACAAGATGAAGGAAGACTTTAAAGAAAGCTTGCATCCTTCTTGGAAGAAAATGATTTCAGCCTTCCACAGAGAATGAACATTTGCATGCAAAAGTCATAATAATATCTTATAAATAATCATATAAAATATGTATTTTATTGTATAGCTTTTAAAAATTATGGCGAGAATAATGGGTGGTTGTTTAATATATGAATATTTAACACTATTATTGAAGAAAAATGAATATTACCTAATATCCCCCCCACCCCCACTTTTTTAAAGGTTTTGAAAAACTAAGAAGGGACTTTTCCCCTGATTTTTTTATGTTGTTGGTATAGTTAGTAAAAGCATTGCACCATATTGCATTTGAATAACATAAACATGTTTGTTTTACCAAATGATCCTGCATTAGGAAGTTTCATCAGGCATTTACTTTTCCACATGCAGCTGGAGTACAATATATATTTTTCATGTGTTTTTGCATGCATTGTTTCTATGAATATAATATTTGTATATAAAAAGTTTCATACAATGAATTAATTTTCACCAATATAGCAAAAGTCAGTCAGGTTATATGGTACTGCAGTCTAAGACTAGTTAGTTTAATTATTGCTTGGATTGGTTCATCATTCAAATTTTAATATTGATTCAAAAAAGCTTTCTTTAAAAGGTTTGGGGGGGGGAATGCTAATTTGTTGTACCTAAAACAGCTGTTATGTTGTCAGCTACATTTTTATGGACTAGAACTCTGGTGTCAAACTGGCAATCTATGGGCTGGATGCATCATACACAGGCCACACCCACTCCAGCTTCGCGAATGGGAAAAATGAAACGTCAAGTGACAGCAATGTGACGCGGCGAGTTTGACACCCATGGACTAGATGGATACCTTTGTATTTTTAATAAAAAGATGGTGTTGAATCCTTTTCTCTCAACAAGAAGTTCCATAGAGGCTGATTAGTTTCCTGAGAAATCTTCCCATTTTCATGCATTTTGATAGTGCTGGGTATTTTAACTAGAGGCACTAGGTGATCTGCAGAGGGCCTAGGCAGTTCCTCCAGATGATTCCCTGCATGGTTTCTTGAGTAAGCCAAACATGCTTCTAGTGTTGCTTTCTTAAAAGGTATATGCATTTTTATTTCCAGTCAGGGAAGCCCTGGTGAGGGCCCCTGTTGGTATCCCATATGTTTATAGCACAGATAGAAATATGCAAAAATTGTTAGGGAGATGATGATGATGATTTGCAACCCAAAATCACTGAGAGTGAATTAGGCAGCCATTTAAATTTTCTTGAATCAATAAAAAAATGATCAACCTTGCATGCTGCTCAACTCTAAAAGATTTTGGTTGGCTCACAACAAAGACATTACAATAAAATCAGTAACATATACATGGCTGTTCGGTGATAGAGCAAATGCTTTGTGATGCAGAGCACTTCAGGCTCAGTTCCTGGTATTTCGGTAGAATGCGAAAGATGTGTTTGAAATTATAGGACAACTGTCTGTTGGTATAGATGGATCATTGATCTGTCCAGTTAAATACTTTACAGCTTCTATGCTCAAATGTTAATACAATGATCAATGTATGAGCTTTAAGATAATGACAACATGTAACTTTCCTTTCTTCATATACAGTGACTGTAATCAGTGGACTCATTATGTTCTTCCTGTTCTTCTCAGAGCTCCAGTACTATCTTACAAAAGAGGTAAAAGAATCTGTTTCTTTCTTCTTGTCCTAGGATACACATTTCTGAATGTAAACATTTGATTTTCTCACATGTTCTTTAGAAGCAGATACTGCATTAGATATGACCAAATGGATTCAAAGTTCCCTGCTTGCCCTATGAAATCTAGGCAGCTATGCGCCAGTTATTGTCTTTCAGGCTAATTTATCCTACAAGATGTCTCAAAAAAAACAAAAGGTAGATCAAATACACCATTCTGAAAGTGGAATAAAATAGTAAACGTTACTTTTATGGTCCATTTTGAGGACTTATACAAGCAGAAAGTGTACATTTAATAATATATTTTAAAAGCTTGCTATATATTTACATTGAAATTGGTCTATTTGTATTATACATTTTATTAAAATTAATGTAGTTGAAGTCATTAACTGCTATTCTCCCATTGCATTTTTTTTGGCTTGCCTCTTTTGCCCTCATCTAATCAAAGGAAATATATGCTGACTCTCTGTAAACCGCTTAGAGAGGCCTGAAGTCTACTGTTATTGCTATTGCTATAAAAATATTACTTAAGGTTCCTACCTTCTACCTTAATATGACTATTGTGCCTCAGCAGGATTTTCCTTTTCTTTACAACAGGTGCCTTGAAAGATAAAAATTGTGTGTCTCCTACTCACTATATTGTAGTATGCTTCAGCTGAATTCGTTACCTTATTGTCCTCCAGAGATATTGGGCTACAGCTCTGAGGAGTCCAAAATATTGACTCTGCTGACTGGTCTTTATGGGACCAGTCCAAAATCAATTCCTTTGCTTTAGATTTCCAAAATCCACAACTAGTCCTCTTTAGTTTTTTGAATATGGATGCTGAGAAGCAATCTTGTTTTCAAGCCACTGAAGCAAATTTCAAAAACTCCTGATGAATTTTTTATTTATTCATTTACTCAATTTTAATATGACAGAAAATATCAAAAATCTCTTTTGGGTCTCACCTTTTTTAAATTCTCATGGTGTCTGGCTTAAAATTATCCCATTAAATCAGGTGGGCCATAAAGTTGGGATTGTAGGATTGTCCTCACTAAATAAAGCAGCCGTGTGATATCATGCTAAGCAATGGTCTCAGTTGCCAATATGTGAGACAGTTATTCCTTGAATACTTTTCAAGGTATAGTAAAAACAGCAATAAAATATAACATAAAATGGCAGCATTAAAACTCCTGGAAAAACAACCATATTTCAAGTCTGCTTCTAAACTTAAATAAAGAAACTTGCTTTAAATCTAGTGGTAATTTGTTCACTAATATGAGCCTTGTCATGGAGAAATCTGATTGGCGCTTGATGTCAAACATATCCCATTGTGTCCCATTGATTGAAGAGGGCAGTAAAAATGTATGGGAAAAAGTGATTCTGTAAGTGGTTTGGGTCTAAGCTACAAATGATTTTTTGCTTGTTTATTTTCTTTATCTTTAGATTCACCCAGAATTATATGTTGATAAATCAAGGGGAGATAAGCTACGGATAAATATAGACATTGCTTTTCCACATATGCCATGTGCTTGTGAGTAAAGGGTATTGAATTTCGATTTTTAGTTAATTGAAATGATGTAAAATGGACACTCCTTGGCTTCACATAGTATTTTATAATATTTTAATTAATCTTCTAAGGAATAAGTGTCTGGAACCTCTGCAAAGTAAAGTAAGATTTTACCTAAAATTAAAATTTTAAAAGTAAGGTTTTACTTAAAAGCCAGTACAGTCCTAGACTGCTTTAACAGAAGGATAAAACGAAGATCACACAAAGTGTTAGTACTACTTTATAATGCCTTATTACACCACACTTGCATCCAGTTTAGCTCACCATGATTAAAAAGATTGAGACTCTAAAAAGTGCAGAGAAGAACAAGAAAGATGACTAGGAGACTGGAGACTAAAACATATGAAGAACATTTGCAGGAATTGGGTATGTCTAGTTTAACAAAAAGAAGGACTAGGGTGACATGACAGCAGTGTTCCAATATCTCAGGGCCTGCCACAAAGGAGAAAGAGTCAATCTATTTTCCTGAAACACTTGAAGGCAGCAGAACAAGAAGCAATGGATGGAAACTAATCAAGAAGAGAACCAACCTAATCCTAACAATTAGAACAATTAATCAGTAGAATAATTTGCCTCCAGAAATTGTAGGTGCTCCAAAACTGGAAAGTTTTAAGAAGAGATTGGACAGCCATTTTTCTGAAATGGTATTGGGTTTCCTGCCTGAGCAGGGGGTTGGATTAGAAGACCTCCAAGGTCTCTTCCAACTCAGTTATTCTGTTAAGATGGATGCTGATTACAAGGTAGTAGATTGAACTGGTAAAAGGAAGTACTACACTTAAGAGTTCAGACATAAACAACAGTTAGATATAAGTAAATGTTGTTTAACTTGTGCCATGCATCCTTTTTTAATTTTCAATAACGTATTAGTATTGATTCAGAATTCTTCCCTTATATCTTAGCTAGTATGATTATGGTTCTACATTGATTTTTGATTATCCAGTCTTCTAATTGCTATAGTTTTCAAGAAAACTTCAGTGTTCTTGTTAATGGCCCAATAGATATGTTGTGTACTATAATTGTGTACTATAATTGTCTCACAAACATCGGTTTGGAATAGTCCTTGTTTGTTACTTACAGATTTAAGCATTGATGCAATGGATGTGGCTGGAGAGCAACAATTAGATGTTGAACATAATCTCTTCAAACAACGCTTGGATAAAGATGGCAAGCATGTGACTCCAGAAGCAGAAAGACATGGTAGAATAGATATACTGTTCCAGTGTGGGAGCAGTATTGCAGACAAGATGGTAACACTGGGTTTAGTTTCATGACATCTGATTTTCAGGGTATAAAAGTGACAGACTGGCATAAGTTTCTATTGTGGCCAGATATTCGGTACAACTAATAGAGATGGACCAATATTAAGAGCCATGGTGGTGCAGTAATTAGCATGCAGCATTGCAGGCTAATTCTGCTGACTGCCGATTGTCAGCGGTTTGGCAGTTCAATTCTCACTGGCTCAAGGTTGACTCAGCCTTCCATCCTTTCGAGGTCGGTAAATGAGGACCCAGATTATTGGGGGCAATATGCTGACTCTGTAGACCGCTTAGAGAGGGCTGTAAAGCACTATGAAGCGGTATATAAGTCTAAGTGCTATTGCTATTAATGATGTTTAAGTATGCTCTACACCAGGGGTGGCAAACTCGATTTCATTGAGGGCTGCATCAGGATTGTGCTTGACCTCGGGGGTCCAGGGTGGGTGTGACCAGGGTGGGAGAGGACAGCTCAACATCACTTGTGTTGAGGGTGCCTGTGGTAGCCCCAGCACTCTGTCAACGAAAACGGGCTCTTGAGCTCTATTTTCGGCTGCAATAGCCTCCTGCAGCCCTCTGCCAGTGAAAATGGATCTTGGGAGGGCTGAGAGCTCTATTTTCACTGGCAGAGGGTTGCAGGAGGCCGTGGCAGTTGAAAATGGAGCTTGGGAGCAACGGCAGAAGCACCGCAGGCCAGTCCTTCACTGTTTCCCGGGTGGCCCCGCGGCCCAGATCTAAGTATCCCACAGGCCAGATCTGGTCGCTGGGCCTTGAGTTTGACACCCCTGCTCTACACTGATATACTTAGTCATACATTATTTTTACAGTTTTTATGTCTTTGTTTCAGAATTAGGAAAAGAAGAGGAACTTTTCTTTGATCCAAATTCATTAGATCCTGAACGCTGTGAAAGCTGTTATGGAGCAGAATCTGAAGATATCAAGTATGTTTTACTTTTCTTTCTATGACTTGGAAGAAAGAAAATGATTTTTTTTGCGGGGGGAACTGCAGAGCGATGCCATTTTCTGAATTTACTAAGAAGAATTAAACTTATGGTCGTTCGTAGTTTTGTTGATATTCTTCCATGTTTTCTTGCCTAAAACATCATATGGGTTTATTGGGCTTTTCATTATTAATAGAGAGTAGGGAATGGATTTCAGTGAACTTTTTCTAGTAATAGCAGAGAGATTGAATTTGAAATTAGTGGAAGTTTCAGCCACTTAATTTGGGTTTGGATTGAATCGCTGGTTTCACTCCACGGTAAACCCTTATTAGGTCCCAAGGCAGATAGCATTGAAAACTGTGCAATAGTTTTGTCTGAAACAAAGCTACTTATTTATTTTTATTTATTTGTTTTGCCAAGTGTTTATAAGATAATAGATATAAGTACATAGAAGTTTATGAATACATGAAATGGATACGAATAAATGGGGTTGTTAGGACAGGGTTGGTAGGCACGTTGGTGCGCTTATGCACGGCCCTTACAGACCTCTTAGGAATGGGGTGAGGTTAACAGTAGACAGTTTAAGGTTACAGTTGTGGGGGTTTGGGGAAGAAACCACAGGTAATGCATTCCAGGCATTGAACATTCTGTTGCTGAAGTATTTTCTGCAACTGAGTTTGGTATGGTTTACCTTAAGTTTGTATCTATTGTGAGCTCTTGTATTGTTGTGGTTGAAGCAAGTACCATATTTTTTGGAGTATAAGACGCACCAAGGTTTTGACGAGGCAAATTTTAAAAAAGTTTTTGTACTCTGCAGACCTCCCAAAAACAGTCCATTTTTCGTAAAAATGGGCCCATTTGTTTTTTTAAAAAGGCATGAATAGCCTTTAGGAGGCTTATAGAGTGCTCCTGGGTGCTGGGGGGGGGCCAAAATTGATTAAAAAACAGTGCATTTTTCACTCTTTTTTGCCCTCCCCAGCCCCCAGGAGCACTCTATAAGCCTCCTAAAGGCTCTGCACAGCCATTTTGGTGAAGGAGGAGGGGTTTCAGGAGGCCAAAAATGCTGTATTCAGTGGATAAGACATACTCAGATTTTCAGCCTCTTTTTTGAGCTAAAAAGGTGTGTCTTATACTTTGAAAAATACAGTAGTCATTGAAAGGTAGAACATTGTAGTATTTATAATTTTATGTACTACGCTTAAGTCAGACCGAAGGTGGCATAGTTCTAAGTTGTCTGAGTGGAAGTCTTTTATTGCATTATTTTCTTAGGAAAATTACTTGAAGATATTTGTAATACCTACAAATTGTTAATTGCAACAATAACTTACTATATTTATGCTATATCCCAAATATGGTCCCATATCCCCTGTAAGTTAGCAGATGCGAAGTCTGCTGCGTTCCTGGGAGCATGAAACATTTCTGTTTAATTCCTCATCTGGAAATCTAATAGATTCTATTCACTCTGTAGGAGCACTTGCCATAGGATTCTAAGCTACCGTATTTTTCAGAACATAAGATGCACCCTTTTCCCTCAAAAAAGAGGCTGAAAATCTGGGTGCGTCTTATACACTGAATACAGCATTTTTTGCCTCCTGAAACCCTCCCCCCTTCACCAAAATGGCTGTGCATAGCTTGTAGGAGGCTTTCAGAGAGTTCCTGGGGGCTGGGGAGGGTAGAAATGAGCAAAAAAGGGCTGTTTTTTGCTCCCCCAGCCCCCGGGAGCACTCTATAAGCTTCCTAATGTCCTTTTTTTTTTTTTTTTTTACAAAAAATGGGCCCGTTTTCGTGAAAAATGGGCCATTTTTGCTTGTTTTTGCCTCGCCCCCCCCCCTCCAGGAACACTCTACAAGCCTCCTAAGGGCTATTCATGCCCTTTTTTGGGAGGAAAAAATACCAGGCCCATTTTTGCGAAAAAGGGACGTTTTTTGGGAGGTTTACAGAGTGCAAAACCTTTTTCAAAAAAAAATTTGCTTCTTCAAAACCTTGGTGCGTCTTATACTCCCAAAAATACAGTATATTGTTCCTCAGACAATCAGCAAAGTGTGTTAAGACCTTTCAAATGCTTTCTACTGAGCCAGGAATAATCATGAAATTCCAAACTATCCAAAGCTCTTTGTCATGCCTATAATATTTATTTGGATGCTCAGGCCCATCAATCCAAAGTCTCTGCCCCATACATTATTTCAGCATATATTTACTCCTATAACCTGCTTTGGAAAACAGTTGTTGTATTGGTGTCATATTATCTGTCTCCAGTCATTACCCAAGTGCAGGTAGTCCTCGACTTACAACAATTCATTTAAAGTTACAACATCACTGAAAAAAAGTGATTTATGACTGTTTTCACGCTTACGACCAGCATCCCCATGATCACATGATCAAAATTCAGACGCTTGGCAGTTAAGTCATATTTATGACGGTTGCAGTATCCCAGAATCACATGATCCCCTTTAGAGACCTTCTGACAAGCAAAGTCAATAGGGAAACCAGATTCACCTAACAACCATTACTAACTTAACAACTGCAGTGATTCACTTAACTACTGTGGCAGGAAAGGTCATAAAATGGGGCAAAGCTCTGTTAAAAAATGTCTTCATTAACAACAGAAATGTTGGGCTCAATTCTGGTCATAAATTGAGGACTAACCTGTACTACTGTGATGGCTTTCTTAACTTTTTCTGTCTCTCCCAGTTTACATACACTTTGGAAATGCCATGGCATACATCTAGCAGTCTATCTAACATTACTTTCACACAGATCTTTCTTACAGGAGTATGAACTTTCTGCAAAAAAAACACACCTGACAATCATAATGTTTAGGCTTTGTAATGCTGCTGTATGTGAGAGCAGCAAACTATAGCAAAATCCCCCCCCCCCCCATTTCTAATGAATGTGTTATGCGTGTTGTTTTCTGGTAGATGCTGCAATAATTGTGATGATGTGAGGGAAGCATACAGGCGTCGAGGGTGGGCCTTCAAGAATCCAGATACTATAGAGCAATGCAAGAGAGAAGGATTTAGCGAGAAAATGCAGGAGCAAAAAAATGAGGGATGCAAAGTATATGGATTTTTAGAGGTCAATAAAGTAAGTATGGCAATTTTTATCACTGTTCCGCATTGGCATTTCACTCAGTATAAAAGGTTAATCGTGCTAAGTAGAAGTTTAGTATACTTCTAGCAGTTCATTTAGTGACCATTCAAAGTTACAAGAGCATTTTAAAGAGTGGTTTATGACCATTTTTCACACTTAGGATCGTTGTAGCATCCCCATGGTCACATGATCAAAATTCAGATGCTTAGCAACTGGTCCTATTTATGACAGTTGCTATGTCCACGGGTTATGTGATAACCTGTTGCCACCTTCTGACAAGCTAAATCAAGCCAGATTAACTTAACAATCAAGTGTGACCTGGACAGAACATCACATAACTTTAGCCATCTGTTCAGATTCCATTTCAGACAAAGGTATATTGTACTCCTTTTCAATATTCAAATGAGACGGATTTTCTTAATTTAAAAAGACATACTTTTCAAATCTGCTACTGCTTTTTGGTATAGGGAACTATATAATTGAATGAAATCTCAATTTCTCTAACAGGTAGCTGGCAATTTTCACTTTGCACCAGGAAAAAGCTTTCAACAGTCTCATGTTCATGGTAAAGTAACATATGCATTGAATATCTTACAAACTTCCCTGCCTCTTCCCTTAAATTTTAGGATACATTGATTGATTGATGGTGCTTATATATTATCAGTCCAGTTACTGCACAATAGGTGTCATGAACTTTAACAGTATAACTAATATAGCATTCCTAGAGTGTAGAATTAGCAAGAGGAAATATTTCAAAAGTACTGTTTCTTGAGAAGAAAAAGGTTGTAATATCCAAGGTTGTGTGTATGTACACACACACATACACACAACATACGCAGATAGTTTCTCATCATTTCCTTGTACTGGAAATGCTACAAGTACAATTTTAAAGGCATTCAAGATGATATGATCATCTGTTTCCTGTTGCAGGACTGATTTAATAAAATATGTTTTCAACATATAAAAATAAAATATCAACATACATAACATTCAGTACACTTTAGATCAAATAAACGTTGGATATTTGAGACTGAAAAATTCAAATGTAATTTAAAGTAAGAAACATTAGATTTCTCATTTAAAAATCTTCAGATACTCAGCAATTTTATTGCAGCTGTGGCCCTGTATTGCTGTGTCATTTCCTTTTCTTATGTGGCACTTGAGACTTTCTACATGCACCTGTAGATCTTATTGGTTGGATTGTGAGCTAAAACTGAATAAATAACCTTACCCTCTTCAAGAGGAAGGAGGACATTGGCTTCTGCCCAAAGCTTGAAAATTTACTTCAATAAACTATGTATAATAATCCCTTGAAAGTTGAGTCAAAGTCTGTGTTAGCTACTCTCCATTATAGTTTTTCATTCTTATGTGGAAAGTCTCTTTGGTAGTACTTTATTCATTTTTCTGATGTTTGACATGGTTAATTCCAATTGCCTGCAAAAGGTATAAGATCTCAGTCAAAAGTATTTAGTTCTTTCTTTGTGTTCTAAGAATTTATTTTCTAAAAAGAATTAAGTCAAAATACACTGAATAGGATAGCACCTCTGTAAATTTATCATTTATTATCTGTTACATGCAGTCCTAACTGAATTAGGTAATGTTGAAACATTTGGAAATATTCATGCATGCTGTTGAAATTAAAGTCTTGTTGATTTATTTTATTTGCTAATTCTGTGGTGTTTATAATAAAGGGGACTAATTTCTCCTGTTAAGGCTTGATAATACTTAAGGATTTGATCAAACTGAGGATGATATTAGATATAGCATTTTTGATTCAAGGACTTGGGAATGGACATTATATGGCTATGATGTTCCATTAAAATATTGAGGTGGTTTTGCTGACAATTCTGTTCTTAAAAAACAATTTCCCTGAACATTTAGAGGATGTACTCTTACTTATCCTTTCTAATCGATTGAACAAATTTTCTTATACAAGTTGTATATATGTATATGAACTAGTAAGACATCCTTCAAATTTTCTGTAGAAGATATATAAAGGGCAGAGATAACACCATTGCAAAGTTAGCAAACATGGTTTTGAAGAAGACAGGATTTATAATAAACAATGATTTAAGGTAAACTTTGTAGAAGCATCAACGTTATCAGTTTTCAACTCCTCACACTGCATCATGTTCCAAGAGGAATAAATTAGAATTTTTATAAAGCCTATATATCAGAAGTAATTGATGCCTATCATTCCTAGAATTGGCAGGTTTATCCCATAAACCTAACTCTCAATATAAAATAAAATCTTTAAAAATGAAACAAGTATGTTAATTTTTATGTTGGTATGGTTGGTTTGGTAGAATGTGGCTTTATGCTTTGTAGGTTTTGTGTTTTTATAGTGCATTGAAATTGAGCTGATTTATTTGTGCATGTTTTAGTACCTTGCTGATGTTCAATGTCAGAGTGCAAGTTTAGATGCAGGTTCTGTCAGCTTGTTTATTGAAACGCAATAGTGCTTTTCTTTTTTTTTTCTTTTGATATTGTAGTGTAATAAAGTTATTTATTTAAAAACAAGTGGTCTGGTGGTTAAAATGTCCAATGGTGATGATGTTAATTTGTACTCTTGGTGGTGGTAGTTATTGTACAGCAACAATCCACTGCTTTTTATGTTTTTCTTTTGCTTTGAAAGAGAGAATTTTCTTGCATGTAAGAAGCAAGGGCCAGTAATGGTTACTTTAATCATTCATAATTTAATCATTCATAATTATTACTTCATCCTTCCAGACCTTTAGCATCAGCAAGATATTACTGTACTTGGCTGACCACAGAAAATCACATTAGAGTAGCGTTTTCTTCTTTCTTTTTGATATGGGAAAGAGAAAAGTTGTTTGTACTTTGTCATAAATTGACAACAGGCCTCTTAGTATAAGTAATGTCCATCAATTGCATTATTTGAGTTTTATGTGCCTCAAAACCTCAGAACATTTTAAGCTTGAAAATGATTGACAGTTTAGTGCTGGATGATGTTTCATCCTTAAGTTAGATGGCATGCTACTGAGGAAGAGCCAGAGTTATTTTTGCCATTTTGCGTTTGTGATACAATTACATTAAAGCCCTTGGGATAGTTAGTTGCTGATGCTGCCATGCAGGAAAAGAACATCTGAAACAGCAAAGAGAAAATTACAGTGGGAAATGTGGAAAGTAAGAAGCATGGCCATGGGAAAGCTGATCATAGTGAAATTGCACCCCGACATTTCAGTGATTAGAGAATCAAATGGACTGAAATTGGACACTTTAAATCAAGTGTTTTTATTTATTTATTTAATAAATCAAATGCTGTCTATTTTGCTATCCAAGTGGCTCTGGGCAGTTTACAATATAGTACGATTATACTATTTAGTGTTCAGAGCACAAATAATGAAATTGTGGCCTTGTTTTCAAGTCAGGGAAAATATAGCAAAGATCATCCTTGAGTACAATGCAGCCAGTATCTAAATAATATCAATTAAATTTTGCAGACAACCGTTTAATATGACAGCTAGGCAGCCACTGATGCAGAAATAGGGGCTGACAGGTTTCATAGTCAAATTCCATCGGAAAATGATTGAAAATGCAAGCAAGATGTGTTGTGCTTAGATCCAGAAATGCCAGTGTTTGAAATAGTAGCTAGCCAAATATTCTCAGGAAGAGAAGTGAAGCAGGAGAACTACTTTCAGTTTTTGCCACTGCAGTGGTTTCTTCATTACACCATATCGATACAAGGAAATGGAAGAACTCAGTTTTAACAGCAAAGATGTAGCTGGAAGCTTTGCAACAGATCATGAACTGCTCATGTGCAAGTTCTAAGTCAAGCTAACTCAGAAGAATAAGTCAAACAGTTTCCAAAATATGATCTGGGGCATATACCCACTGTTTTCAAGGAGAACATCAGGAATCACTTCGAAGTCCTGAACCTTATTAACAGGGAACCAGAAGAACTCCGAAATAAAATCAAGGAAACTTCCAACCTCAAACTGATATGCTGAAGAGGTGAAAGGTGGAAGGAATGTATTGAAATTCTGATATGACAAATATGTCAATATCCTAGATACCTATTTACAACAACAACAGTAAAAAAAATTACATATAGCCAACATGAAACGTTCCAGTGGAGCAGGGGTTGCCACAAAGTAGAGGGAGTCAAGCTATTCTCCAAAGCATCTAAGGGAAAGAAAGAAGCAATGGATGGAAACTAATCAAGTAGAGAAACAATCTAGAACTAAGAAGAAATTTCCTGACAGTTAAACAGTTAATCAGTGGAACAACTAGCCTCCAGAAACTGTAAATGCTCCAACACTGGAAGTTTTTAAGAAGAGATTGAAAAAACATTTGAAATGGTATAGGGTTTCCTGCCGAAGCAGGGGGTTGGGCTAGAAGATCCCCAAGGTCCCTTCCAACTGTGTAATTCTAGCATTCTGAATGGGGTTGTGTTGCCCAGTCATGAAATAGAATTTTTCTTGTTTTATGCACATTCTATTTTATAGACCATTGAAACCAGTTTCACACACATTTTAAAAATATGTTTCAAATACCTTATACTTTGCACGTAGCTAAATACCATTTTTCAACTAAGCATGGATAGAAATTCTTGCTATAAATGGCAGACATCTAGCATGGTCTCTGCATATACGTACAGTATTTATGTTTGATACTGCATAATGTGAGGCAATAATTTTGAAAATAAAACATTATTTATGATTTTCCAAATGTGGCTTCAGTTAGATATTACCTTTGCATTTCATCTTTCTGCTTAGTTGGATACATTCTTCTATATTGCCTTGATCAAATCCTTAAGAGTTTATGTTACAGTAATGTTTCATGAGTTTAGTTGCTAAATGGAATGTTTAAACAATTTATATCTAAATATTCCTTTATATTTCTTTAAGATCCTTGATATTAAAGAGGAATGTTTAATCAGGTATTTGGTAGAACCTGATTAAATAAAGAACCTGCTTTCTGAAATCAGTAATTTACAGAATAATTTACAGAATAATTACAGAATAATAAAGTTGGGATAAATTCATGGGGAAAAAAAATTCTTTTTAATTTATTCTGAGTGAGTTTAGGCATCAGTGTAGGCATACTTTTAACAGTAAAAAGATTATGAAATTGCTGAGAAGACAGCTTAGGGTTGTAATGGAAGATTTAAAAAGATTTATGTGTGCATTTGCTACCGAGGAGCTATTTATTTAATTTAGTTATTTAAATTAAATTATTTAAGTTATTTATTTAAGCTATTCCAGTTTAAGAGTGTATCATGATCTTTACTTGTAAATGCCGATTCTAAAAAATTCAATTTTTAGATTTTTTAAAAAAATGCATAATTGTCTCATACAAAAAAGGCTTGCTCCAGTAACTTTATGTGTTGTCTGTCTTTTTGCAGTTCATGATCTTCAGAGTTATGGACTTGACAATGTAAGTTCCCTAAGAGAGCTTGTATCTGACCTTTCTATTGACATTGGAAGGGATAAGAGATCTACCAGTTGTGCACATGTAGATAATTTGTCATATATTACTGTGGCATCTGAAGAGAATAACAACAATATAGCTAGGAGGAATAAAAATATTCTATTTAAAATTGTTGTAGAGTTCATTATGCAATGCAGTCATGCTTTAAAAAAAATTCCACTCCCCTTTTGCTAGAATTGTTGTTTTCTTTGATAGAGGACATAGCTCACTGAGCACAAACAACTTATGTCTTTCTTAATGGCTGTTGTTCCCAGGAGGGAGTACAGATGTATAATTGCTGGGGGAGAGTTGCACTGCTTCTGCCCTTGGGTAATGTACACACAAGAACACAGAAAAGAAAAAATATTAGCAGTTCTGACCTGGCATAAACTGGCACAGGTGCTAAACACTTGTTGTTCCAAGCCACAAAAAGGGAAGCCTGTAAAATGTATGTGTGTGCCTAGGCACTGGCTGGGAACTGATGAATAACAAGAGTCATATTTCATCCATGATATGAAATGGTACCAGTATTGTGAATGGCCTCCAGCCTGTTCCATCCTTGCTTTTTCTGCAACTCCTTGACATTTTGGGACTTTGGTTTCTTTGCTTGTTTCAGATAAACATAACACATATTATCAGGCATCTTTCATTTGGGAAGGATTATCCAGGTCTTGTGAACCCACTTGACGGAACCGTTGTCACAGCTCATCAAGGTATTGGTTTGAAGCAGCCTTTCAGTCTAAACTGGTAAATAAAGGTGACAACCAGCACAACATTTGTTTACCATTTATTGGGTACTTAAGTAAAATAGATTTGGCTAAACTAATCGTTTTAATTATAAAATGGAGCTTGGTAACTTTTTAGCAGAGCCAATGCAACTTTCCCTCCGTTTTGTATTTCAGACTAAGGAATATAGGCCTAATGGAACCATATCCTTGCTTCTTTCTCCATGTTTTCATTAGCAGTGTGAATAGAGTTAGGTGCTAATTTCTTGGTCTTCTTTACAGTATCATGTTTTAATTTCTTTTAACTGCTTCAATTTGTTTGAAGGGGACAGCAACAAAAAGAGAGGAGTTTACTTTAAGGAAGGACTCCTGGCCTCAACCTCTCATTTTACTCTCTTCACATGTCAACTTAGTTTTATTAATTGCAGATCCAAGTTGCAATAATAAAAATAATTTTATGATTGAGAGCCTGCTGAAATTCATAAAAATTCATAAAACACCACCTCTAAAATGGCTGGTACTAATCGATTTCAAATTCCTGCTGAATCCTAAGTCATTGTTTTAAGATTCTTGAAGTTTTAAAATTTCTTGAGGTTTTCTCCATAGATCCAGCTTTTAACTTTTTGATAGTTGTGTGCAATTACAAGCCACTTCCTCTTCTGAAAAACACTTTTGAGATGTGTAAAACGACACTGTTTTGCACATTCCTAGTTTTTAGATGTCCACAGTAGGTGGCAGCACCTACAAATCTTGGCTTATCAGTGGAAAACTAAGCAAGATCATACCTGATCAGTACTTGGGTCTGAGGTTATAAATAAACTCAGGATCTGAGAAGTCTTAAAACATCCAGGAAGAAAGTGGCTACATAAATATTCCCACATAATCTTCAGGAATCTATGTTAATAATTAATTCTGGAGGAAAACCTGGATTTTTCCTCGCTTCAGACAGCAATGTAATAAGATGTGTGGTCTTTTTTAACATTGAATAGAGTTTCACAAGCTGTGTGAAGAGAATGGGAAGGTGATCCTGGTGGATTTCATACCCAGATCTATTAATGCCTACCAAATTACTGGTTGAGTTCTATTGAAGTCAATTTTGGTTACTTATACTTGGCACGAGCTATTCTGTGCATGAGGGAATTGGTGCTCCAGCCCATAGAAAAATGTTTCTGGTTGGGTTTGAGTCCTTGTATGTAACAATGGAGGTGGGGTTGTTCCAGATACAGTGGCCCAGAATGCATTTTCCAGTTAGAAATGGTTTGAGGAGGAAAAGGGGAAAAGTCACTCTTGGATTTCTGTGCCTATAATGTATGTCTACATCCTTGGCAGTGAGGGATTTCCTTTGCAGTGGGATGTGCAAACACTGATGGCAATTGTGATTGTTGCAGGGAAGGAGGGAAGGAAAAGTGTTTGGTGATAGGGTGGCTGACAATATAGATGCAATGAAAACTGGGGTGATGCAAACCAGCTTTGTTATACCCTGTAAAATCACTTTGGGATTTCTCCCAATTTTATGTCATCCTGAAGTTGGAACAACCACAGTGTTTTGGTTTTTTTTCTGCTGAACCACATTTAATCCAAAACAATCCAGCAGAGTCATTAGACACCATACAGTATTTGTACTGGGTTTAAAACACAGCATATTTTCTATTTTACCCATTATGATTTTATTTTGTCTTTTAGCTTCGATGATGTTCCAGTATTTTGTAAAAGTAGTCCCCACAGTATACATGAAAGTTGATGGTGAGGTAAGAGCTGAATATTATCTTTTCTTTAAATAGTTTTGTTTAAATTTGGTTAAATTCAGCATTAGATGAGCAGTCTTTTATTCAGATTCTATTATTGTTCTCTCTTCCTTTTACATATCCCCCAAAATCTGTTGTGAGAAACGCAGGTGGAGAGGTTACAGGATGAAAGAGAGTTCAGATTTTCATCAGAGTCCTTTCTGGGGGGGAAGTAATCTGCTATATTTAATTGGGAGTGAAGAGATAGCATTCATAAATACAAAATAGAAAATTACGAGCAATTCTACATATTTTGTTTTTAAGCCATGAATAGCAGGCCTAGAAGCTTCCAAAATATGAATCAGATATTTTTGAAAGGAGAAAGTTGGATTTCAGGTCACTGTTACTATGGTTGCAGTCTCCTTGCATACATAAAGGAGAAATGAGTGACATGGACTTCAGAATGCTTCCACCTGAAGAATACGCAAAGCCATACGCAGTTAGCTGCATTTTTCTTTTCTTCAGTTTGGATGATGCCTGACCCTAATCAACTATTTTAACATTTTTGTAGATGGTGAGGACAAATCAATTTTCAGTAACAAGGCATGAAAAAATAGCGAATGGACTAATTGGAGATCAAGGCCTACCTGGTGTGTTTGTACTGTATGAGCTTTCCCCAATGATGGTGAAATTAACAGAGAAGCACAGGTGAGAGATTCTCAACATTAGCTGAGTGTGAAGCAAAAAAACAGCTCATTTCCCCCCCCACCCCGATGAAATTTCATTGAATGTGTCTATAGAAGCCATGCGAAGTGTGTGATGCATAGAAATAGATACTAAATGCCACTTTTTGAAATAGAATCAACATATCCAGATTGATCTGACTATGTTTCTGACTTTTGTCTGCCTATAAATGTAAATGTAATTAATGAAATAGCTTTAATAAAATAATTTTCTTTCTGATTTTGATTTTTGCCTTCAGAATGTAAATATATATTAATCTGAGGAATGTTTTTCCAAACCCAGGTCCTTTACACATTTTCTCACAGGCGTCTGTGCCATTATTGGAGGAGTATTTACAGGTAACTGGATTTTTGTGTTCAAAAATTTAAATAGATTTCTATTCATTTTGAATCTAAAATTAGTTTGTAAATGTTCTGATCAGTACATCATACTTTCGGGGCATTTTCAAATCAGTTCTGCTACAAGGTTTCAGAATTACCATTAGGAATGGACGTAAAATGATAAATAGGGAAAATTTGTCAGTTGCTATTATTAATATTTGTAGCTTCTACTTGCTATACAGCTTTTGAAAAAGTATAACTCATGATTGATTCAACAAGATTAATTTGACATGGTTAAGAGTGTATTATACCATAACAATAGAATTTAGAAAGAATGCCAGTGGAGTTCTTTTTGTTTTATGGCAATATTGCAGATTTTTTCTTTTTTATATGACTGACCTTCCTTTTCCTCTTTTTCAGTTGCAGGACTCATTGATTCTTTGATCTATCATTCAGCTCGAGCCATTCAGAAGAAAATTGAACTTGGAAAAACTACATAGATTAGTATCTACAAACCTTCCTAAAAGACTTGAAGAAATGAAAAATAACCCTAACATCAATGTCCAATATGAATGTGCCAAGTGAAGATCATTGGAACTTTGAGAAGAGACTGACATTCCAGTTCCTGGGACAAGGGATTAAATTTAAACATCAATGTTTGTGGCTGTTAAAACATTTCTGTTTTAATATTCACATTAATCTGTTGGCATATATTTTCAATTTCTATATTCCAAAAGAAAGTGTCATCCAGAATATAGATCACAAGAACTTCTATATGTCTAAAACTAGTTATTTCTAATTTAATTTGTATTTAGTGATACTGTAAATTGTGTGGTTGAAATAAATTCTCAGGAAAATGTTTTACTAAAGTGAAGTGGTAATTTACTTTTTTAAAGCTTGTTTATGTAGTATCAAGAGTTGTTATATCCAAAAATATTCCTTATAGCAGCCATTTTTCCCTATTCACTGTTACATAATACTTTAATTCTAACCCCAGTTTGCAATAGGTCACATGTTTAGGAATTCATTTTCTAAACTTGATTAGAATATTCGCACAATACAGAGTGAAGTTATTGGCTCCTGTCTCACACCTCTTTTTCCCAATGCCTCCTATATTTATTAGTAGCTCATTCTTCATCTCGCTTTCCAGCTGACGGAAGAATCCTATTAATCTTTGTGATGATTGATCAGGTAAGGCGATTATTTATGGTTGTGATAATGTTTGTTTATTGTTAGGGTAATATGATCTATTGAATTTATGCCTACTCTAGGCCAAATATTTTGGACCCTAAAGTACAAATTGTTTCCTCGCTGGTTTCCACTCCATCTTGAGGATATATGTCAACTGTACCCGTGGCACGACAAAACCGCGCTACGCAAAATAGCGGAGATTAAATCGTGTCACTAAAGTCGCGACATCACCGCGGGGACAACAGCGCGGCGACAGAAGGGCGTTCTACATACTTCGTTCTTTCCCTCCAAAGGTAGCCCTCCTCCTCCAGCTGACAGCGGCAGCGGGCACGGGGCAAAGTGGGCTGCCCAGCAGCAGCAGCCTGCGGGAAGGGTCCAGCACAGCCACGGGGGGCAGCAGGAAGCCTGCGGGGGGCCCGAGCAGGGCCGCCGATGCTGGTGGCGGAGGAGGACGCAGCAGCGGCGGCGGCTGAGGCTCTCCCGGGGCCGGCGAAGCGGGCTTGCCCGGCAGAGGCAGGCCGCCCTCTTCTTCCTCAACAACATCTCCTTGGATGGGCGGCCGCCGCCACCGGGCAAGCCCGCTTCGCCGGCCCCGGGAGAGCCTCAGCCGCCGCCGCCGCCCGCCCTGCCTCTTCCTCCGGGGGAGGCGCCGGCGGCAGAGGCCGCCCGTCCAAGGAGATGTTGAGGAAGAAGAGGGCAGTCTGCCTCCGCCGGGCAAGCCCGCTTCGCCGGCCCGGGAGAGCCTCAGCCGCCGCTGCTGCTGCGTCCTCCTCTGCTTCCTGCTGCCCCCCGCGGCTGAGCTGGACCCTTCCCATGAGCTGCTGCTGCTGGGAAGCCCGCTTTGCCCCGTGCCCGCTGCCGCTGTCAGCTGGAGGAGGAGGGCTACCTTTGGAGGCAAAGAACGAAGCATGTAGAACGCCCTTCTGTCACCGCGCTGTTGTCGCGGCGGTAGGGTCGTTTTTTTCTTAGCGCTTCGGACACCGCGGATTTGCCTCCGCACTTATGTCGGCGCGGATAAGGGCATCGCGGTTTTGTGGTGGAACCAACTGTACCACTATGGCACTTTACTCTTCCTGGCATTAATTTAAATGTTTATAGCCATGTAACTGATTTTTTGCTGTTTTACTGATCACATCATTTATGTGTTATCTTTTTGAGAGCAGCAATGGCTAAAGTGCAGCACTGAATGACATTTAGGGTGGATAATAATCTATCAGTGGTTAGGTACCGCACTGATGTTTTTTAAAGTGATGAGAGTCATAATGGGATAAAGCAGGGGTATCAAATGTCACAGCAATGTGCTATCGGGATTTTTCCCCCTTTGCTAAACTGGGCATGGCCAGCAGGTGATGCATCTGGGCCGCGGGCTGTGAGCCTGACAGCCCTGGGTTAAAGAATAATACAAACTGAGCAGGAACAGCTGGTCAGGATTTTCCAGGTTTGGGGTATTAGATTAAATATTGTGTGGAGAGGGCGGTTCTCTGCTTAAAACCCATCAGAGCAGTTGGAGAGAAGAGCAGGGGTCAATTAAGTAGGGTTGGGTGTGAATCTGACCTTTTATTTACTTACTCATTCTCTAATTGGAGCAACATAAAAGTATTTAGATAATAGTGTATTTTTTGCCCAGTGCAATAGATTTATCTTGCATTTCAGTTTTTTTTCACAGAGAAAAAGTTTATCATACAATATGTCTAATCATGGGAATGACCATGCCAACAAAAATTGATCTACTATCATAGAAAACTGTGTTATGAACCATATCATTGGCTATTTGGCTTACCATTGTTTAAATAAAGATTTACATAAAAAAATCAAATAATGTGAATTTTCCCATTATCACTAATATTAAACTTAACATGGTATGATAGGGTCTAGAATTGATGAAGCTAATGTAGAGTTGCAAGTTAGTGTATTACATAGTCCTAAATAATGACTGTTGTAATATATATCTAGAATCACCCCAAACAGCAATATGTATATACATTTAATAAACATATTTCCAGCAATCATTTCAAATAATAGTAAAAAAATCATTTTCAAGTAATATTCAAATAATAGTAAAAATCTGGATAATTTATTGAGAACTTGATTTATAAATTGTGATGGAGGGAAGGGGAAACACCAAATTAGTTATGAAAAAGCCTAACTTTCAAATTCAAAGATATATTTCACATTCAAACACCTATTCTGAAAATAATCAGAAATATGTTTCTTTTAATGCTCCCAATTTCTTCTGCTGTCAAAAACACAGCTAGTAAATCTGAATTGTTCTGTCTATGGTTTCATACTCAGAGAAGGAAGCAAAAGCTGAAGGTAGTAACAAATAGTGCTTATAGTCTCCATTGTTCTAAAATACATAAATTCAGAAAAGCAGAACCATGTTACTCATGTTTTTAATATTTGGTGCAGGAAATGAACTGAAATGTCTCATCTTCTTGTGTTTTATTCTCATTTTGCTTTTCTTTGAAACCGGAACAGATGGAATTAAAAAAAAAATCTTAATGTGAACAACTGTAAGATTGTAAGACATTTTGGGAAGGCATTATCCCTATTTCAATCTGATTCAGCAAGCTTAGACGCATAGTATAAAGTATAAACTACTTATAGAATTCCAATTTGCCTTCAATGGTCAGCCTTTCAATGAGTTGTAGCTCAACAGTGCCATTGTGTACTCCAGACTTGCGAAAGGCTCCTGCGTAAAGGTTGTCTTCCCAGTAGTGATGCCAATTCCCATAGATGTCTGTACCAAAGCCAAAGGCAGAAACCTACCACATATAGAAGCAAGTGAGAAAATAATAAATGATTGCAAAAAAAAAAATTATTAAATGTTACACATCTACTGAAGAGACCAGATACTTAATCCCTGTTATATGTTTTGAATCCTCTCCCAGGGCTCTGTCATTGCCATATTAGATGGAAGAGATGAGCATTGAAATACAAAACATCACAAATACTGTATTAGATTGCTCGCCACACTATAGTTGCTTGCATTACATAAATGCTATAGTTGCAAATGTTGATTTTACTTTTTATTTTAGAAAGTTATATATGGGTTTTGCAAAGTGGAAAGTGAAACAGCAAGTAGTTAAAATATAACTCACGTTGAATAGTAGGTTGAATTTATGTTTTGTCCTAGTTTTTCATTTTCGTGATTAAAAGTACGAAGTGTCCTATAAAGTATCAATATTGGCCACATACAGTCTGCCATTTTGCAGCTTCCCAATAAGGTTTTTATTACTAAATAAATTGTAAAGAGAAATTGTTTTGGGAACAGAGCTAAAAGTGGCTAATGAAGCAATAGGAGCTCAGAACCCATTTATAGCAGCGATCCCCAGCCTTTCTGGCTCTGCTGACCGGTGGCGAAGGGGATCAATGGGGAAAGGGAATGGTTCTGCACAAGCAGTGGGAGAATGCTTGCAGAGCTCTGTTGGAGCTTTGCGTACTCATCCGATGGCCCATCGCTTGTGCAGCCCGGTTCGCAATGGGCTGCAGTCCAGTACATGGCCACAGCCCATGGATTGGGAACCTCTGATTTACAGGGTTTTTTGGTGCACTTACCCGTGTGCAGGTATGAATGGCAAACATCAGTGCAATCAACCCAGTGGAAGGATACTTTCCATGATGCCGTGTCCATTTGTCGTGGATATATTTCAGGAAACCAGGGTGAATTATTAGAATCTAAGAAGAAAAAATTGGTAAAACAAGAATTCGCCCAGATCATAAATCCTTCCTCAAATTGGTCCATCTATTATAAGAATAACTTCAGAGCAAGAAAAGTCCTTAATGTTCCCTAGGACTTAAAGTAGAATGGATGATCCCCTTTCCCTGAACACATCAGCCCCTGACAGTATGTGCAGTTATTCCATGGCTTCAGGGCCAAGGTACCACAAAATGCCACACCTGTAGCCTGGAACAAGAACAGTTCATATTCCTAAGAGATTCCTAGTTGGATCCTCCCTAGTACAAGTTTGCTTTGACTGTTAAGAATGTGTACGGTGGCCTTCATAACTATTTTTTCCTTCTGCTTCCCAGATGTTACTATTTAGCAAGGAATATTACCAGCTTGAAATATGCATTTCATGTATAAAATAAATATAAAACAATACATTTATTTATGAAGTTGGGACTCCAATACCGATTATTTTTAATCCACAAAAAATGTTAATAAATGCATTATTGCTTTTTAATTTATCCCTTACCTTACTTTTGTCGGCTTTAATAAATCGTCTAACTTTTCTGTATGTTCTGTGAAAGGAATGAAAGAATCTTTGTCATTCAACATTATTTTATTTTAATCAACATTGTAGAAAGAGAACTATTTTAGTCCAGGGTAGCCACAAATCAGGAGACTTGATTTTAACCATAATTTTATTTTTGTTCCTCTGGTTCGGAGATGTCAAACTCAAGGCCCGGGGGCCAGATTCTTCCCACAGGGTACTTAGATCTGACCCGTATGGCTGCCCTGGAAATAGCAAAGAACTGGTCCGTGGTACTCTGCCATCAAAAACAGAGCTTGGGAAGGCTGGTCCTCCCGAGTTCTGTTTTTGCTGGCAGAGGGTTGCAGGAGGCCATCACAGCTGAAACCAGAACTCAGGAGCCCGTTTTCACTGGCAGAGCACTTGGGCCATCACAGCCCCCCCCCAACATGAGTGACATCATGCTGGTCATGCCCACTCCAGCCCCCAAGGTCAAATACAACCCTGATGCTGCCCTCAATGAAATTGAGTTTGACACCCCTGCTCTGGTTGATAGATTGAAATCCATTTATGGAAAACCAGAAAATTTCTTTAATAAGTGATAATGATAAATATCTCATGTAGTGAGAAATGTGTTTGCCATCTAAGAATGGAAACATGCTTGATATCCTGATAGCACTAGGAATGCTTGATGGCATGATATTACTATGTTTTTGCCCAGCCTTTTATACTGCAATTACTTAGGGAATATACTTACTGCTGAATATCTCCTGTTGAAAGAGCACTGGCCAACCATTTGAGATCCAGAGGTTTGAAAGGGATTAGTACAAGATGTACATTAGGACGGAGATTCATCGCACTTTCTGGGTACATAAAATGGTGTGTGGTTCGTGTGCCAACATCTTCCTCAAAACCTGTAACCTGTGCAGTGTTCATTCTTGGAGAATATTTTTTAAAAAAACAATACAATCAATCTTATTCAAGATATCTAGATCACACACATGGAAAAAATTATTACTTAAACTTACTAAGTACAAAACCTGGATCTATGTCCAGCTTTTGTACTTAGTAAGTACAGATAAGGATCAGATCCAGATAAAGTTAGTAGATATCAACTACAACACGGATGACAAACTCATAGCATCATATTGCCATGACATGTATCACAACATTCTTCCCCTTCATGGAGCTGATGTGGGTGTGGTCTGCGCATGACACATCAGGCCCGCAGACCGCCAGTTTGATACCCCTGGCCTACATGATGTTCAACATGGATAATCTATTTCCTCATGCGGTTATCACTTTTTGAGAGAAAATTAAATAGGAAAGCGTATATTTTGTTTTAGAAGTACATAATATGGCCCATAATCTGCATGCAGCATGCCTTTGGTAGTATCAACAGAAGAGAGTTTAAGATTTGGGGTGGATTTTAAGGGGCAATTTTTAAACCTTAAAGTTTGTATAATGTTAAGGCGTTCATTTCATTAAATTAAATTTCATTTCGTTAAATTACCTTGTGGGACCTACTTTAGATCCAGGTGTGTATATTTTAGAATGTGACATGCTTGGCAAAACATATGCAGCTATCTATATAACAAGATATACACCACTACCCTTAGAAATTGAGATTTTCTAACCCCCAACTGGATGTAGATTGAGATCTCTATACCTGACCCACAGAGACCCATTGTCTTCCCTAAGGGAATAGAGCAAGGATGTCTAACTGGTGGCCCATGGGCCGGATGTATCACAGGTAGGCCACGCCCACCCCAGCCTCGCAAAGGGGAAAAATGTTGTGATACATCATGTGGCAGCAACGTGACGCCGCAAATTTGACACCTAAGCAATGGTGTCTTACAATAACCAGTTATAATATCTGTTTCATAGCAGCAACATATCAGATTCCTGATTGCAAACTTAGGATCATTTATCAGGATAAAAATGCTTTTAATATGGTAATGGTTATCAATGGTTTCATTGTCAATTTGTTTGTGGCCATCTGCTGGCAATAGAGAAAAATCACATCTTTTCTATATCCACAAATTTTTACTTTTTATTATTTATATGCCACCATCTCACCTAGAGGCAACTCTAGGAAGCTTACAAACAAGTAAAAAGCAACAAGATAAAACATTAAAATATTACAGTAATAAACATTAACATTAAAATTGACAAAGTTAACAAAGATGAGAAGAAGATTATTATTGCTATAATCTTTATTTCTAATCTAGAGGAGTAGGCGGTACAATACTTGGGTTTTAATTCAGATTCAAGATGCTTCAGAAAGTAAATGCAGTTTTTGTCTCTGACTCATTAATACAATGTCATCTGTTTCCTGGATGTGTGATCATGGAGAATACTGCTTTTGCTGCCACTGTTTTAACAAATCAGTGCTGAGTTCATAGCCCTGCATATTCAAAATACCACCTTTGAATCAAATCAAACATGGCATAAATATCCCAACTCCCTACCATTTTAGGGCAGTTACAGTAGTTAATGTAATAATAATAAAAAAGAAAGTAATAGGAAAATATCACTCCTGCGAGAGGTCTACACCAGCGGTGGGTTCCTACTGATTGACCAACCAGTTCATTTCACGCGCATGTGCCAGACGTGCATTGCGTGTGTGCGGGCAGTTTAGCAAAAAGTGAACTTCCGCATTGCAAACAGCTGAGGAACGGCAATTCAATCTGCCGCCACTGATCAGCTGGGCTTCAGAAGCAGCAATAAAGGTCAGCATAACCTGGGGACGGGCGGGCAGAACACTTTCACGCAAACAGAGAACTGGTTTGCTCTCAGCTTGCAGTCAGAATTACCGGTTCTGCCAAGCTGCTCTGAACCAGTAGGAACCCACCATTGGTCTACACCAATCTGCTGTGTCATTTGAATCTAAGTTGAGGGCTGCAGGTCTCTCTCTCATTCTTTGTCTATATGCTCTCTCTTAGCTGCTTACCTCATCACAAACTTGTGAGAATCTATCTTCTTTCCATATTTAGAGCCCCTCAGCCTTCCTGAGTTTCCCACCACAGCACAGGTTCCACAATGAACAATATCCTGAGTTTTAGCAGTGGGTGATTGAAGGAGGTCAAACAGATATTTTACCATCTTCTGAATTTGGCTGCCATCTTTTGATCTTTGTAGCTTCTGAGGGAATAAAATAAAGCATTAGAAGCTTGGTGGAGGGACTTCTAATAAAGCCTGCCCAAGAAAATGTTTTATTTTGGATAACATATAAAATCTTTTGGATACCTCTGAACTACACTGGTTAATATTGGTTTTAAAAGTGAGAACTATATAGGGGTGAGTTCCGGCTGCTGCTACTGCTGCTTCACTCAGGGACATGCCATGTGCATGCGCTTCACACATGCATGCTTGATACGAGCTACACGGACATGTGTAGTACTAAAAAAATACGCAGAAGCATTTTTGAACTGCTAGGTTGGCAAAAGCTGGGACAAGTAACGGGAGCTCACTCTGTTACACGGTGCTGGGGACTTAAACTGCCGAATTGCCAACCTTCTGATCTACAAGCTCAACGTTTTAGCCACTGACCCATCGGATCCCTTCCAAGGGAAGAGTTGCATTAAGCAATTCAAAATACTGAGTCAATTTATAAGATATTGTAGAAACAAATTCTTAATCATTTCTCAGTGCAATACTGATCTTTTCCTACTAAATGGATTTATCCTTTCTTAATCAGGATTGGTTAATTTGGGGTTATTCATAAAATCGTAATGTCTAATGACACAGAAATAGAGAAATATTAAATACAGGGAAAGTAACATTTCAGTAACATATCTAGTTAATTTCTACTAAATATTCATTAGATAAAATCAAAATGAATTTTTAATGTAGCTTACCACACATCAAACACCAAGTATAGTCCTAAACAGAAAAAAAAATGTTCTGTACCTTACTTACATTATAAGACATAAGAGATGAAGAGTTAATAGAAACCAAAGGACAGCTTGAAGATTTCCAAACTGGCTGACTCTGATTATGTACATTATGGAGAGGGAGACTGTGTGCCCCCCTACAAATTGTTCAACCCTAACGCCCATATTCCTGCACATTTCATGTTATGTTATGAAATTCAGATTGTAACAACATTTAGGTACATTGCTGACTGAATGGGCAATGAATGCTTTCTCTATAGTTAGGAAGCAAATCTACCTTTCTTCATCGTGCCAAAAGATAATGCAATCTACATCTTCAAAAAGAAGAAAGGAAGAGAAGCCAGGTTTTAAACAAGTACAGGAAACAATCAAGCAAAAAGTTGTGTGAAATGTTTTACATACAGTATATAAAGATTACGAATGTTCACTGTTTATTGAACTTCAGTGCTTTTACTATGCTCAGTCTTAGTTAAAATGAATAAGATAAAATGCTAAAATAAGCCTCTGTCATTTATTTTCCACTGAAAGACAAATCTGGACATGTACTACACACACAACCAACACTTCACTTAGTAGAGAGAATAATATTTTTTTCCAATTCTTTTCTCTAAATGGTTATTGTTGTTTAGCTTAGTAACATGATGCAGTACTCACCAGCCACCACTGAAGAACTTCTGGTGGAATATCAGAGTTTTCAAGAGTCAGTAGGCAGTTTACCGAGGCATCAAAGTGATCACAAAACCAATCCCAACTGCTTAGGCCAATACATTTGTTATGGTAACACATTTCTTCTTCCATTAATGAATTTTGTTGCAGCCACTCATCAAGACTTTTGGACACAGATGAAACAGAAATATACATCTTCCAGATGGAAAGTGCAAAGCACAGTGCCAGAATTATCCACAGCTGCTTTTTACACATCATTGTTCACTCCATCAGTTCAGTTTAAATTCCTAGTTTAGACATCTTTGACAGAAAAAAATCATCACGCTGGGTGATATAATTGCAACTAAATCCTTTATTCGGGTATTATTAGATTGTTTTCAAAGTAGACAAAGTCTCACTATACTGGATGTCTTGCTATTCAGAACTTCAAGACCAAGAAAAACCAAACTAGATTGTAGCATTCTGCTGGTAGATACTTATAGTGAGACGCCATATCTTCAGAATGCTGAAACACACAAGCTAGAAAAATATAAACAGAAAAGGCAAATGCTAAAATGGTATGTCAATATTATCCATAGATCTCAATGGGCAATACTATGTGTCATGATAGGATATAATTTGTTGATATTAATAAACAGATTTAAAAGTCTAATGATTCTATGTTTCAGTAACCCAAAGCTTTTTAAAGTACAAATTCACAGTGTGTTAATTTTTGCCAGAATGTAATGCAATCAGCTTGTATTTTCTGTATATCTCATCCAGGTATTTTTTTTAATCTATTAGAGGATATAGCCATTTTTTGCAGTGAAACAATCTTCATGGTAAGCATTCCTAAATGTGATTTAAGCATACAGTGCTTTATTAGGGGGCTTGACTCATAAGACAGTAACTGCACTGAAACATGAATTTTGATGGTGTGTAGGAATTGTGTAATAAATACACAATATTCAAGTCAATTATAAATTTCCCAAAACTATTGCAAATATATAACTTTTGAACAGATATCCCAGAATTTTGTAGCATTTCCAGGGAATGGGAAAGACGAAAGAAATTTCAAAATCCTGTATTTACATTACTGAAAAGACAATCTTTGAACTTTGGTGACTTTTCTGCTTAGGGAGTTACAGTTATAGCGGATGAAGAAGAGTAGAACAGGAACAATTATGTTTGTATTGTTTCTCACAACACATTTTAGCTTAGGTCCTGATAATATCAAACTGAAGAATAAGAAAGACTTTGTTATGGAACACTTTATTTATGTGGGGCTCTAGGAAGTTAGATAACCACCTACCAAGATAACTGGGATTGCATAAGCCATCACTGACATACATCCAACCTTATGGACAGAAATGGAAGAATTGCAGCAGCTGCTTTCAATAAGCAGAAACAGGCAGCATTTACTTTTGTACAGGTGCATAGCAAACAATGTGACATGTAAAAATTGTCTTAGAAAAAGAATTGAACATTTGTATAGCCTGTCTTACCCATCTGCGAACATAAAGATTCAGGCTAGTTCTGCAGAGAAATCCTCTAATCTCAGGCTTTCCCAAATTCTACTATCAAGAGGACAAATCCTTAAATTATACTAATTACTACATCAGGTAATTATCTTACATGATGCTGTCTTTCCCAATGGAAGTGATTGTTATCATATATTAAGCCTGATCCCAATGTCACAAATACTCAAGATAATTGTGATTTCTTTCAGATTTATCCAAAAAAGTGCATAAGTGCACCAGCAGGCCTAATGTCCCTGTCCCTATTTATTTGTGCCCATTTCCTGTGTTCTTATTCATGTTCATTCTTATTTCTTATTCCTGTTATCCTGTAAATGAGTGAAAAACTAAATAAATAAATAAAAACACAGTGCACAAGCTGTAAATGTAAGCATCTCCAACCCTACCTTCAGCAATTATTTTCCAGACATGCTAGAATAAACAATAAATTATTATTGATAATTACGAATAAAAAAGAAATCCTCTGACTCCATGCAGATACAGTTTATACTTTCTTAACACATCTGGATAGCACCATATCTACGGGATTAAAATGGGCTTTATTTTTGGTAACACTCATATTTGGGTATTATTGTTAAGTATTGTTAAGTAAAAATGAACACCTGTAATAATATACATAGGTTTCAGTTGTAGTAGGTATATAATTGTTACATGTAATAAGAGAATTAATGTTTAGCTTCCCAAAGCATCAACCATTCCGAATATCCACAATCTGATTAAATTATACCAAAGACTGGTGGATAATTATATCTGGCTTCAATCTTTTCTCAATCAGTTAAATACAAAGATGAAAGTCCATTTCATGGGTGTATGTTTATATTAGAACCAACCAGGAAACCTTGTTAGAAGTGGAAGGCTCTTAACACTGAAAATAATATACGTAGTTTGAAAGAAAAAATACAAATAAAGCAGCTAACAGCTAAATCAGTATGAAGAATTTTTCAATTCGGTGATAATCTCATTTCACACTCTGGCATTTTTGTAAACTTTTCCGCACCCCATTTTAATACATTTGAAACTGTTATATCCAAATTGGAGTGTAACCAAGGCAGTGAAGGTAAAACAAGCTAACTCTTTCTATTTAATCTCACAAGCTACAACATAACAAATTTTCTCTTCTAACTCCAATTCTATAATAGTTTCCCTCTTTTCTTTTGGCCAGGTGCTAGACACTTAATATATATCCCTCCCTTGTGCTTAAACCTGCTCCCAACTCTGGGAGTGAAGAGTTTGAAGGGCTATAACATTTGCCCAAGAAAAGTGTTTTCTTTGTCAGTCACATCCATAAATTACTTACTTTCCCATCCTCAGATGTATTGTGATGCTCTTGGGGGTGAATCTCCAGTGCTGTTAGTAAAGGATTGTTTTAATAAATCCTTATTAATTATAAGACTGCTTACAATTTTCCTCACAGCAGCATAGCCAGCAACAAAGTCTTTCATCATTTATTCAATAAAATTATTAATTGACTGATTTACTTATATGCTACTGATTCCCACAGGCTCTAGGCAAGTCACAATACAAATATATAATCACTACCCTAGAAACCCCCAAATACATTTAAGGGTGGGAGGGAATTTAAAAACTAAACATCAAAAAAACATGCATTTGCAACCTCACCTTCAAATCATGGGTTACTTTCTTTCTGTGCAAGACTGAACCTCCAAAGTTTTCCTGAAGCCTAGGAGACATGATTGAATTTCTACTAGGAGGAAGCTATAAAGAGTGAGGACAGCTAGTGAAAATGTATGCTTCCAGGGCTCCATCAAGTGATTAGAAATGGGATCTGGAAGTGGTTGACCCTATTTGATCTGATTGGACAGGCAGATGAATACAGGAGAAAGTGGTCCCTAAATAAACAGCCATTCATGGTCTTAAACATGACAATCAACGCCTTGAATCATATCAGAACCCAACTGATAACCAGTTTCCAAAGCAGTGGGTTACGCTGCTTGGGACTTTTCATTCTGCAACCACTGTAATTTCCTCATGTTCCTCAAGGCAGGTCCATGTAGCTTGCATTGCACATGGGAAATGATTAGGGCATGGGTCCAGGAAGGGTAACAATTAGTGTACAAGATGTTACTATCTAAAATCCCTCCTGGCTACTGTTGCTATCTGCATTTCAAGCAAGGTCTGGGAGTCTAGGAGACCTCCCAAATTGCAAACTAACTATGAAGGGGGAACTGTAAGTGTTCAATTTCTGGGATGGAATTTCTCAGAAATTGTTAGGCTCCCAAATTCCCCAATCACCTCATCTTGGAAAGATTCAATTCCTTGACTTGGGATGTCACTCCAGACAGCATTCACTCTTCCTTATTAATGACATAGGATTCAGATGTTTTTAGTGGGGGAAAAGTTTACTAAGAGAAAACAATACGTAACATTTAAAGAGAAAGAGAATTAATACAGGTAACCCTTAACTTACAACAGTTCATTTAGTGACCGTTCAAAGTTACAATGGCATTGAAAAAGTGACATATGTCCATGTTTCACACTTATGACCATTGCAGCATCCCTGTGGTTGTGTGAATTACTTTCAGATGCTTGACAATTTCATATTTACGATGGTTGCAGGGTCCCGTGCTCACGTGATCACCTTTTGTGACTCTCTGACAAGCAAAGTCAATGGGAAAACCAGATTCATTTAACAAAGGTGTTACTAATATAACAATTCCAGTGATTCATTTAATAAAAGTGGCAAGTCGTAAAATGGAGCGAAACTCACTACAAATTTCACACCTAGCAACATAAATTTGGAGTTCAATTGTGGTTGTAAGTCGAGGACTACCTATATAGAGTTCTAGACAATACAGTAAGAAAATAAAAAGAATAAGTGAAATAAGGAAGGGTAACCAAGAAAAGATATTTTCAGAAATTCGAGATACATATTTACCTGGGACTCAACTCTACTGAATTCTGTGAGATTTACAGTTGAGAATAAGTACAGAAGTGGGTTGTTGTTGTTGTTGTTGTTGTTGTTGTTGTTTATGATGTTATCCATTCAGCCATGTCCAATTTGTGGCAATTCTATGGGCCAGGTGGGCTATCCATGTCATGTAAATCTTGCACTACTTCTTTGAATTATTCTATGCTCTGGCTGGTGTCACCTTTGATAGTCAGTAACGACTTATAAATACACAAAATGAAAGAGGAAGAAAAAGCACATGGAAAAAGTGAAGCAAATACCAAGAAAGGCACACATTGTACGAGGAAGAGAAGGAAAGAACAAGAGATGGCAAGGTCTGCATTTCTGGCAATGGCTCATGTTGTTTGTGTAAACAGAAGAAAATCTGGCATCTGGCAAGTGGGACACCTGGGTTGGGCAGGCAGGAGTGGCTATAGAGATTTTAATAATTAGTTATTTCAACATTCTTATTTACTGGTTGGATTTGACATAGTAAAGTAAATCATAATCATTGCTTTACTACCGTGCTTCCCTGAAATAAGCGCTTGGCCTTATTGTTGGGGAGATCTTATTATTTTTGAGGTGCAGGAGGTGACAAGCATGGTCACCTTATGGCTGCTGCTATGTTGCAATATTTTAGGGGAGGGCTTATTTTCAGGGGAGAAACAGGGCAATAAATCAGTTTCTTCACTAAAGCATTAAATCATGGTTTACCAAGCAACTGAACAGGCTACACAGCATACTAAACCAAAACCATAAATAAACAAAGGGGGGAGAAATCAATGTCTTGTTAACCTGCAACAATGTGTATTTGTCTTCAGGTGGCATTACTATTCTGTGCTCATACATGTTAAGTGCAATGTCTTTCCATGTTGACAAGTCAAATTATTCTTTGTACCAACAACAGTTTTAACCAATATCAGAAATGCAAGACTCAACTTGAGGTTCACCCCAGGCTTTGAATGGCACATCAAAGTTTACCCACTGAAAGTGGGTGGAGACATTAGAAGAACTTCAAAGACTGAAAAGAATGCCTCAACATCTGCAAGACTGAACGTAGCAATTGCCCCTTAGCTCCCTCAATTCTTAAAAATGCAAAAGGACCACTGAAATTTGGACCCGCATATTTTGGGAAAGCTGTGGAGTCATCAAGGGATGTTGGTGGGTAGACATATTTTCTTGCTTTCATTTCAGTTTTGGTCACCTAAACTGAGATATAAATTACTCAGCTAACATTCAAAGACTTCCGGTAGAGGTTTTTTTAGCACAAGTAGGCAAATCAATAGGAAATGCAACTAGCTACAGACAAACTGATGAATAATGGGCGATACTTTAGGGTAGGAGTTGTTTGTATGTGGACCTAAACCTTTTACTTAAGAACATAAGATTTCTTTTCATCCCCCCACTAACGTATTCAGTTAACAGTCTCCTCTCCTCATCTCCTTTCCCTTCCTTTCCTGTCAATTAGACAATTCATGTTACACCCAGCCCCCCTCCCTTTCCCCCCCCTCCTACTGGGAAGAGAAGAGGAAGTAGATAGTTGAATCAGCCTGTCTGTAGACTGGATTGAGTGTGATAGAGACAGTGGCATCTGCAGGAAATGTTCAAAAAAAGTTAAGATGGTAGCCATAATGTTGCCATAAAAGCACCCCCAGAGACACAGAATAACTGGTATATTTTGATGGGAATCAGTTACTGGGATAGCTAACATCCCTCATCTTACACTTGGCTAGTTATATTTATTTTAATCAGCTGTTATTTAATATTAGTGGGCAATTATCCAGGTCCTGTTCTCTTTGACATTGCCCATACAGTTGCTGTGAAAAGAATTAACAATAAATATTTCACATAAACACACACTTAGATGCAGACAAATGTATTATGCGTGGAGTTTTCAAGAATTGGTTGCATCTGGAATATGTAATCCTAGAGTGCAAAACGACTCTTCCTTTGGTGAGGGAATATAATACAGCTATAATGACTGACTTAACTCTCATTTCTTAGTATCAACAGAGATGTGTTTTAAGATGAAAGAAAGCCAAACATTTGCAGTCATAAAAAGATCCTGTATTGCACTGCAGTTAGATCCTGTATTGCACTGTGAAACACACAACTTAGGTAAATCCTAGATTTATACAAGCCCAGGAAAACAACCTGCGAATGTATGAGTTCTAGCATATTACAATACGTCTCTAAGGGACAGGGGTGAATTTCAGCAGGTTCTGACAGGTTCTGGAGAGCTGGTAGTGGAAATTTTGAATAGTTTGGAGAACCGGCATATACCACCTCTGGCTGACCTCAGAGTGGGGTGGAAATGGAGATTTTGTAATATCCTTCCCCCAGGAGTGGGGAGCGAATGGAGATTTTGCAATATCCTTCCCCTGCCACACCCACCAAGCAATGCCCACAAAACCGATAGTAAAAAATTGAATTTCACCACTGCTAAGGGGTAATGCTTTTGTTATTTTCCATTACATTTAACAATGTTACATCTGACACCGAAAGAATGAATCAATTTATTATTGTATAACATTTTGTGGATTATAGAATGCTTTGTCAGATAATACAATATAATCCCCATGAAGTGGAATAAATTAAATCTTTTGCCAAAAGTTATGTTAGATTGTATAGTGTTATAAATCTATTTATTCATTAACATAAATTAATAGTAGAACAGCAAAATGCTTTCACAAATCAAGTCTTTTTTTAAAAAAAATCTTGCTATCACTTCTATTGCCCCTTGGGGTTTGTATATTTATAATGCCTTTTGCTAAAAGAAAGAACAATTCTAGTTAACATTACTACAGGCAGCTTACAAGGCAAATTAAATTCATGTTCTTCCTTTTGCTTGAATGTTCTGTAATGCATTTACAAAGCCTATTAATAGTAATGTACATTTAAAAAGCAATTTTCCAGTTTTTCTTTAGCATGAAAGAGAACACAAAAGTCTAAATAAGCACTTAACAGGGGGGAAAGCGAGGAGTCATAATCCCATACTTTCAATAGTCTGGTAAAATCAATTGATAGCAGAACTATTCCAGAAGATTTTTTAGGAAAAACTCAAAACTTACATAGATGCACATTACATCTTACTAATTCGTATGCATCCTGTTAATGAGACAAATGGAAAAAAGGTATGCAATATACTCACTTGTGTTGCAAGCTGCATTTCCTACATGGAGACCTCATGCCAACAAATAGTACTTTTGTTTCTATAAATGTTTTGACCCTTTCTTGTTTGTTCTCCTTTTTTTAATAAAAGATCTTAATCTTCTCCAGTCATAGGCTACAATTTACAGATTCTGGTATTTTAGCTAGAGGAGAAAATTTGCAAAAATAAAGAAATAAAGTTTCAGCAGTCTAACCCCGACCATATTAGGAAGAGAATGCACATTTTCAAAACGGAAAAACAAAACAAAACAGATCGGGTTTAAGCAATTAAAAAGGAAACGTGTTTGAACCATATTGTATTAGAAGTGGTTTCCTGTAACTGTTTGCAGATGTGACGCAACCCCTGAGTGCTCTGTGAGTAACTTGTTGGTTGACCATGACATATTTTGTTATTAATTTGGCAGTTGTATTTCTTTTGCGTTTGAGGCCATAAAATTTGGCTACAGCATGAAGTATCTGCTCATAATGTTGTTTTATACTACATTCTTAAGGGACATCATTCATTGAAGTTTAGTAATCAGAGTTAGATTTTTTACCATTTTTGATCTTTTCTTGAAATGCTATGCTTTACTAGGTGACTTTTCAGGCCATTTCATAATTTCTGGTATAAGGGGCTTTCTATCAGTCAAGACAGCAAAAAACTATACCCACAATACTGTCTCTATTGCCAGATCCTGCATTGATTCTGAGTTTCTGATGAATAATACCTTGATTTTGTGTGTGCAGTATATGGTAGCCAAACTGATTGGTTGAGTCCTTCAGCTTTCTTGCTCTCCCTCTTCAGCACATCATTAACAGGTGAGAAAAACATTATAACAGTTCAAAATGATCATTATAGAATTATAACAATCAACATATATTCCTCCTAAACTATAATATTATAAAAACTAAAGTGTAGATTGCAAATAAAAATAATAAGTCAAATAAATTAATGGTATGAGTTGTTTTTTTTAAACTAATCTGGTTTATGCCCAAGCCAGTCACTGTATCTGTCCATACATGTCAGCAAACCATTTTTATTTCTATCATGTACATCAGTGGTGGGTTCCTCTCCCCGTTGCCACTGGTATAGTGCTCACGGGGCTGTGTGCCCTTTCGTGCAGACACGCTGCGCACGCATGCGCACTTCACCGCTCCTATAACACCCAGCTGCATGTCGGAGCTCATGCAGGCACCACACACTGTGTACGTGTGCACAATTGGTCGGTTGCTTTAAAAACCGGTATAGAACGTGGGTGGGTGAGCCAAACAAGCCACCATACCGGTATGTTGTCAGCTGCTCCCCGCTACTGCCGGTACAGCTGTATTGGGCTGTACTGGCCAGAATCCACCACTGATGTACACATACCACTTCATAAGCTGCCTTCTGTTCATAAAATCCCCACTTCTCTTTTTTTGAGGAACTAAATTGCTCCATCCAATCATAATTTTCTTGTTCTTCCGCTTAACCTATATTCACTCTTCCTTTGTTGTTTGCTGTTTTATTTGTTTTGCAGTTGGATCCTAATTTATTTTCTCTATATGACTAAACTATCTGCTTACTCCCATTTATATTCAATCTGTATTCATTCAACACCCATTAATTCTTTTTTTTAAACACATACTCTTTTTAAGTATTGAATATACAAGTTCATCAACTTGGCCTAATTTTGCTCTAATTCACACATCCAGTCTTTTATATACATAGGTTAAATTTCATGTTTATTTATTTTGAAAGTAAACAATTATAATGAAAAGCTCTTAATGAATATTACTGCATCATGAATGCCTATGTGATTCAGTCACTTTTGAGCTACCACAATACTTTTGCTGTATTCCTGGATACAGTAATCCAAAGGCTTCTAAACAAACTGCTCCAAATGCCATCAATTCAAAAACATTGCACAGTTATTTCATCACCCATGCTCCCTTAAAGGTGCATTTCTGTGTTAAGAATGTAATATTTTAAAAACGTTTATTGATACATGATTCTAAGTTACTGTACACTGTTTTCTGTAAATGTGGCTCATGTAACATTCCATGGAATACATTCAAGATTTATGGCATTCAGACGTTACATCTCCCAATAATGCTAAAGATTGAATTTGAGCAAATCTGTAGGATTAAGAATTCCTTTAACTTTCTATAACAATGACAAATAGATCTGCCAAATCTTTGCTGCCATTTAGTGGCCATCTACATGTTTGCAGTCCTGATTTGGTAGCCCTAATGTGGTTTATAGCTAATAAAGTCTGTTTGCCATATGAATACATATTAATAATTCTTCAAGCACGTTTCACAATATAGAGTTCGGGATTCCGTATGCTTGCTTTCCCAAGGTATATATATTATTTCAGCATTTGCAAAAGACACAAAGATTTCACTCATTTTTTAAAAGACAAGTGAACTTTTTGCCAAAAGAAGAAAAGTCTTAACCAATAACTTATGGATTTATATACTAGAAACAGCTACAGAGGGGGAAAAGTAAGGGGTCAATTATTTGATAGAAAGACGGACAGAAATCAAAGTTCTGTTTTTTTAATTTTTTTCTTATTTTATTATTTTTTCTTATTCCTTTTCTTTTTTATACTTTTATTGTAATGTAAAACTTCAATTAAAATGTTAAAAAGGATTAGCATTCTGGTTTTTACATTTCAGTTTTATTAAATTTCAATAACATTAAAATTACACAGTGGTTTGTGTTTTCATGTTGCTGTTTAGAATTAGCATTTCTGTTTGCTTCACATTCAGAATCACTTGTACTAGTACTCTAATATATTTATATACATGAAGGTAGCAGTGGTGGTTCCTACTGGTTCGGATTGGTTCGGCTGAACCAGTAGTGGATTGGCAGCCTGGGTCGCTGGAAACGGCAGCGACCCAGGCTGCCAATCCATTACTGGTTCAGCCGAACCAGTAAGAACCCAGGCCTGCCACGTACCCAAACCAGTTCCTTGGGCGGCACCTATGGCACCATCTTGTTTTTCAGTTCTGCGCATGCACAGTATAATTTTAATTGCACTGCGCATGCGCATGTAGCGCGCACATGAGCGAACCGGCAGTAGTACCTGCCAGACCCCACCCCTTGAAGGTAGAAATCTAGGTTCTATAAACAATCATGTTAAGGTTATTTCTCTTTTTCTATGTCAACATATGGCCACTTCCAAATTCCACTTTTGAGAACATTTCTTTTTTATACTGGAAACAACACAGCAAAGATATTCATGAATAAACCAAGGCCAAAGCAGGGTGGAATTCAAAAAACATTTGTATGGGGGAGGATGATGAATAAAAATAGGCTCCTTCTATTCTATTCTATTAACAACAATTTATGATTTAGTAAATTACTATTAATATAAAGGAAGACAGAGACCATTTTTGAGAATGAATTTGAATGAAAAATTTAAAAAATCAAAGAGATGAAATAAATAATATATAGTCCTGCCATTTTCCATGTCAACATTTTCTAATCCTCTTATCAGTGAAGTTGACATGGCTAAGAGATATGATTATGAATGATTATATTCAATTAAGAAAGAAGGATCCAAATTGCTATTGAAGGTGGAATATCACATTCTTAGTAAACAGAAGCTCTATAATATAAACCACAAATAAGACATTTGGGATACCATATTTATATATATATTTATTTAATAACCTAATAACAAATATATTAATTCAGCATTAATAGCATCATTTTGCATTATTAGAAACATATATGGAGATTTAAAAGAACTATCCTTTTAAACTTAGGGAAAATGAAATTTCAACACATTATTTTTTTCTAAGATTTTATTATGAATAGTAGGAGAAGAATGCATCTAACTGGAAAATTTGAAAGTCTCTGAATGTGTATGCATTATTTTCTTTCCATAATAAACAATGTTTTCAAGAAAGGACTGGATGGGTTTGCAGAAACTGAAATATATTTTTTGATTTTTATTTCCCACATTCTTCTTCATCCCTCAGTAGGAGTCCTTAGGAATGCATACATTGCACATTAGATTTATAGAAAATTCAGAAACAACATGATTGTTTTACTTTAAAAACTATCAAAAGCAATTCCTAAGACATTGTCCCAAAGGTGCTTTTTCAAAAGGCAACAGGACTTCGTTTTTTCTCGAAGACATTTCACTTCTCAAATGTCTTCAAGGAAAAGCAAGGTCCAGTTGCCTTTTGACAAAGCACCTTTGGGGACAACCATGACCTGGATGACTGAAAATCTCCATAGACATCCTAAAGAATTATTTCTGAGAATGTTTTCCCTCATGTTTCATTAATACAGGGAAGAGAAGTATAAAGAAACACTATACATTTGCATTTTTTTCTTATGTGTTTCTGACATTTAGAAATAAGCAATAGCCACAGGCATTATCTTCTTATGACATGTTTGATTCATTTCTTCTCTTTCTTTATCTCTTATTATTGTGAATTATATTAATATGTACACTGGTAAATTTTGGACAGTGAAATATTTTTGCTTAAATCATTCTTTAGCTTAACAGCTGGATGATAGTGGCGTTTGAAAGGTACCCACGTACTGCTTGCATTCATGCACAAACAGTGACAGCAAGAAATTGCACCATTAACACATGTATGTTTGATGAACATCATCAAACATCTCTTGCAGTTCTGGCATCATTTTTTTTAAAAATTCAATGGAATTCTTGCCAATGACTTGAGGAGGAGATGTTAGTTCTCTATATCAGTGGTCTCCAAGCTTGGCAACTTTAAGACTTGTGGACTTCAACTCCAAGAATTCCTCAGCCAGCTCTGGGAGTTGAAGTCCACAGGTCTTAAAGTTGCCAAGGTTGGAGACCACTGCTCTATATGACATTTCAATACCAATGATTTTAACGCCAGTAAGTGTTTCTTTACAACTATTGATTGTGCTTTGAGAGGGCAGGAGGCCCTATTACAGTAGAGTGAATTGTACTTTGAGTGAATTAGATGTATTCTTATTCAGGTAGTATATAAACAAATGACACTGGGAAGACACCTTTTCTGTGAGGGCATCCTTCGATCGTGCCATGCTGAAAAAATAAAACAAAAGGAAAGACTTTTAACAGAGAGGATGAACAGTGCACAATAATTAGAAACTCCTTAAGAAGATGTACATGCTTATCAGTATTTCTGATCCCATCATTTTCCACATATTGGAAGAGGGGTGCATTAGGTGGGATGAGTCTGTACCTAACCTTTAAGAACACTTTTAATACTTATCTTGAACTCCATTGTACCTTTTCTTTTCTAGCAGGCCAAGAATTTTGAATAATGACAGGCAACTAAATATATTTACCATTTTTATTTTCTCACAATGTTCCCAATATATCATTATTCTAAGGCATAACTGAGAAGTAATACAAAGCTTGAAAAGTTAGATGCCATCTACAAATAGATTCTAAATACTCAGAATATTCCAGTGCCTGCTGGTGCTTGATATACACCTGCCATGCTATCCATTGCCAAAAACAGACCCAATGACTTAGTAGGAAAACTCTTATAGGTTCCTTCATAGAATCTTTGCCACAAACCTGAAGTTGGTCTTTTGGTTGTGTTCTGTGCCCAGTAAGGAATTCCCGGTAATAATCATAGAGAATCAAATGACAACTTACCCACCAGTTGGAGTCCTCTTTTCCTTCTACTATAATGATTTCTCCAGCTGTGAAAGTGAGTTCATCTTCATGATCAGCCTCACAATCATAGAGGGCTCTGACACGATGAAGACAGGATGTATTCTGCCATAAGCAAACAGTATTAAGCTTAAGAGTAGGGATACAGAACTGCAAATCATACAAATATAAGGCAAATAAAAAGAAGAAATGTTCAGAACAGGAGGTATCTCTGGAGTTTTAAAGATAATTTATATATTTGTGCACGTCTCCCGTGCATCCATATAGCCAAGCTGACTGGAGTCAGTTTATGAAATGAAATCTCAATCATATTGTGAAGAAGACCTAAATATGTAAGATGAGACCGTCACACAATGAATTTCCTAATTGCTAAATGTTTCAGTGCGCATAATAATCTTACACTGTGGCATTTCTATTTTTTTATTGAAATATTGAATAACCAGCAGTTATTTGCCCCCAAAACCTGAATATGGATTCACCAGTGATGTGCGGTGAGGTTTATATCTGGTGAGGCTCAGCTGGGCATCCTTTTGCGAAGCAGCTCAGCAGGGCAGCGGTCGGCCTCGGCGGGGGGGGGGGGATTTGCATCGCGGGAGCAGCCAAGCGCCCGGGTCTGCAGCAAAGGTGCTTGGCGACTCTCGCAATGCAAAGTGCCCCGCAGCCTCCGATGCTGCCGCCCGCCCGCTGCCCCGGCCTGCTTCTCCAGGCTCCGCCGCTGGACGTCCCGGATTGTCTCTGGGGGAAGGCTGGGTGAGAAGCGGAGCGAAGCTTCTCCGCGGCCTCCCGGCGCTGCGCAGAGGCTCTTGCAGGAGTGCTTGCCAGCGGCCGGCGGTCTTGCAGCCGGGGCCGCTCCGGGCCGCCGGCTGCTGGCACGCACTCCTGCGAGAGCCTCTGCGTAGTGTCGGGAAGCCGCGGAGAAGCTTCGCTCCGCTTCTCACCCAGCCTTCCCCCAGAGGCGATCCGGGACTTCCAGCGGCGGAGCCTGGAGAAGCAGGCCGGGGCGGCGGGTCACTTTGCGTCGCGGGAGCTGCCAAGCACCCAGGTCTGCAGCAAAGAGCCAGCCTCCTCCTTCTCGTCCACTCCTCTCTTCTCTGAAGCACGCTCCGCCCAACGTAAGCGTGCTCAAGAACACGTGATTCGCTGTTTGCAGATCAGGAGGCGGGAGAATTAGTGCCTCTTTTCCATCTGAACTTCTTTGCCTTTTAACTCTTTCTTAACTTTTAGAAGGCAAAAAATTCCTCATGGAAAGGAGGCCCCGAGTTCTCTCTCCTCCTGCTTTGGTTAACACTAAGCAGACACCAAGCCACTGTGACCTGGAATCTGGTAGCAACTATCTTGGCTTTAATTATTTTTTAAAAAAAATTTAAATTTCTTTCTTTTTCCTGAGGAGACTGGTGAGGCTTCGCCTCCCTTGCCTCTAGTGACTGCACGTCCCTGGGATTCACATATATTCAGACAGTATCTAGGAGGTTTTATTTCAGAAGAAGAAAGTTACCTTAGCCCATAAATGGGTACTCTACACAAAAATAACCTCAGGATATTAAGTTTAAGAACCTACCATGAATCCCCTTTTGGGCAGTGGTGGAGGGATGTCATCTGATGATTCAGAAGACCGAGAAGAAGCCCAGTGATTCTCTCTTGAGTTTTGGTTTAGCTCAGAAGGAACATTCATTCCTTCTGAGGCAGCTGCAATGTAAAAAGATATGTTATTTTCATATCATTTTTGGATGATCTGAGTGATTATGCAGGAATGCATGTTGGGGTGTTTAATGGCGTGTAACTATTTGTATCCTATATGCTTCCATTATAAGACACATAGTGAATCACTTCTGAAATAGTGGATTTTTCTGAAAGGAGAAATGAAAACATTATCCACTTCTGAGTTATAGAACCAGTATTGCTGATTGAACACCTTGATGCTCTTAACAGTTGCCATATCATTGCTGAGTATAAAGAAGTATAAAGATATTGTTTCCTAACCACAAAAATAATAACTTTCATTCTTCATTGGTCAGATTCCTGCTTGTGTTCAGTTCTAGGCATATTTAAATAAAGATTGAGAGAAACTGGAGCAAGTTCAAAGAAAGGGAGAGGGGGGAGAAGAGAGGGGGGGAGAGTGAGTGAGTGAGTGAATGAGTGTGTGTGTGTGTGAGAGAGAGAATGAATGTCAGGATGAGTTTGAATGAGGCCCAGAAATGGACACTTGAAGCCTGACAGAGTGTAAGATTGATTTTTTAGTTATCTAAAATCTACCATTTTATGGTAGGCTTATTTGTCACAATGTGATCAACCTAATGCCAGTATCTTCAGGATAATGTATACTGTAATATAAAGCTATAATTTTACATTTTCTGGAAGGGTCAGATCCCAAAGTCTCCAAAGTTTACTATTTGTACCCCCGCCCCTAAAAAACCCTGATACGTTTTATGAAGAGATGACATTATTCTAGAAAAGTTTGAGACCATAAATCAATCCTAGTTGAAAATCAGTTTTGATGGCCTAAAATTGGGGAACTGGCAGGAGAACTAATCCTGAGGAAGATGGGATGGAAACCAGTCTCACGAACCTCAAATAACTACAAGCTATTTAGGATCCTGGCACAGATGGAATGTAACAAAATTCAACTGGAGAAAGCAAGGACCTCAAGAGATATTAGTGATAGTTTTGATTTTATTGTTCCTAAAATTATTAGTTTTAAAGGTGAGAATGACATCACACAAGAAAGCAAAAGTGTTGATTATGACTAAAGAGAAGTCAGATTTGAAGTGCAAAATGTGTTTTGGAAGGAATATGTAGCATCTGTCAAAATACTTAAAAGCAGTTGGGAATAACTTAATATGGCAGTAACCACTTTATCCCATGAAAAAAAAGTTCTTTGATCTGTTCCACCTGTAACTATTCAATTTCCAAATCAGAGATTTTGATCATAATTAGCTATCAAAAATACTTTATAACATTATTATTATTTTAGGATACACTGTGAAGTAGATGACTTTCTGGGTTTAAATAATGTGATGAATATTTCTGAAGTTGGATGGGCAAACTTTTCCCTATTAATTTCTACATGCTATCCATGCAAAGTTTATAGCACTCATATAATTGCACTTTCTGTAGCACTACTTTTCATAATGATAAATTTTGATAAAGTATTTTTCGCAATCTTCTTCCCCCGCCCAACTATTGAAGGCAGTTATGTAGGGTGACTTTCTTCACAACTGAAATGCCTCCCTGAAGAAAGAGATACCGATTCTCAGTTACAAAAAAATAGTATATTTAAAATAAATCATCTTACCTTGCTGCCAGGAATCTTCAGAGAGTTCAGATGGCTGAGAACTGAGGGAAACAATGCAGGTGGAGAGGGAGAGGAAAATTATATGCATGCATATATATATGCATACACACACACACACACACACACACACACACATTGTATATGTGTCTGTGTGTCTGTGTGCATTTAATGTATATGTATATATAGATTACTAATCCTCCACTTGTTACTTGTTACTGAACATGTCTGAATGATAGCCTCTGTGTAGATAATCCCAGTCTAGTGCAAAGTAGTTTAAATTTGCATTCACAAAATACCCTTAAGAGATTTCCACAGTGCCAGCTATTCCTAATTGCTGGCTGATAAGGAAAAGAAGAACAGTGCTAATGATTATTTTGGCCAGAGTAGCTTTTATATTCCCATTACCAATCACCTCACACCGGTGGTGAAATTCAATTTTTTTTACTACTGCTTCTGTAGCTTGGTGGGTGTGGCAGGAGAAGGATACCTCAAAATCTCAATTCCCACCCCACTCCAGGGGAAGATTATTGCAAAACCTCCATTCCCACCCCACTCTGGGGCCAGCTAGAGGTGGTATTTTCCGGTTCTCCGAACTAGTCAAAATTTTCCCTACCGGTTCTCCAGAACCTGTCAGAACCTGTTGAATATCACCCCTGCCTCACACACAATCAATGTAAGAATCTCTTAGATGCTATTCAAAACCAGGATGTACCCTTAGAGTAAACCCAGCTTCAGACAGGTAGCACTTTTAATTCAGTTCTGCATATTATGTGTAAACAATTACCTGAAACTCCTAGGAGAAGCTCCTTCTGGAGAGCAGCGCCTTGGAAGTGAGAAAGATCTAGAATCTGACAAAAAAACCAGAATCAAAGCTATTTTTCCTCAGTTATGAAGCGAACCTTGTCTAGTGATTTAGAAACATAGTATAACCAGTGTCAAAAGCATAATGGATCAGTTAACTGAATCAGTATAAAGCCACTTCATATACTATATTTTTTGGAGTGTAAGATGCATCTTTTTCCCTCAAAAAAAGAGAGTGAAAATCTGGGTGTGTCTTATGCACTGAATACAGCATTTTTGGGCTCCCGAAACCCTGTCCCCTTCACCAAAATGGCTGTGCATAGCCTTTAGGAGACTTCCAGAGTGCTCCTGGGGGCTAGGGACGGCAGAAATGAGCGAAAAATGGGCCGTTTTTCACTCATTTCCCCCCCAGCCCCCAGGAGCACTCTATAAGTCTCCTGAAGGCTATGCATGCCCTTTGTTTTGCTAAAAACGGGCCAATTTTTGCCAAAAACAGGCCATTTTGGGGAGGTCTGCAGAGTGCAAAAACTTTTTTTTTTTTATTTTGCCTCTTCAAAATCTTGGTGTGTCTTATACTCTGGTGCGTCTTATACTCCAAAAATATGGTATCTCTTTATTTTAGGCTTTCCCTGTTGAACAACAGTAAATTTTCCAGTTGTAAGGTTCAGTAGGCTCGCTTACCATCAGAAGGACTGTGATTCAGTGGCGTTGAGGGGACAGGCTCTGAAGAGGTCCGCTTATGCCTAATGGTCAGAGGTGGAGGCACAGCTCTTTCAGTTGCTGTATTTACAAGATAGGCAGGTTTGCCGGTTGGGGGTAATGGCGGAGGGAAGCTGGGGGCTGAGAAAGACATTCAATTACAGAAATCTTAATAAACTGTAAGAAGCAAATAAGGAAAATAGATTCAACTACTGTATTTATATTAAAGCATAAGTATTGTTTTACGCAGATTGCATTAAATATTAAAATAGATTAGTAAAGGTAAAGGTTCCCCTTGCACATATGTGGTAGTAGTTTCGGACTCTAGGGGGCAGTGCTCATCCCTGTTTCAAAGCCAAAAAGCCAGCGCTGTCCGATGACGTCTCCATGGTCATGTGGCCAGCATGACTAAATGCTGAAGTGCATGGAACGCTGTTACCTTCCCACCAAAGGTGGTTCCTATTTTTCTACTTGCACTTTTTACGTGCTTTTGAACTGCTAGACTGGTAGAAGCTGGGACAAGTAACGGGAGCTCACTCCATTACGCGGGGCTAGGAATTCGAACCGCTGAGTTGCCAACCTTTTTGATCAACAAGCTCACCGTCTTAGCCACTGAGCCACCGTGTCCCTAAAATAGATTAGTATACTTTTACTAAAATTAAGATGAAAAAAAATGATAACAATTCTAAGACTAATATACAAAGGTATACCAAAAGTACCGTCATACCTCTGGGTGCATTGCGTGGTGGCAGTGGAGGGCCTGAACAGGCATAAGTGGGAGGAGATGCTATTTCAGCAGATCTAGAGGCATGTGGTATAGCATATAAATCATGGCATTTGTCCTGGGATGCTGGGTTGGTCCCTCTGAAAAAGTCAGCTGGATTCTTCCATGACTGAGAGGCTGTCCCAAGAACATTGTAGCAGCTTTGTGGGCGATGAAAGCGATCTTTTTTCACCAGACAGAGCTGAAAGATACAAGTAAACCTACATTACTGGAAAAATGAAGTTAAAGATTTCAAGATATAAAGTTTTATTTATATTCATATATTTGAATCAGCCAAGGTGGCACAGTGGTTGGAATGCAGTACTACAGGCTACGTCTGCTGACTGCTGCCTGTCAGCAGTTTGGCAGTTCGAATCTCACCAGGCTCCAGGTTGACTCAGCCTTCCATACTTCCGAGGTGGGTAAAATGAGCACCCAGGTTGCTGGGGGCAATGTAAACTTTGTAAACCGCTTAGAGAGGACTGTAAAGCACTGTGAAGCGGTATGTAAGTTTAAGTGCTATTGCTATCCTATTTGGGAACATTATATTAGGAAAAACATCCTCTTTAAATACATATATATATGTATGTATGTATGTATGTATGTGTATATATATATGTATATGTATATGTATATGTATATGTATATGTATATGTATATGTATATGTATATGTATATGTATATGTATATGTATATGTATATGTATATGTATATATCTATAATGTAGGTCTTTGGTTATTCGGGTTTTCTCCCGCGTAAAATTGGAAGTGTTTTGGCGACATTTTGACAAAGTCTCATTCGTCATCTTCAGACTTGTTTGCGCGGCTTCGCATGAAGCCGAGCAAACAAGCCTGAAGATGACAAATGAGACTTCGTTGAAACGTCGCCAAGACACTTCCAATTTTACACAGGAGAAAACCTGAATAATCAAAGACCTACATACTAACACCCACGAAAATCTCAGAAAACAAACACACACACACACACATATAGAGATATCCAATAAAAACCCATTAATAGAGTGCCAAATCTATACCATTACCAATAAAATAATAAAATAATAAAATAATAAAATAATAAAATAATAAAATAATAAAATAATAAAATAATAAAATAATAAAATAATAAAATAATAAAATAATAAAATAATAAAATAATAAAATAATAAAATAATAAAATAATAAAATAATAAAATAATAAAATAATAATAAAATAATAAAATAATAAAATAATAAAATAATAAAATAATAAAATAAATAATAAAATAAATAATAAAATAAATAATAAAATAAATAATAAAATAATAAAATAATAAAATAATAAAATAATAAAATAATAATTAATACTTACACATTTCACCCTAACCAGAAGTGATGAGATCTTACCTTTTCATCCAATTCATCATCACTTTCAAACATTTCCTCTTGGCCTGGCTGCCATTCATATTCAACATGGGCCCGCATATTGAACTGATTATTTTCAGCCTGCAATAGCTGGAAGATACAGAACATTCCACCTCTGCTCACGATCATTTTGTGTGGGGAAAGTTCCTAGCATTTCTAACCCCATTGGACTAACAGCTGTTTTCTTTGGTTTTTGGGATTTTCAATGGAAATTAGGCAGTCGCAGGGAAAATAAAGGAAGGAATCAAGGATGAAATGCTACCAGTTCGGACCAGTAGCAGACTTCAGAGCATGTCATACTAGTATGTAATCACAGTACTATAAAATACTGTGCTATGAACTCAGAGTAATCTTACGTAGAACAATTGCTCTGCTTTTAATTCAGTTTTAATTTTTGTTTGCAAGTGGATTGGATTGGATTGTTTATTTGTATGCCGCCCTTTTCCCTGAGGGGACTCAGGGCGGCTCACAATCAAAAGTGAGTAGAATCTGTTACTCTATCCTCTTCATGCAATGATCATGCACATAAATCATATAAAAATAGAAACACTTTAATATATTGAGTCACAACCACAGTTGTGATTATGATTCAATATATTTCAGTGTTTCTTTTTACTTAACATGGTTCTGCTCTTACAATTTATGATTAAGTGCTATGCTAAATAAAACTAAATACCTATTAGAGAAGAGATTATGATGAAAGCTGAAAAATAAGGCACATATACAGCAGAGCTATAATAGTTTCAACATACTTTGTATTTTGAAAACATGCTGCCTATTGCTACAGCAGTGGTTCTCAACCTGTGGGTCGCGACCCCTTTGGAGGTTGAACGACCCTTTCACAGGGGTCGCCTAAGACCATTGAAAAACACATATTTTCAAAAAAATATGGAAAACATAAAATAATTTTATGGTTGAGGGTTACCACAATATGAGGAACTGTATTAAAGGGTCGCGGCATTAGGAAGTTTGAGACCCACTGTGCTACAGTATGTCTGGAGCACATTATCCAGACACCTATCAAGGTCTTAGGACAATGTTAGATATTTGTGTTGAACCTGTTGTTGCTTACCAGATCTTCACATGTAGTGTGATTCAGTAGCTTAGCAATATCAAGGGCTGTCTCTCCAGCTTCATTAGCTGTGGGAAAATATCAGATGTCATTTGAAGATTGTGGCTATATGGATGTATTAATATTTCCACTTGGAAATTTTTTTTTCTAACAAAGGGTTTTTTCTAACAAAGGATTGTTAGAAACTATGATTGCTCAAATACTACTTTTTTACCATCATCTATAAAGCAAGAACAGCAGCCTAACTCTGCAGGTAGGTCAATATGGCAGCCATAACCATACAATCAAAGCCCTGCCAATTTTTCCATACATTCTGCTCACAAAAAGGGTGGGGCTTCAATCACATGGATGTGGCTGCCATATTAACTTTTTGACCCCCCCCCCCTTCCTGGAGAGATCCCTGAGAGAGATTGCAAAAGACAGGAAAACAATATATAAAACATTGATGCAATGCTCTGACAATTGCCTCATCTGGAGCCTCTGTGAAAAGTATTTTGAAAAAGATTTTCTACTGGATTAAGCAGGTAATGTGGAGGAAATCAGGAAGTATGAGCAAAGTTCTCCTAACAGGAAAATATGTGGTATAGGAAAATTCCTGTTTGAGCATCCCTCATCTTAGAGGCTAAGCCACACTGAAACACTACACTACAGTATGGTTTTGATGATTCAGGTGAAATGAAAAAAAATATGGAAAACATAAAATAATTTTATGGTTGAGGGTTACCACAATATGAGGAACTGTATTAAAGGGTCGCGGCATTAGGAAGTTTGAGACCCACTGTGCAAAATGTCAATATTAGGCATTATGTTAACTCAGAGTATTGTGATGGAAATAATTTTTACTTTCTTTTGTTTTTAATTAACCTTTGCTATGTTAGAATAAGACCTCTGGTGCCTAAAGGTTGTTGGAAATAAACCAATCGGACTGCACTATATAAAGTTGCTCTGTTTTAAACACAAATTTTAAAATATTAATTCTTAAGTGATTCTCCAAGTTACATATTGAAACAATTAACATAAGAGCTAATGCTATGTAAATTTAAATATTGTGTACAATAAGATACAAAATATGCAATGAAAGTTGCTCTATTGTATTCACAACTACAAGCATTAAATTAGAGAAGGATCTGTGTCATTTGAGAATAAAATATCTCCAAAATGACTGGCTGGGGTTGATACTATGGTGTTAAAAATGTCCTAATATTTTTCTTAAGTAGAAGAACAACCAAAATCTAATTGCTATATCTACAGTTACATGATTCCTTGCCAGCTCATGGAAGCCATAATTAGAAGGTCAGCTGGACTTTAGCTTATGAAGATACTGCTAAACTATGGTTAATCAATGAAACCTTCTAATTTCTTTTTATAGTTGCATCGAAAAAGGAAAGGGGAACGTGAATTGCTCATGACTGTAGAGAAGATAAATTTGTTTTATCACAATAAATTGCAAAATGTAATGAAACTGTAAGCTTCTGATAAATGAATGTATTAAGAGCAAAATATTAAAGTGCTATTCTCCAGCAATAAAGTATGCCAAGCCAGCATAAAATTTGCTGCACTCATTGCCAATTTCTATTTTGCCACAGAAGGATGCTGCAACTGGTCCTGTCACTACTGATTTAATGTGGCCTGTTAAGGCATGTGATTGGTGAATTTCCCTGGCTTTATTTACCATCTCACTAACCATTGCCTCTGGAGAGAGAGAAGAAAAAACACCAGTTAAATCTGCCTGCAAGGACTGTAGTTGTCAGGGCTGTAAACAAAAGGGCCTGAAGCCAGAAAGGAGTATCATCAAACTCCTACGCAGGTGCCTTCTACATCTGAGGTCATAAAATGAATGGCACATTGTCTAAAACCAGTAAAGGCAGGATAAAAAGATGCAGGACTTCAACCCCCGTATCTGATGTGTATTAGCTACTACATATAAATATCTAGTAGCTGATTTTCTTTGTTAATCAGGACTATTTTCTTATCAATTATATAAGCAATTTGCCTATTCAAGCTTTGTCCTTGGCTCTTGTGCTTATGCTCCTGGTATATGTAGGTTTTTATTACTAGAGTGAGATTTGTTGCTTTGCCCTGGGTAAATAGCTGGCACCTATTGGCTTAGACGAGTGTAGGCAGATGCCTGGAATGGCATGTTTAGCCACCAATCAAATTACTAACTGTTGGGTTTGACAGATATGAACTTAAACCTAAAAAAACAGGCCCAGTCACTGCAGAATGTTGTTCTCTTCCATGGTTCTATGGAATTTAGTAATTATCTTAATTTAGAGCACTTGCCTATAATGTTGCCAAGAGTTGGACACAACTGAATGGGTAAAACAAACTATTCTTAAATGGCTTGAGATTAAATAGTGTCAGAGGTGGGTTCCTACCAGTTCGCACCTATTCGGTAGAACCGATTCGTCAAATCTACCGGACCGGTTAGAAGAGGTTCCACCAGTGGACCCGGAAAGCAGGCCACACCTACAGAAGAGGTTCCAAAATTTTTTGAAACCCACCACTGCTAAAGGGTTAGGGGTGCAAGGATCTTGTAACTTGACAGCTTTAAGACTTGCATGCTTCAATGCCAGAGTTCCTGAGCCAACGTGACTGGAGGAGGAATTCTGGGAGTTGAAGTCCACAAGTCTTAAAGCTGTCAGGTTTGAAGAACCCTAGTTTTTTTTCTAAAGGCTTAGGGGTGCAAGGGTCTTGTAACTTGACAGCTTTAAGACTTGCATGCTTCAATGCCAGAGTTTCTGAATAGCTACTTGGATCGACCTAAATACTAATTCATAATTTCATATCCGGTCACATGGGCGGCAAGCCACTCCCATCCGGTCACATGGGTGGCAAGCCACTCCCACAAAGGAGGCCACACCCACAGAGTAGATTCAAACGATTTTTGAAACCCACCACTGAATAGTGTCCTGAAAAAGGCTGCCAATGCAGTAGCATTAATGGGAATGGGTTAAATAATCAGGTATGCAGTATTAAAATAAAATTTACAGTGATAAAATATTCATGTATGTTTTCTTAAACTGAACTTTCATCCATTATTTCTAGGTAAACCTAAAATAAAAAAAAGTACAGAAGATATAGAGAAAGGAAAAAGAAAAGAAAGGTCAACATTTGTGACCATCTGACAAGCAAAGTCAATAGGGAATCCAGATTCACTTAACCATGTTACCAACTTAACAAATGCAATGATTCACTTAATAACCATTGACAGAAAGGTCATAAAATGGGACAAACTCACTTAACAAATGTTGCACTTAGCAAAATAAATTTGGGGCTCAGTTGTGGTTGTAACTCAAGGATTACCTGTGTTCACTATACATATTGCAGAACTATAGTGAAACAGACTAATATTGTGCACCCTAATTTTATTTCATGATCACTTACTGATTTTGATGTTGGCTTTTGCTCGCAGAAGGAGTTTTAGGCATTCAGGTTTATTATGAAGGCTACAATAATGAAGGGGAGTATTTCCCTTGGATGTCTGTTTCAGCAGGCTCCCACTAGAAGAGAAATATTATTCATCAAACAAAAATTCTCCACTTATGGAACCATGATTATTTATTAATTAATTGACCAAATTTATTTGGGATCTCACTGATCGAGGTGACTCTGAGTGGCTTATAACAAGGTAAAACACACAAACACTCAACGATTATAAATATGAAAATGGATTAAAGTTAGAAAAATTTTAAAAAACTAAAAACAGGTTCTCATGCCACTGGCAGAGGAATGTTTTAAGGCTTTTCCTGAAAGCTAAAAGAGAGGGGTAGATCTTACCTCCTGTGGCAAGATATTCTAAAGGGCAGGAGCAGTGGCAGAAAAGACTCTTCTCCTGGATCCCACCAGCCAAAATTCCTTGATTGATGGGATCTGCCCCTTCTGCTAGCACGAGTGGAGTGTCCCATTCCCATTGGGGAAAGATGGTTCTGCAGTTATCTTAGACCCATGCAATAAAGAGTTTTAAAGGTAGCAATCACCTTGAATTGTGCCCAGAAGCATACTGGCAGACAATGCAACTTGCATAACAGTGGTGTTATCTATGCCAATGCCACCATAGGGGCCTCCAAAACTGTCTGCACTGGTCCATTCTGGACCAATTGTGGTTTCTCTTCAAGCATAGCCCAATGTAGAGTGTGTTGCAATAATCCAAACAGGAGATGACTGAATGCAGGTCCTCACAGTCCAGAAAAGGGTGCAATTGATGTACCACACAATGTTGTGTGAAGACTCTCCTAGTCATGACTGCCACCTGTTTTTTGAGTCTAGGAGCCGTGAGTCTTAGAAATACCCCAAGTTGTGTATCGAGTCTATCTGTGATAGTAACCATCCTATCCAGAACTAAAGATGATAAGTGTCTGGATACTAAGGCTCCATATACCCAGAGCCATTCAATCTTATCAGGGTTCAGTTGAAACGTCTCCCATCCTGGCCCCCACAGCCTCAAGGCACCCCAAAAGGGTGCAGATGTAAAGCATCATTTGGGTCACCAGAGGTGCAGATGTAAAGCTGCGTATCATCAGTATGTTGATGATATCTCACTCCATGGTGTCTGATGATCTCTCCTAGATGCGGTATATAAACTTTTTGTTCTGCCAGAATGAAGAAACCTCGGAGCTAATAGCTCAGAATCTATTAGTACTCTCACTTTATTTGGCATGAGTGTGAAAAAACACGAGAACATTTGTTACTTGCTAAATCTGTTAGGCCTATCAAATCAACTCACCTGTTCTGCACCAGAAAATCTACAATATGCAAAGAAGTTCGGTCACTACCTAGGACTGCCAGATGAAGAAGTGTCTCTCTAGGTTCCTTTGAAACAAGAAAGAAAAACAAGCTGATTATTTAGAAAAATAGATTGCCATATTTCATGGGAAACTAGCATCATAGGAATGATTTCTTCAATTTCTGCTAATTTACAATAGAAAAAAACATCAGAAGAAACTTTATGGAATTACTTGCCTAAATTTAGATTACAATTACAAATTGGTCTCTGATCCTAATGCAACTGAACAACTATGGATGGCTAATAGTTTACTGGAGAATCGGGAAGGGCTGCTTAACCCTGTCTATGAAATTAATTCCTCCCAATTGTTCCCACTGTCAGTATCTATTTTAAAAAATGACTTTTTGGTGTTACTATTAAAAAGTCTCCTCAGGTGAAAACAGAATCACAGAACTTCCTGCAGCAGTTGTGAAAACGTATTATTTAGGCTAGAGTGCCGTGATGGCGAACCTACGACATGTGTGCCCAAAGTGGCATGCAAAGCCATGCCGCCCTGCACACAGGCCTTGCCTGTTTGCCTTCTGGGTTTCTGGTGTGCATGCCCATGTGATGGTCAGCTGTCCTTTGTGTGTGCAGCAGTGCCAAAAACCATCCTGCACATGAATGCCGGCCAGTTGATTGTCGGGCGCGCGTCCACGCTAGAGCCCGGAAGTTTGGCTTTTCCAGAGCGAGGCCCTGATGAGCATGTGTGTGCACATGCAATGTTTCCGCGCAATCACTGCTATAGCGGAAGAGTGTTCAAACGTTGACATAATATTCTTAGTAAAAAAAGAGTTATTTGTTTATTTTATTAATTACATTTGAGAAAATGTAGGACAAAATGAGCGGACAACAGAGGGAATGGTGGAAAGAAATATGTCAGCATCATCCTTCATGGTGGCCTCTGAATGAGTGGGAAAACAGACTCTATCAGCACTACTGACAACAGAAATAACAATCCATTGTTTTTTCCATTCAGTGGGTTTTGACTCAGAAGAAGGAAATGGAAGTTAATGAGTTTTTTATTGAGCAAGCTACAGCTCTGAAGAAAAAGACCAGAATATGAATGCTGAGTCACTTTAAGCCAATTATCTTTTCTAACGTAGTTCAAAAACCAATGTTTTCTTTTAAGTGTGAATAAAAAGAGTGTATTTGCATGTTCCACATTTTGGTATTAATGTATCATTTCTCATAAAGTGTCCTTATCCTTCAGCTTTTAACAGGAGGAAGTCTCACCTGGCTAAATTCCAAAACAGGCTCACTTAACTCCATTTTTTCTGCATATGCTTGAAGCAAAATAAATATATCCTTCTCTTTGACAGCATTCTCCAAATTCTTGAGCTTGGCAACTGGACTCCTCATGATCCTTGGAACAACATACTTCCTATCAACATACTTCGAAATTATGAACAGTTTCCGATGAGCCCTATAATGGTACACGGGAAGACAAAAATTACAGATTTAAAAGGTGCACAATAATGATCCTCTAGCAGAAACAATGAACTCCTTCCAACAAGCAGAGAAGTGCAAATCATAAGGCTCCAAAAGAAGGAAAAACAGGAAAAACAGGAAGAAAGACAGCGAAAGATTTTACAGCGAAAGATTAATGCCTACAAGCCCTCTTGTATTCCAGCAGCAAATAAAAGTCACTAGAAGATACCGGATTTCATGGCCTTTTAATCTGATCCAACTTCTTATAACAAGAAAAGTAACCACAATTGCTGCAATCTCAGTTGCTTTTATTTTTATTTTCAATTTTACTTTTAAATTGCGAAAATTTACACTGACTGTAGCCATTTGCTCAACTGATATTCTGAGTGTTTTAAACTTTGTTTTATGGAATTGTGATAATTCTGTCCCTTCTCTCCCAATCCCCTACTCATGATGATAAAATAATGAATGTTCCTTACATTGCACTTTCCTTAGTTGGCTTTGAAGATGAATTGGGAAGGTTGGCTTCCACTATGTCATTAAATCGTAAGTTTCCAATATTTTTAGCCAACTGCAAAAAGAAATAAGAATATAACACAGATTTTATAACATAGTGAAACATCAAATCTTTTCCGAAGCTAAACTTGTAAAAGAATGGCGATGGTGCAGAATGAAATTGGTTCTTACCAGAAGCTCTGAGGTGGCCAATTTGTCCAAGGCTAATGATTGGATGCGGGAGTGATGAACACCCAACTCTCGATGAATCCCAGAACATTCAATGCAAATTAAGATCCCCAAATTAATGGAGAGCCATGCTGGATCTATGCAGGGAGGGAGCACAGGGATATAGCGTTATCTTGCTGGAAATAATGAATGATACTGGAAATGTTCCCAATTTTTGACGTTGTGAAGGTACAGTATTTCCTAAAATATTAATAGCTTACTACTGTTTACTACAGAAAAAAAACAAAACAAAATAAGGGGAAACAAAGACAATAGTCACATTTAACAGTCTGTGTGTAAGGAAGTGGGCAGATGTTTTATTTAACAAAGGGGGAAGGCAATTGTTTTGCAACATCAAACCCTCTTTAGAGAATTACAATTTAAATGTGTTTGTGTCTCCTTTGAACTCTTGTGAAACAAGTGGTCCAACCTCCTTTCTTCAGGGGAAATCTCATTCTCATTTGTTTCTATGTTTTGGCAACAGTGAGATCTACTGCCAAAACATAGTTGTTTTTCATGGGCTGTGTCAGAACTAACTCTCATGTTGGAAAATGATGCAATCACATTTTTTAAATTTTCAAATTGGTCTGCTGGATGCAGGGGTGGATTCCGGCTGCCATTATTATCAGTTTCTTAGTAAAAAAGTTTACACGCGCGCTCTCGCTTTGCTCGTGCGCACGCCAGAAGCATTTTAATTTAAAACGATCTGCGCATACACACAACATTAAAAAATGAATAAAAATTACATTTTTAAAATGAAGATTGTTCTGCACATGTGCAGAACAGAAAATCAAGACCCCCCCCCCGATCATAGAACCAGTACAGTCATGTGTACATCTGAGTTACTACCTATTCGGCCAAACCGGACTGAACATAGACCTCCTAGGAAGCCCTAGGCATCCACAGCTAGTGCAATGAAAGAAAATGATGGAATGTGTTCAGTGAAGCTTTGATGCAATTTTTTTTCATATTCTGCCTCCATGCCAGCATCTTTTGTTATTCTGCCCATGTTGCTGAGCTTATAAATATATCTAGCCTGTTGCAAAGTACCTCAAAAAGCCCACTTTATATTTAGAATTTGAAATCAAATAGAAACAATGAACAAACTAGGAAAAACTATTAACCAGATAAGTGAGAAGACTGCTTTCAAATCACCCATCACTCAAGCCTTCCCCAGTCTGGCGCCCTTCAGGTATGTTGGATTCCTTCTCTGAAATTCCCTGCTGGCACAACAAGCAGCTATGTGATTGGAAATAGTAAGAATTGTTGATTAGATTGATATGGGCTGGTTAAAAAGACAGCCTTTTCAATTCCTGGAGAAGAAATAAGACTCCAACACACTCCACACATCCTATCTATTGTATAACAAGGTCTATATCACTCCTTTCTACAATTTAACATAATCATTTGCTGAGATCCTAAATTGTTTCTCAGAGATATGGTGAAAAGTAGCAACAATCTCTTTTTGCACCTGGTGTTGAGCAATCACAGCAAATGTTGTTTCCTGGCATTTGCTTTATTTCCTCAATTATTGCTCCAGTTAGATTCTCCGTGTTGTATTCGTCCTTGTTGTGGGCCTGTTTGAAGGCAACGTTCAAAGCTTCTTCTTTACTGTTACTCAAAACAGAGATCCATCTGTAATATAGAAAATGTCATTAGATAAATGGATGCCTTCATCCTGTTAGATAGAGCGCCACAGATTAAGGGAATGTATAAAATCTTACTGTGTACATCACTTCCTTCACATTAAAAATGGAGAAAGATAAAAATGGATCTGTCTGCACGATGACTGAAATTGATGGGCGAAACACTTCCCTGACCCGGGAAAAAGATATATATATATAGTCTTATGCCCCCCACTTATTAATTTCATGCATCTGTGAAGGGCAGTTTTCAAAAGCTAAATTAAATATGTTGCCATAAAATAACTAAAAGGTACATTTCAAAAACTCACCATCTTTTAAAGATTTTGTCCTTGTAAATGATATTTATCTTGAAACAGTTTATCACATTTTATGGTATTGTGAATTTTATAGGAGTATTTGGCACGAAGTTATCTGGCTTATTTTAAAATCAAAAACAGGAAGAAATATTTCTGAATATGTTAAAAATTTACTTGCAGATGAAAATATTACAGAGGCCGCTGCCAAATTTTTAACTATGATTATAAAACCAGGATTTTTAGTAACACCTCAGTGAGTTGGGTTTTTTAGTGTATTATGTAATATTTTTAAAATATTATAAATGTTAAACTGTTTTATCAAATGAAAAAAATTAGATTATATTTGAAACCTGCTATTGGGACCTTTTGTAGCTATTTGGTGGCTGGACACCACCAAAGCCAACACCAGCCACAGCATAAAATCACTGGAAGAAGCTGTTTAGATGAGAAAACATGGAGAGAGCAAGTCCATAGAACAGAGGTGGGTTCCTACCAGTTCGCACCTATTCGGTAGAACCGGTTTGTCAAATCTACCAAACCAGTTAGAAGAGGTTCCACCAGTGGCCCTGGAAAGCAAGCCACACCTACAGAAGAGGTTCCAAAATTTTTTGAAACCCACCACTTGGATATGATTATTCTACACTATCATGCTCATATTTATAAAACTCAGTGCCTTTGAGTGCATTTGTGGTGCAATTAGAACATTGCGTCTGTTGAAGTTGTTTTAACGTAAACCAAAGATGCCTTTTAAAAAACAAGTTTACATCATATTCTTATGCATGCCAGTGCTGCGTGTGAGGTAATTTAAGGTGGTTCTGACAAGTGTCATCGGCATCTTCATATCCGGTCAAATGGGCGGCAAGCCACTTCCACAAAGGAGGCCACACCCATAGAGTAGGTTCGAACAATTTTTGAAACCCACCACTGCCATAGAATAACTGATAATTGGACACAATTGAACAGAGAGTATCATTTGGGCCTTATTGCAATAAAGAAATTAAAATTGAAAGAACAAAAATAAGATTTCAATTAGTAGGAAAAGAATAATAACATCTTAGACTTAAAAGGGACCAGCCAGGCCCTTGACATAAACATTTTCTCAGCACAGAGGTCAAAAATCTATTCAGACTCTCTTTGGAGAAATCCAGTGAAAAAGCCCTCGTTTTTCCACCCTGGTACTTACATATTACATTCTTGTTCATCCTCTGCCAGGAAATGATAGGTCCGATTATCTGAAAAGAAAAAAAACCCCACACAAACAGAATAGGGTTGTATTTACAAACCAGAAAATAACGGTGATAAAGCTACCTTTTATATGCAAACATGGAAAGGACTGAATATTAGGAAAGAAATGTAATAAAAAAACAAGTGGAGTTATTAACAAAAATTATTATAGGATGACAGCCATATTAGCCATGGTAGCCAAAAATCAGGAAGGATCTGGTAGCACTTTTTCACAATTAAAATATACTGTATATATTAAAAGACACAAGCTTTCATGAACTTTGGCTCATTTTGTCAGGTGCATGGCACAGCTAAAAATATGTATGATTTCGGTTGGAATGGGGAGAGGGAAGAGAAGACAGGGTGAGTTACCCAGATACAGGATACTTGTGAGATAAATTACAAGTACCTAACATTTCATCATTTCATCAGCAATAAGCAACCAAGTAAATTTTAGATACTTTGAGCAGCAATTCCCACAATCTCTTGTCATTGGCATGTTTACAGAGACTGGTGAGAAATAAAGTCAAATATCTGGATGACACTTAGTTAACGACTCCAGTCTGAGATGAACTTAACAGAACTCACGTGCAATAAGATCAAAACATTTCTTGTCATCCGCATTTGGTTTAACTTGACAAGTGAGCAAATTCAGCTTCACCGGAAGACGATTTAACTAAATAATCATAGAAAAAGGAAATGTGCATCAGTTTCAATAGCATTTAACTAGTATCCTCAGCAGCATTATTTGGGCTAATGTTACAGAGTTTTATTATATATTTCATAAAGAGGGTCAGATGAAATGTGTTGGAATATAACAAGAAGAGGAGAGAAAATATCTGTGCATGAAGAGAACAAAGTGTCTGGAAAGAAACCTTGGGGAGAGAAGTTGAGTACTCAGAGCAATTGTCACTTCCTAGTTGAAAAAGGAGAAGAAAGGTCCACAGGTGGCAGCCCTGAAAGAGGGAAATAAAGACCCAAAGGATGAGAAATCTCAAGATCTAAGAATGGGAAGGAGAGATCCACCTGGCAGCAATTCATCCAAGATTCAAGAGGGAATGGAAGGGTTTCTGAGGAAAGACAGGGCAGAAGACCAATGGAGAAGCAATAGATGTTAGGTTGAGCATTTCCAGGAGGAAGTCAACACTGTAATCAGGTCTCAGGTAAGGCTGCAAATGACATATTAGCTAAAACCAGGCAAAGCCCTGACTGGCCACATCCTCGATCTGCTGATCCACGAATCCAGGCAGACCCGTTGTGGACCTGTTCTTTCAGGGCCTCCAGAAAAGAAGAAAAGACATAGAGGAACTCCAATGTATAAACAGTAGCTCCATTTTGTTGAAAGTTTTGTTTTAAGAGAAACACCCCAATACTGGAAGTAAAATGCATACTGTACTGTGTGAAATGGTAAGATAGCCATTCCTGACTGTGCACTTTCTCTTCTGCCAGACTTTCCTTAAGCTGAAATATAAAAATAGTGTATTTTTATTTAAGAGTTAACAGATAACATTTTAAGTTATTGGAGGACTAACCAGTTACATAAACAATATTAATTCCAACCACCATGGCATAAGATTACCATCAGATGGTCAGATCAAACAAAAGGCGTTCATACTTGGAACATAACTATAATTTAAATGAACTTAAAAGTATTCATGGAAATAATGTTTCCTATTATTTCCTTTCTTCCTAATGAAGCCACCTGCATCCCTACAGGAGCTGTCTGGAAAGATGCCTTTTCCAAATCTGCAGAGCATGGAATCGCTTGTGGAGAAGGGTGAATCTTCTACAATTGGGCTGAGATAAGTGGTGAAATTCATTTTTTTTTTACTACCGGTTCTGTGAGTATTGCTTGGTGGGCATGGCAGGGGAAGGATACCGCAAAATCTCCATTCCCATTCCACTCTGGGACCAGCCAGAGGTGGCATTTGCCAGTTCTCTGAACTACTCAAAATTTCTGCTACCGGTTCTCCAGAACCTGTCAGAAACTGCTGGATTTCACCCCTGGCTGACATAGTATAATAAATAGATTTATTTATTTTCTATTCAGGCAAAGTAGAAAAGGCAGCCAGTCCATTTTAAAAACCAAACAATATATAATTTACGGTCAATAAATATATTCTGGGTGCTGAAAAAGCCCAACTAAGCTTCCAAAATCTGTGAGAAAAAAGGAGGCCCTCCCTCCTATGCCAGAAAGATGGCAGCTACAAAAAAGACCCATCTTACAAATCTATGAGTCAGACAGGTTCATTGTAGAAGAGGCAGATTTAAGTTAAGTTTTAAGATAGTTAGGCCTTGAAATGTACTATGGGCCATCAGATATCTGAACAGGCAAGGGAGGACATGGAGAATTAGAAAGGAGAGCACACTAACTATTTAATTTTCTTGGCATCTACACTCAAAATTACAATGAAAAAGTGCAAAAAATTTTTCTTAGGTCTAGTTCAGGGATGTCAACCTTGCTGCTTGTGGGCCGGATGTGTCATATGACCCCCACCCCTAGTTTAACAAAAGGGGGGGAGTCATGATATGTCACATGATGACGTGATGTTGTGAGTTTGACACTCGTAGTCCTAGATGTATATGAAATCATATTTTCATTGCATTTTTACAAAAAATGTAATTTCAAGAACACATGCTAACAATACATAGAATCTGCTGTGATGTGACGTCCCATTCAAATTTCACACAGAAATATATGATGAGTCGTGGTATCTACAGTCTATAATGATCATATATTTGAAAGGGCTCGATTGAAGTCAATTGCTAAAATCGGGAAATAAATATTGTAAATCTAGACTCTTGGATCTATCAATAAACGAGGTAAAGAAAGAAGCAAACAATTTACAAAGTGGCAATGTATGACAATTTGAATGACTATGGCTGTGAAACACTACAAAATAATAATAAAAAATCAACAGACTCAAAAAAGGTGGACAATGTTTGATTTTAAGGCTATGCTTGCTAGAAGAAAAACATGAGGCCAAAAAGGACATCCTCTTTTTTGCCAGTCATCTGGTAACCCCAAATGTACCCTGGAAACAACTTTAATAAGATTAATAGGAATAAAATTGTTTTATTTAAGGATATATCTGTAAGGAAGCTTTGGCATACATAACATATTGATCTGCATTTTATTAGACGAAAATCAAATTATAATTATTCTTTGTAACTAAATGTTATGATGTACTCCAAGACTTAAGTGGGCCTGAAGGTATGAAAAATTCACATGGACCTCTTCTTTAAATTCCAACAGTTGAAATTTAGCAAAAAGCATATTTTTCAAGCATAGAATTACATGACAAAAACAGTTTTAGACACCAACATTTTGCCTGGAAAACAACTGATGGTTACCTTTTAGTAATTCATACTCTGCTTTCAAAATGCAATATTTCCAAGGCAACGTACAAGAGAAATCGTCACAACCCAGGGATTTAGTAGAGAAAGTCAGGCAACAATTAAATAGTTATATTGCTTTAAGTTTTATTGTTTTAAACATATATTTGCAGTTGCGAAGGATGAAATCATTGCATTACTTACCCATCACTTTTCTTAAAGAGGTTCCCAGATCTCTCTGTGCCATACTGCTTATTTCCCTGGAGCTGATGCATGCTATACCTCACTGGCTTGCTTACAGAATTCTGCTAGAAAACAAATATACATATTTAAAATGTAATTATATACAGCAATAAGCAAGAATGCAGAAACAAAAATCCAAGGTTCGTTGGACTACGATCTCAAAATTAGAAATGTTGAGTTGGAAATAGTTAGATGCACATTGATTCCACCTTTCTGCTCAGTCCAATATGGAGCCATAGAAATCCCTGGCAATCATCCAGCCATTGAGTGAAGAGACTCCACCATATTGCAAAATCCTCTTACCATCAGATCCTCTTAAAATATGGCCATTGCTTCCTTGTCATTTTCCCCCCCTTTGATTCTTGGTCTGCTCTCTACATTAACAGATAATGTAATCCATTTGCTGCACAAAACCTTTCAACTATTTAATCATATGATATATTTTCTCTTTTCCCACTGATTCATATTTATTAAAAAATTGCTTTGGGCACAAGTTCAGCACATTAACCCAGAAAATACTAAGCCTGCAATAGCAATGAATTATCTGCAGCAATACTTGTTGAAGCATAGAAAGATCAATCTAGTATAGTGTTTCTCAACCTTAGCAACTTTAAGATCGGTAGAATTGGATTTCTGGAAGCTGAAATCCATTCATCTTAAAGTTACCAAGGTTAAGAAACACTGATGTAATATAATGGCCTGATTTTGCTGGCCCCATCTTTTCTTTTAATCAGAACTCGTCCAAAGTTAGCAGATGAAATTGAAAGCTGAGCATTTATTATCCTTGGCCAAATATTTTTTGTCCCTGTGATAGGCTAACTTGGTACCTTTTCTTACTATGAACTTTTCTCTTAAAACAATGTGATGGGCAGTCTATTTCACATCAAAGCAGAAAATACCATTGGGCACAGAGGACTTTGTGAAATTCTGCACTAAATTTTGGGACAGACATAGTGGGCTTTTTTGAATTTCCCCATGGAAAGAAAAACATTTTCTCCAACATTTTCTCATGAGCACAACTTTCCCTTAGGTGGGACAGCACTACTGCTGCTACTACTATTTTAAAAAAGGCTTCTGGGAGTAAGTCCTTCATTCTGTTTTCCTTTGAGATTTAATTGAGGGGAGGATATACGGAACATGGGACAGAAAACTGTACAATGAATAAAAGAGACATGACCACATCCACCCATCTATATCTATGCAACTCTCTTGTAATTAAATAAATACAGGAACACTTCACCTGTAAGTATTTCCTGAAGCTCTCTTTTCCTTTGAAGGAATTTTGAAACCAAATTCTCTTCCATAAAATTGAAGAATTGACAGAAGCAAAGGAAGATTGGCAGAAACTGTGCTCATACACATGGTAAATTGTCTTTCCCCCAATTAATTCTGCCTTTTACGACCTTAAAAACCAATTTCTAAGAATGTTTCATCAGGTACCTACTGGTCTTTCTCTATAGCAAAACTGGATGTACCATCCTCAGTTTTACCTCTCTGGGTTCCAACTGCAATGCTGATTTGAGCTGATCCCGAAGGGAACATAACTGTTTCTTCTCCTCTTCTTGCTTTGACTTCATCTAAAATGCATCACAAAAACATTCCACCAAACACGTAAGTTGTTTTTGTGTTTGCTGCAAAATACCTTTAGTTGGCATTTTTTTCTGTGCAGCCCAAGTCTCCAGGAAGTCTCCAGCCCACATTATTAACAGCAATTTTAACCCCAGTTAAGCTAACAAAATTAATGCTAACACGATTTGTTCCAAGTCTGACTGATGTGTGTTCAGATGCTTGCAATTTCAAATTATGCCTCTTCAATCCTTCTTCACTGTTTTACATACTTGAAAGGGATTAAGTTAAGATTAAAATGAAATGTTCAGACTACATAAAACAGCATATAAAATCTGTCCAGAAGGAAAAGGAAGTTTATTTATTATTTATTAAATTTATATGCCACCCACCTCCCCGATAAGTTGACTGTGGGCAGCTTACAGATTATAAAAAGATGACTAGAAAAACAATTAAAATGTTAAAATTACTCAAAAAACTAAAACCAAGACGATGGACACCATAGAGATGACGTCTTCTTACCCCATCAACTAACCCCTGCAGTGAGCGCTCCCCTCAGGGACCCAAGCCATTTGGCAAAACCAAGCTTTAATACCCTTCTGGAAAGTCAAAAGGCCAAGTTATATTTCTTTTCATGGAACCAGTTTACCTTTTATTTTGAACTTAATTATTAAGTTGAAAGTATTTGTTATGGATGTGGCCTGCAAACAATTAGTACTTGAGCACATCTGCACTTCCTTAAAGACATATTCAAGAAACTGGTTGAATGTGATTTTAGGGTGGAGGACTTTTTGGAACCTTCAACCTGTTGCTGAAAGTTTGCCTCATCAGTTGTCGGGCCGAAACAATCATGTCCATACATATAGTGTTTCAAGCTAACTATTCCACTTATACTATAGGAGTCTTCCAGTCTGTTTGCCTTCTCTTGGGAACAAATTGATATGGTCCTGAAATTTAGAGTGGAGGTTAGGGATAGGTATCTTGCAGCTGACCAATTTCGTTGTATTTAAGTACAATGACAATAAAGATTATACTTATACTTATGTCCACTCCAGTTGAGAGACATACTAGAGGCTGCACAAAATTGATGCATTAGGACAGAAGTTAAATTTTATTCCATTTTATATTAAAAATAAACATAATATTCTCAAATCGTAATTGTTCAATAATTCCTTTCTTCTCAGTGGCTTCTGCAAGTTCTTGAAGCTTTTAAGTTACAACCTCCAATCCCTTTACACATGTGAACTTCCAAGTTTTTAATGGGAGACTGCATGCCCAAGACTTCAGGTTTTGTGAAACTGTTGCAATGCAGCATGCATGAAAATGAAAAGCCAGAATGAGAATGAAATTCCACATTATGCTAAGTTGATAGGCTCTTTCCTACATTATTTACAAGAGTAAAAGGATTTTGGAAATGTAAGCTTTTGTTCATTGTTTCTCAACCTCCGCAGCTTTAAGATGTGTGGACTTCAGCTGCCAAAATTCTCCATCCAGAGAAACTGCTATTAATATTAGTTGTATTACGTTCAAACAAACTAGCTTCAAAATGTGTTTTCTGGAGATAGCTTGCTAATAATACAATACAATAGCAGAGTTGGAAGGGACCTTGGAGGTCTTCTAGTCCAACCCCCTGCCTAGGCAGGAAACCCTATACCGTTCCAGACAAATGGCTATCCAATTTGTTTGGATATAATACAAACCTTAGTCATGCTAAATACAATTAAGAATCTGATTAACTAAAAGTAAAGTGAAAACTTTGAACTTCTCTTTGGAAAGCATTTGTTTCTGTGTGTGTAAGCTTAAGATTTGCCAGAACGTGTGTCTGTTTATGCATTTCACACTGTGTTTTAACCTGATATGAAATTTTGGCCTGTCAATTTCATATTATATACTCACACTCTGAATCTCAGGAGTTAATTTCTCTATAAATTGCTTGTGCTTCTCTGTTGCCTTTAAACATTTCTGGAAGAAACTGATAGAAAAATACCATGAAACCAAAGTTAAAAATTGCATGTTCAGTTCATACCATTGGATTCTTTCTCATCAACACTACTATTTTCAGTGAAGTCTTTCTGCAATTACCATCACAACTGCTGACCTCAATATGTTGGAAATGATGCTTGATCAGCAGAAAGAAGATGGGAAGTGGGAAGAGATGACTTCCCATCAGTGGGCAAGTCATTAGCGGGACAGTAAAGCAAGAGCGGATAACTGATTGTCCAGAAGATCTCTAATGCTCAAGTGAAACTATTTAATGTGTTGTGATATTGCATGCATTATAGAGCTAGTAAGAAATCAATTCAGTGCTAGATGCAAATGTGAGAATGATGAGATCCAGGATTTGAACTGCTGTAAGTTCAAATTTACATTTGGAAGAGCCCTTTTGCAAGGATAAGATTGCTTACTCATAACTGAGTAAAATGTACAATATAGAATAAAATATATTTATGCCATAGATTCACATTTTCAAAAGCTTTTGCAACAAGAAATTTGTATTTAAACTGCCCTAATATCTTTGGTACCAAGAGAATTGTGAAGTATGAAAATGGATGGCACTTACTTGAACTGGGAGTTGCAGTGCTTGATGTTATTCTGCAGCAAGTCAACTCCTTTCTTGGTTTTAAGCTCGTTCACTTTAATTAGGTACTGGAGAGAAAGGTTACATAGCTGACTTTTTGAGCTACATTCTCATTTGTTTGCTTAGTCCTCCTCTGTTCCTTGAGTGCTAAGTTGCACTTTGCAGTTATCTCATGCACAAAGTATATGATAATCTTCGGTTTACATAAACTCAAAAACAATTGTACTTGTGTTGAAGTAATTTAATTTTATTTTTATGGTTTATTTTTTAAATTCTATGAAAGGCAGCGCTTACATAAGTGTTTACACTAACTAAACCAAATGCTACATTTATAATTCCCAAGCATTAGGATACACTCATTTCCACTAGCTAGCAGCAAAAAAAAACCTAATTGCTATATAGTGGTGTTTATGGCACTATAGTAGAATTAAGATCTGAAGAACTATAATTGAATTTTACCAAATAATGAAAGTATTATATATTCTCAGAGATGGAATGATGCTTTAAAAATGAAGGTACCAAAATTAAAGGAATTATCTTGAACGATATGTATTGACAAAATAAAAACAAACTTAATTTATTGGGAAAAAAATTAAAAGAGTTGGATCCAGATTCTCCTATATCAACTGAAGAGGTTTCTTCAATTTGAAGAGGAAATTGGGCACAAAACAGGAAGTGATTTTTGCCACTTTACCTCTTCATTGCAGCTGTATATTACATCTCCTGTTTTTTTTTTTGAAATCCACTACAGATAGTCCTCAACTTATGACTACAATTGAGCCCAGAAATATGGTTGTACGTTGCGGAGGTAATTCAGTGAGGTGCCCACATGATTGACTTCCTTAACGACCACAACCCTGGCTCTCCCCATGGTGGTCATTAAGTGACTATGCAGTTCATTAAGTGGATACCAGGTGCCTCAGGCAGTGAGGAAGGCCTGGCACAGGCCAAGACCCACAGTATATACTTCCCCAGCTTATCTGCCTGCCCCTGATTTGCCAGTCTCCTGAGGCTTCCCTTACAAGCTTCCCACATCCTTGGACCTCTTTCCCCCAATCAGGCCACTTAACTTTTCTAAGAACATCTTTGGAAAAAGAACCATCCAAATTGCTATGCGGCCTTCCTATAATATACAGAGGCCAAATGGTGCTGTCCTAGAAGCGGGCACCAGTTTGGAAGCAGGCACAATTCTCACAATCCAAGAATTTTTCTGCTCCCAACTGATGCCCCCTACTGGGACAGCACCATGAGGACTCTGTATAGTAAGGCAAGGCCACAAGGCAGATCAGCCATTTCTCTTTCCTAGGGGCAATCTTCAGAAAATATAAATGAAGTAAGTTATGACAGGGAGCGAGAAAATCCAAGGATGTGGGGCCTAGTGGAGCGGGAACCAGTCTGAGGCCTATGGAAACCAAGCCAGGAGGGAGATATAAGCCCATCCCCTTCTAGCACTGAAGATATTACCCAATTGTGTATTGAACATCCAAAACAACCAAGCTCAGAGAGCACCAAGGATTCCACAAGATGCAGTTAATAGATTCTTAACTATTTCAGAGGCATCATGTTAGGGTCCTGCCTAAGCTGAAAGAAAGACGGGCTCAGGATCTCCTTCCTGAGAAGAAACTTCACCATCTGTCTGCCTCACCTCACACATATGTAACTGGAACATCCTTCGCTCTTTTTCCATCTCCTCCGCAATCTCTCCTCCAGCAACCTCTGTCCTCACCATTCCATATTGTTTTGCCAGCTCGCGCTTTTCTTTCTCTATCTTTGCACTCAAGTAGATAAAAGGCAATGTTAGGTATTTTAATAAAATCAGCTCAAAATAAAGTAGTGTTACTTTGGTAAAGAAGATAATATCAAACCAACTTACAGTTTGCTTTCATAGTCCTTCCAAGCCTTTTCAACAGGTTTTTTAAAATCCTATTGAGAGATGAAGCAACATGCTGCATTTGATCTTTTGTTCTATTTTTCTACTCCCAAATAATTTTACATTGCTAAGCTTTTCTGTTAACATGTATGAGTTTGTGTGTCAAGCATTCCAATTGCTCTGATTCCCTTTATCTTCAGTTATTATCAGATCAATTGGATTCTATTTTTCTGAATATTGCTAAAACCGTTGTACTGTTTGTACAATACACCACAATTTTTCCTCAATTAATTCTTAGACACCTCCCATTTGGCTCTGTTGGTCAACTATTTTATCTGTAGTTCTCTATTTAGTTGATTATCTGTACCTATGCATTATGCTTGCATGTACTTGATTCCTATTTTTATCGCTTGCTAGAACTATCTTCAATAATGTAGAAAATTAGCTATTGCAATTAATCTGTTTAACGTGATTAGTGTTTAAGACATAATTCCCCTTTATATAATACTTTACAGTATGCTACATCATTATGCTTCTTTAAACACAATATTGATACTAAACAAAGTTTTGTTTCAACTGATCAATTACTAAAATAGAAGTTTGGAATGACCAACCCTCAAGATGTCTGATTGTATTCATCAGACCTAATCAGTACCTTCTCTGACATGCTTGATCTTTTCAACGGAGACTATCAGGGAATAAAATCTGAGGCTACATACTTGCAAAAGCTCCTGAGTGGTACTAAAAACAATATACAGAAAAAGAGCCAATACATTTCCAAAGAGTTTGAAAACCTACCAACAGATGAAATAAATATCATAGTAGCATTTTCAATTTTGTTTAGTATGTGGTGTCATAGACAGTGAATTCTTTCAGATGATCAGCTTTTCCAAATTCCCTTTTCCAGAAAGTTATATTAAACTGTTATCCACCAGTCTTTGAACTGACATAAAAGTAAGTTGGAATGCATTGTTCTGCCCCAAATCAGCCCCATACTCCCAATCTGCTATGGATTCTGCCCTAACTGGCAGCAGCAGTGAAGTTGGTGATAGGTGCCATCTTTATACACTTATTGCAGAAGTTAAGGAAAGGGATTCCCACAACATTGCTTCCCCTCCAACTTGCTGGATGGAAAAAAGAAGTGCAGGCAGATGCTAACATCAGTAGGTTTATACACCTATTGGGTTTCCCAACTAATAGTTTGCAAGTACAGAAAGCTGCATAGCATGAAGCAGAGTCCCACATCCTGCTCAGCAAAATGCTTGCATTGCACCTCTGACCAGTCAGACTGCAGAAACACTGGCCTAAAGTATAAAAAGGAATTGGGCAGATCCCAAGCTGAAGACTGCATTAGCATCCCATGGATGAAATACATGTCTTCACAGCCCAGCAGATAAGAAGAAAAATACTATTTTAAAACTGAAACAGCTAAGGACAACTTTAAGCGGCCTCTGCTGGTGATGAGTGTGGAAGAAAAACGTCAACACTGCCAATATGAGTTTTCCTTCATGGTGGTTTTGTGTCCTCTGGGATTTTAAGAAAGTAAATGACCACACTGCAGAGAGATAAGAGAAAAATACTGAAGGGACAGGGTGTGAGTGGAGGTAGAAGAAAGAAATTTGAGTCAGAGCTGAAGAAGCAGTAAGCTGGGCCTGGAAGAGGCAAAACAGAACATAAGTTGCTAGAGTGAGCATTGAAACTCTGAAGCTGCTACAACTGGAGTGAAAAGTAATGGAGCCTAACAACCTCACAAGCAGATTGATGCAGACTGCTAGAGCCAACGAGCAGCAAATAATTGTTTCCCACCCCACAAACCCAAGCTGAAAAGGACAAAGACTCTGATAGCAATAGCAGTAGACTTATATACCGCTTCATAGGCCTTTCAGGCCTCTCTAAGCGGTTTACAGAGAGTCAGCATATTGCCCCCAACAATCTGGGTCCTCATTTTACCCACCTCGGAAGGATGGAAGGCTGAGTCAACCCTGAGCCGGTGAGATTTGAACCGCTGACCTGCTGATCTAGCAGTAGCCTGCAGTGCTGCATTTAACCACTGCACCACCTTGGCTCTGATAGGTAACCCAGTAAAAGAAAACAATTATCAAGCAACTCCAATCTGCAACAAGAACTATGGAGGTATGGGGCTGGAGGGTGGCGAAAAATATAGAGACAGGTGTAACCCAAAATAATAAGATTCTCAATCCCTAAAGGAAAGGGCTAGAGAAAAAAAATGAGTTTAATGGTATGTGAGAATGACTTTGGGGGACAGAGGGAAGAGCCTCAGGCCAGATAAGAGGCAGCTCATCTTGCAAAATGAATGTGGGTATAGCAGAAGGGACCTTCCTTAGTTTTTTGGGCTGCAAAGGCAATGGAGGAGAAATCTACTTTCAGACTTTCAAGATTGTGTTAAAGTAAGCTTACAATAAGGTAGAATTATTTCTTGTATGAGTGTGCTTTTTGTGTTGATCATCTTGGCAAGGCTAACATTGTGCCACTACTATACAATACTATCTTTCTTATTAAGATGGTCAGTTAAAAACACAGGGGAAAAAGGAAATTTGTAACCTTGTTCAGTTTTGTAACAATTGTCACGTATTGATATAGTATTAAGCGTAATTGTATAAATGTGTATACAGTATAAGCTTGATACACTACAATAGCAATTATAATTTATGTAATAAGTCTACCTCTTATAAATAAGAGATGAGAAGCATTCAGTCACATGGTCTGTGGGTTCTACCATACTTTAAATGTAAAGTTGGCACAATGAGACAATGACAAACTCATGAAGACATGGCAGAAGGTTGTAAGCAGTTATTAATGCACATTTCTGTTGCTATTAGGTCATAAGGAAAACCTTTATATTCACACCAGTAGCATTGGATATGCTTCTTCCTTTCTCTTTCTCTCTATTGTGCCAGCATCTAATCTTCAAACTAGTTTGCTAGCATCTTGGAGTATTCCCATTCACAAGTATCAAATTCCATCTCGTGTTGTTGAATTAGCCATTCAGTGAAACAATTGAAATAAATTAGAATTGCCTGCCTGCAGTGACAAGCCCCCATTGCAACATCATTGGATTGCAAGGAATTCATCAACATTAGACTGCACTTTCTTTTAATAGTCTCCATTATTTCTGCCACACAGGATTGCTTTTATATAGGCATATTGCAAAAAATACAGCCTGCCAGCTGCTCTGTTTAAAATGTGAGTTAATACAATACACCAATGTATAGTCTTGCAAGTGGTATAAATAGATGCTTAAAATGTCACCTTTCATTGCCCTGTAGTAGTAGAAGACTACAAATACTCTGTTTGTTAAGTTGATTGATTGAGATCATGCAGGTATGAACAGAAACTTAAGTTTAAAAATAAGTTTAATTTGTTAATATACTAGTTGCTCTGAGAATGTCCATTCTTTAATCAGTTTCTCAGCCCAATTGTATGCCTTAAAAAATAAACTTTATCCCATTACGTTTTCAAATTATCCATAGAAAAACATCTTGAGTTGGTTTTATCTGCTTATTTAGAAATCATGTAATTTTTTCCTATCCCTTCCTCACAAATGAAATCAATAAAACCATGGCTTTGGAACAAATTGTATTGCTCAGAAAATAAGGATATTATCCACACCTGCCCACAATAATTATCAGAAAAATAGTCTGTGTAAAAGGGGGCTTTGCAAGAAAATAACTTCAGGATCAGGAATTTGAGCATGCATGATTGACATTGCCATATTGTCATGAGTGAATTAGGATGAAGAGAGCTGCCCCCAATAAAGAGTGTGAGCTGGATCCTGCAACATAGGAAAGCAATTATTGAAACTACATGGAATCACATTTTGAAAATCCACAAGCAGATGACTTGCTTTAAGACACATTCTACAATCTGTTTCCAGCATCAACTCACCCCTTTGAAATCTCCCTTGATCAGTGAATCCAGAGAAAACCGAATATTGTGATAGAGGCTCAGCAACTGAAAAACAAAGTTTATTATGTAGTTGGCCCGTAATGTGCTCTATCCTAATTAAAGAAGAGGATATTGAAAACAGTTGTAATAACTTACATTAAAGTATGCAGTATAACATGGGCATTATGGAATGCTTTCAGGCAGCCGATGTTTATAGACATTAAGAAGAGACAACATTAGCAAGCAGCTGTTCTCTTATAATGGCTGGTCCCCATAATTGTATTTATGAGGCAGGGCAGGTGATATAAGAACCTCCCCTAAAAGCAATCAGATTCAGCAGTACTGCAGGGATTCAAAAACAAGGACAGAAGCAGGCAATGCCAGTCCCAGAGCAGCGTACAGGTAGTTCTTGACTTACAACAATTCATTTAGTGACTGTTCAAAGTTACAATGACACTGAAAAAAATGAGTTAGGACAATTATTCATACATACGATATTTGTAGCACACACACCGCCATGATCATGTGATCAAAATTCAGATGCTTGGCAACTTATGATTGTTGCTGTGTCCCAAGGTCATGACAATCTTTTGATAGCAAAATCAATGGGGAAGCCAGATTCACTTAACAACCATATTACTGACTTATCAGCTACAGTGATTCACTTAACAACTGTGGCAAGGAAGGTCATAAAATGGGGCTAAACTCACTTAACAAATGCCTCACTTAACAACATAAATTTTGTGGTCGTAAGTCAAGGACTACCTGTAATGGATAATATTCAGAAATCTCATCTATAGCAGGCCTAAACTTGTTGTTTTGGAAGAAGAAGAAGAAGAAGAAGAAGAAGAAGAAGAAGAAGAAGAAGAAGAAGAAGAAGAAGAAGAAGAAGAAGAAGAAGAAGAAGAAGAAGAAGAAGAAGAAGAAGAAGAAGTAGTAGTAGTAGTAGTAGTAGTAGTAGTAGTAGTAGTAGTAGTAGTAGTCCCACTACTCTTCCAAGAGAGCAGGCATTCTGAATCCAAAAGTAGCCAGCTGACGTTTTCACAGGTATGGAGAAAGGGACATGATATGAAATGGGAAGGAGCAACTGATAATAATTGAACTCCATCCTTGGTTAGTGCTGCAAAGGGAGGACTCATGACAAGCAGCATCTAGATTCTAGAAGAACCATGTGGAATGGGATGTGCCTGCTATCCCCAGTATTAAAATCAATGGCTACATGAAACCCCTACTCAGCAGAAACACCAGAAAACTTTTAAAGCCCTCTTTAGGCACAGAACTAGCAGTGCACAGCTAGCAAACTCCACTATCTTTCCTGATTCAAATGTTCTATGCAGTATAAATTAGTCTTCTTTAAGGACAGATCCATGCTCTTTCAAAAGTGTGCTAAATCAGTGTATATAAAGAGCCTGTGTAAGATGGACCAGCTCTTCAGAATGGATTGATCAGGCATTTGAAGGCAAATGTCTCTGAAGAAGCCAAGTGTCCTGTCTCTTCTGCAGTCAGATTTAAAGGACCAATAGGAAGTTGGCTGATCCTCAACCCAGATTACATCAGCAACCAAATGATTGGTGTAGTATGCCACATTTTGTTTTTCTTCCATTCAATCATGGCCAATTCTTGGAGACTGCCTGGACAAGACCCTGCAGTTCTCTTGGCAAAGTTTTCAGAAGTAATTTGTCACTGCTTCCTTCCTAGGACTGAGAAAAAATGACTGGCCCAAAGTCACCCAGTTGGAACAAGAACCCAAGGTGGCACTAGAACCTACAGTCTCCTGGTTCTAAAGTAACTGCTACACCAAATTATACTCATGGCAAAAATTGTATCATGAGAACATTAATTCAAAACTGGAACAGCTAAAGATGACTTCATGCAGTGTATCCTTTGGGCTGGAATTAAGGTGAAGGGAAAGTCTTGATGGCACACCTTTAAAACCAGGACTGAGTTGGACTCCTAATGGGAATTTTGGCATAATTTAAAAATATGCACATTGCAGTTAAACTTCTCAAACATTTGTCCCCAACTTTATTCCTGTCCCAGGTTCCCCAAATGCTGAGCATTGGCTTTGGTCCACAAAAAATTGACTACCCACATGTGGAAAGCATAAACATGTTCTGCTGTCCCCTATGATTAATAAATGGATTAAGCACATTTTCCATGTTTATATCTAGGATATTATTTAACCATGTAAATTTCTTGATACCTGTGGTCAGATTTTGCACAGGTCGGGGAGATATTTGATCCTCTGAATGGATTTCCTAAAATGCAATTAATGCCAACTATCATGACAAAGAACAGGAAAGACCTGTCCATGGCCCTCCAGATGCTGTTGGAAAACAATGCCCAGTAAACCCAACAGTAAGACATAGGAACACTTTCCCCAGAAAATGGGAGGTCAGATGGATGGGGCAATACCAGGCTCTTGATGGCTTCTAGCAGCTCTTGTGAAAATGAAGCAAAGGTGGTAAATGCTTCTGACAGCTTTTCATCTCCACTGTTGTGATAGTTTCCTGAAAATTTCTCCAGGGCAGCAATATGAGCTTCTAAATGGCTAATGAGATCTGCAGAAATTAAAAAAATGGTATTTGAATGTTCTTGCACATCTTTTTCTGAGGCAAACAATGCTGTATTACAAAAGGAAATCTGGAAACATTGGCAGGAACCCATTTCATTTATTTTAATGGTCCTAAAACCCACATGAATATAGTGTAGCAATAGTCTGGAATTTAGCAAATGAAAATGTACTTTGGGGAGGACGTGGAATGCAGCATGAAGATAAGGATGTACTACTGATCTGAAGTTTGTTAAGAAGCACAGCAGGAGAGAATATATGGTCTCCCAGTTCTTGAACTGCTGCTCAGTTCCATTAATGGTCCTCCTGACCATGCTGGTAAGGGCAGATAAGAGCTGGAGTTCCCTGCCAAATGTGGAATTATAGATTGCCAAATGGTAATCCTTTACAATGAAGATTGCGTTCTAATAAAAGATATTTCCTTCGTCTTTTCTCATCTGGAACTAATGACTTCCAAGTGTATCCTGAATGGAAAATTTATCTACAAGAGGAATCCAAAGACACCTCTAGGAGGTGTAATGTCAAAGGGGTCACAGAGAGGGGTTACTCCTGGCAATAGCCTGGGCAAGTCCCTGTAGTTTCTTGGCAAAGTCTTTCAGAAATGATTTGCCATTGCCAGCTTCTTAGAGCTGAGAGGGAGTGACCGGCCCAAGGTCACCCAGCTGGTTTCGTCCCTAAGCTGGGACTAGAACTCAGAGTCTCCCAGTTTCTAGCCTGATGCCTTTACCACTACACCAAACTAGCTCTCTAAACAGCCTTATTAAATTCAACATTCCTATTAAAGCTTAGTAGGATCTATTTCTGGATACCTGTATTTATAAGAATTGAGAGAAAGAACTAAAAGAATTAGACTTTAAAAAAAAAACTCCTTAGGCATACAGAAATATCATTCTGGCCTGCCAGATTTGTCTGCCTTGGCTACATCCCATTCTTGTTACATTCTGACCTTGTCCAGTCGTGTGCTCTGCTTTGACTGCTTTCCTCATTTTTTGCAGGACATTTCGATCTGAATCCAAGTCCTAAAGGCATTAGAAAAAGAAAGACTAAGCATATATTCTCTTCTGACCACAACCATAGTCACCGCAATTGGGAAAAGTGTATAATTGCAGAGTTATTAACATGCTAATGCTTTAATTTTGCAGTTCATTAGGAGTAGCTTTTATAGCAAACCATAAGGACGCTAAAACGGTAACAGGCTTGGAGCGATCTCATTTATACAAAGGTTGTGGTTATATCCTACATCAGACAGAACTTTATAAGTGGTGGCATTTGCATGATGACATCATAATGCATATATTGTCATTTCCTGCCCCCCAAAACCTATGTTCGCAGAAGCTTTTAAGACAACAATGTTGCCAACACAACTGAGAAGTTACTGAAAGATTTCAGTGGTTTTGTTCAGATTTATTAAAATCAATTATATAAACTTACCTTTGTAACTAAACAACCTGTTTGGATTACTGCAATACAGAGTACATGAGTTTGCCCTTGAAGACTACCCAGAAGTTACAACTGGTCCAGAATGCAGCGACATGAACTGTGTTGGGCGTCCTGAGGTTTGCCCATTACTCCTGTTCCACAAGTTGCATTAGCTCTCAGTTTTCTTCCAGGTGCCATTCAAGGTGCTAATATCTTTAAAGCCCTATATAGCACGGGACAAAGTTATCTGCAGGACTGCCTTGCTTGCAGCAGATAAAGTAGGCATGTTGCAAATCCTTCCCTTAAACGTTGCCATCTTGTGGGTCCTTGGAAGCTTGCCTTTTCTGTTGCAGGCCTTGCCCTATGATACTCCCTCCTCTAATTTCAAGGTGCACCTACCCTTTTTCTGGAGAGAATGCAAGATCTGACTCCAATACCCCGAGCAGTGGGATAGGTGAGGTGAGGTGAGAATGTGGGTTGCACCTGAGAAATAGGGTTATAGTGCCAGGTTTCTCTGTTTTATTGTTTTCAGTTTTAGGACTGTATATGTTTATGGGATGAAAGCTACCCAGATTTGGTTTTAAAATGGGCAGCTATACAAATGCTATAAATAAATAAATTCTGCAATTTTCTCCCCTGCACCTCAAGATAAGAATAACCTCATCAGTTCTCAGCTTCTGAAGGTCCTTCAAGATCTGGTTTTACCAGCAGGCCTGGGATGCCAGGGGACAAATGAACTATTGAGGTGGCTCCATTGCCATGGATGTCCCTTCGTCTAAAAAAACTATACAAACTACTAAAAGAAGTATAATGTTTTAAACAGTGGTGGGATTCAAAAAAAATTACTACTGGTTCTGTAGGTGTGGCTTGGTGGGCGTGGCTTGGTGAGCTGGCAGGGGAAGGTTATTGCAAAATACCCATTCCCTCCCTACCCCACTAACCTGCTTTCCAGCTCTGTTCTCCTGTTCAGGGCAACAAAAGAAGATCAGCTGGGAGGCAGCGAGGGTGCGGCCAGCTTATTTGCCAGTTCTCCTAACTACTCAAAATTTCCACTACCGGTTGTTCAGAACCTGTCAGAACTGGCTGAATGCCACCTCTGGTTTTAAATACTTGTTAATGAAAATGATTTTGGATATTTATTATTTTAGTTTGTTGTATACTTCCAAGAATCACTTGTTTGTGAGATGGCTGATAATATATAAATATATATAATTATATAAATAAATACACTCATACAGATACTGGAAAGCATGGGTGAGAATTGCTAGCAATTTATTATGCTTTTTGTGTGGAATGAAGATAATTAGGTTTGTCACTGTATAGTTGGTGGAAATTCAAGGTGTGAACTAACTAGACAAGATTTTCTTATTTTATTTTTCTGTTGATCAGATGGACAACACTGAAATCATTAATCATATGATCTACAGGCGGATAAATGCTATTCAATAAGCACAAATAAGACCTACTACTTCTTGTGGCTTAGATTGCTCATAATTTACCAAATTAAACCTTAAACTAAAGAAAATAAATAAAATAGTCAGACCAAAATAAAACCTCAGCAATGTTCCATATGTGACAAATGTGAAAAATATCTTTAATGTAGTTATTGTAAACAGAGTGGCTCTCAGAACTCTACACTGAAAACGGAGACATAAATAAAAATGAAGCAAACAAAACATTTAGAAATGAAAAAAGTAAAAGAAAAATGGCAGTCAGTTGACATGCTGAATGGCAACAGAGACAGGAAAATTTGTGCAGCTAAACTCTGAATTCTAGATAAAAATACAGAGAGACAAAGAGTTATGTTTGAATAACCAATTCAAAGAAATTAAGGACAACAGAAAAATAGGATAAAAAATAGGTTTTTTAAAAAAAAAAAGTAAGAAAATTGCAGAAATCAAAGGAGGCAAGCACATACTATAGAAAGGGAAATATAAAGTGGTGGCACAACTCTTGAGAAAAACAGAACAAAAGATTGTGAAAGCATAAATGCATGAAAAGATTTTATCACAGAACTACAATCAGACATTCTGGAAAATAAAGTTAACCTGGGCCCTACAAAATATTGCTAATAACAAACCAACAGGAGTTGATTAAATTCTAGAAGAAATATTTAAAATCTGACAACACAATGAAATTGAAGTTCTACATGCAGGTATGGAATCCAGTGTCTAAAGGATTGGGAATATTAATTTATTTCCCAGTAACAAAAATTAACAGTGCTAAAGCATACTCAGTCACGCTATCTTACACACTACAGTATTAAAATAATGCCTGAGGAAATAATGTCAGAGTGCTAATTAAGAGAACTAATAATGAAGATAAAGCTTTGGATATATAATGTGAACTCCACCAACGTTTCCTTTTCCTGATGCTACAAGTTTTTCCCCTCCAAACTATTAATATTATTTTCTGGTTTCCTGATATCAATTTTAAATTAAGTGTTACATCCTGTCCTAACTTTTAACAAACTTTTGATAGCTTTGGGGATCTGCTCAGCTCTTTACAAACCTTAACTAGCTGTCCCTTTCTAGAACCTTCTTCACAATAAGTGTGGCTATTGGGAAACTAAAATGAAAGATGTGCAACACATTTTAAAAGAGGAAATGAAAAAGTAAGAGAGGCAGAAATGGTTTAAAAAATCATAAGCAACAAATATTTACTGCATCTCTTCCATAGCTGTATAAAAGATACCCTACCTCTTATCCTTTTAAATATGTCAATTATACATGTCATATGGTGCTTTCTCAGAATGAAGTCTCATTTATTTTCATGTGATTCATTCTCAAGTAATATTGTGAGAAGAAGAGCATAATCAGCCCTGATAAATTGTATAACAACTCATGAAACATGCTGAAGTCACTATGCCAAAGAGGCGTATCAACCTCTCTCAGGTTGCGCCCATGGGAATTCTGCAGTCATTAAATAAGACTCCAATTCATGGTATCTTCACTAATGCGATGAAACCTGTTAAGGCTCAGAGAAACTCTGTGCAGCTGTCCTGTGATGGTCTGGCTCTAAAGAGGGTAGCTGTACTGGACTGCATTTTAGGGAGTGACCATTTATTATGGTCAAACTCTTGTACATCATAACCCTTTTGTCAGCTTGGTTGGAAAGTTTTAAATGGACTGTCAATCTCTGTGAACATCTGGAGATACCGATAGACATTCATACTTTTAAAATAGAAATTTAATATTAGATTTTTTTCAGTTTTCAGGAACGTAATTTTTAATTGCATTTTTATTACGTAAACTGCTTTTAGCCTCTGTTTTTGAAAGGGTAATGTGCATATTATTTCACAAATAATAATTGGTTACATGTTGATAGGATGCAATGAAATTTCCTGTTTACCCCACATACACCCAAAAAGCAACCCAATAAATCATCAGCAACTTATTCAATCTAGTTGTGTTGTTAGCAATAGCAATAGCAGTTAGACTTATATACCGCTTTATAGGGCTTTCAGCCCTCTCTAAGCGGTTTACAGAGTCAGCATATCGCCCCCAACAATCTGGGTCCTCATTTGGTGGCTTAAAGCCTCTTTCCCTGCTCCTCCCTTACCTCCTCTAAGCTGCAAACTGTGTTCCTGCATTTGCCCATGTGGCTAGTGAAGGAAGAGGTTGTTGGAGAGCTCAGATCCTCCTGGGTTTGAGAGATGAAGTCTTGGACAGAAATCAGATCCGTCATTCTTGTGTCTGAGGTGGGTGGACGTAGCAAAGGAGCGCACAGCCTTGGGCTATCCAGCAAAGTCACAGAGGTGGAATATCAGGCCACAGAAAAAAAGGGGAACAGGATTGAGAGGAAGCAGCTAAGGGTAGCTGAGAAGACCACAAACCTCTGAAAAGCAGAGCAGCCGCTTGCTCACTCTCCCTCTGTAATTCTGCTTTCCTGTCCACACAGAGAGAACAGCACTTAAAGAAGTCTTCAGACTCATGCATTTTTTTACCACCCGATAATTGCCTATCTTGTGACTTTCCAAGGCCATAGAGTGACTTGGAGAGGAGTGTTTGGTTACCAATTCTCTTTAGGAAAATAGCAACAACACCTTTCTTCTGCCAAGCTTTTAAATTTTATTTTTAATATATATTTAAAATATTCAACAGTCTCAAGTATTTTCATAAACAGAAAGGCAGAGTATACATTCCATAATAAATAAAAAATAAATAAAGTTAGGCTAAACTGTTTTTTGTGTGTGTTTAAAGTTAACTTTTTAAAAAATTCCTGGATGCTGATTACTATTTGCATACATATGGCAGACACCAAAGGTACAAAGGATCATGTAATTTCGGTTCAGCACTGGACTTTCCAAATATTCAAAACCAAATCAAAGATATCTCCCACTGAACTCCAAATAGATATCTAGTACTGTTTGCAGTGTGATCATTGAAATGAGGTTGGTGTTCATATCTGTTCAAATCACTTCATTTAGTGCAGTACTATCGGTAGATGCATACATATTGCTTACAACACACTTTACAATAGCTGAAAGTATTTTGACACATATTTAGGAGCCAGTTGGTCCTTTGGAAATTAAAGATTAATCAATAACATGATTTGCAGAGCAAGCTGAGTTCCTAAAAGTTTGATGTTGATTTTTGATACCTTTTTTTGTGCAGTCTTACATTGTAGATTTCCCATCCCCGCTATTTCACTATTTCAAATAGTATTTCACAACACTATTTGTTGTCTCATGCAACAAAAATCTGCAGCAGAATACAGTGCACTCATTTCATCTCATTGTTTATCAAACTGCACTGATTCCCTATAAGATTTTGGGTACAATTCCGGCTGCCAACTATCTCCCATAAGACCCTTCATGGCACAGCTCCTGAGACAGCCTGATTTCTTCAATTATCTCTGCTCAGCCCAGAGGCTCCAGCTGAGTGGACACATTTGGAGTCTAGGCTAGTTGTTTGGTAGTAGACGGATTATCCAAAGAAAAGAACCAAAGTGACCTAGGCTTCCTGATACAGTAAAAAGCACACATTTAGTCCCCCAAACCCTCTTTTTATTTCAAAGCCTGTGAATTATGTTCGTTCACAGCCCATAATGAGTCCCAACTAGTTGTAAAGAGTCCTACAGTAGGCTGCCAAAGTCTTTCGATAAGGCTGATAAGCACCCCCCCTTTATCTTCCTTAAAACACTGCCAAAGAAACCTTTGCTCCTCCTTTATGTCCTATGGGAGGGGCCAATCACCTCCAAGCCTTACTCCCGAGT